>NC_061107.1:74969725-74994725 GCF_015104395.2 Macrobrachium nipponense | reverse complement strand
TAGAGTTAACTGCAAATTTTACTTACGATTTATATCTAGGTTCCCGGTCATGAAATTGACGTTTGTCGTTGTGTGCATGGAATGCAGGATTATTGCAGTCTCATTTGAAAAACAGCAGACTATTATTTATTTTATTTTTTAAATTTAATTTTATACATCCTTTCGAACAGTTGCAGCACTGCATTTCCGTTATCAGGTCATCTGTCTGTAGGATGATTCAGCGTTTGGTCATAAATAAAAAGCAAATTCGTATGCCCGTATGCCTATATTAGTTGTACCAGGTGGAAATTGCTCTTGGCATTTCGTAATACCCACTTTTTCTATCTTACGACCTTCTGCGTTCGTTTGTTTATTTTGAATTGCGGTTTTCATCGTGAATTTAGATCCAAAATTATAGTTTATTTTTTACCTGAAAATATGTATATATATATATATATATATATATATATATATATATACATATATTATATATATAATATATATATATATATATATATATATATATATATATATAGATAGAAAAAGGTATCGCAGCCACGATACTTTTTGTCTGTAACGAAGAGCATTTATACGTAGAGTAGTGCTCTCAGTGCACTCCACGGGGTCACTGTAGCTATTGCTAAAGGTTCTTGCAGCGTCCCTTCGACCCCTAGCACCGCCTCAGTGGCGTGGTCGGTATGGTGTTGGATTGCCAACTCGGTGGCCGCGAGTTCGATTCTCGGACTTTCCATTGAGGAGTGAGAGATGTGCATTTCTGGTGACAGAAGTTCACTCTCGACGTGGTTCGGAAGTCAAGTAAAGCCGCTGGTTCCATGCAACGTAAAAACACCAAGCAAACAAACAAACAAACTGTATACCTTTGAAGGACCCATTCCTCTGTACAAGAGTGATTATATACAGCCCTCTTTCGCAAAGAAGCCAGGAAAAATATGAGCAATTCGATTTTCGGCTAAGCTGGCTGCTAAATTCTTTTTGTTATATTATCGCAAACGGGGTCCCTTTTCCCACTGACGACTTTTTATCCTCGGGCGCCTTTAAGTAAGGGCTAAAAAGGATGATGCATTCAGTGTTCAGTCACTAGAGGACAGAATAAGCTACTGGGAGTCTTTCCTCTTCTAAATTCAGAGTTTGCTATGTGCAGGCTCCTGTAGGTAACCAGCAATCAAGGATATGCAGTAGTTTCATAGTTAGCCACTTGGGGTATAATTTATTACCAGGATGGGGCATATTCCTTTATCAAATGTTTGCTCCACATTTGCCGTAGGTCAAAGGCAGGAACACGAAGAGATTCACATTATTCTTTAATCCTACGTTTCGTGACAACATCGCCACATCTTCAGGGATTTTTCTACAAAATAAAGTATAATATGTTAACATAAAATAAGAGCTGATCACAAGATCCAATAGTTGAAAAGTAAAATCAGTTTAATGGTAAAATTACAACTCTCATACTTAAATTACATGCACATTTGATTAAAACAGACCAGAAGTACCAAACAACTTACAAATGACGAGAAGAACATTTAAAAATTTCAGCTAAATTACACAAACATAAAAGTAATAACAAATATCATAAAAAGTAAAAGTCATATATTCACAAAACGACAGCCAAAAACAGCTCAACACTTAACCAACCTTTCAGCATCAATGATAAAAACACACAAAGTAAACAACGTCAAGAGGCACAAGGAATGACAGAATAATTAGGCTAAAAACAATGGGACAGCAGAGGAATGGTTGCTTAAAGTTGGAACTCGTAGTTTGATGTTCAGAGTTTCCAAAATCAACAGTTCGTTGGGTTCCCTTGTTTGGCCAATAATTTTAAAATCTTCGTATTTGACTGTTGCTTTACATTTAATAGTGTGCTTCCTTATATAAGATGTTTCAGGGTTAGATAATTTACACCCAGTTCTGTAACTAACGCCCCGATAGGAATCGGCCCTGACCCTGAGAAGACGCCGGTTAGATCCTACTTATTTACACACACACACACACACACACACACACACACATATATATATATATATATTATAGACCACCATGCATGCAAAAATGAATGTTCGTCCGTGAGAAAGAGGTTGTTGGGGGGGGGAGGGGGGGGGGGAGGGGGGCGGTGAAGAATGACAGCAGTCGAATAGTTTAAGAAGGATATAGGTGGGTGTTTAAGTATGTATGTTTTGTGTAAATATGCATTTGTGTGCATGTATATTTTTATTTTGTGTATGTACATATTTTTGTCTATGTATGTATTTGTGTGTTCATATGTGAGTTCACTGTCGGAATTGGGTCTCACGGCTAAGTAAGCATTAGCGTGAAAGAGCGGACGGCGAGGTCATGGCCTCCAGGGTCACCACACTCCAAATGGATGAGAACTGTCATATCCACGGTAAAGTCTGTCTGCCCCTGGATACGACGTCGAGCTGATGGAAAGAAAGAACAGATATTCACGTAGATTTCTGTGGCTAATTAAATCGTCTTTTGTTTCTGCTGAATAATTCCTAATTAAATATTTATTTATTTATTTATTTATTTTATTTTATTGGAAGACTTGCATATTGGCTTCTTTTTTTAGCTTTGACTAGTATACAGTCCGGATTTATTGCCCTGCTGTCTTCAGGATTTATTTATAACCTTATTTCACATGCACATATATAATATATATATATATATATATATATATATATATATATATATATATGATATTTATATATATATATATGTTATATATGTATATACGTGTATATATATATATACATATATATATATATATAATATATAATATATATATATATATATATATATATGTTTGCGTTTGTTTATGCTAGTGTTTTTCAGCGTATTTGTACACTAATAGGTCTTAACGCAAAAGAGGGGCGGGGTGCGGTTTGAGGAAGCGAGAGAGAAAGAATTTGTTTGCGTAATATTTGATTAATAATATCCAGTGTTTCAGTATTGGCGAAATTATACCAATCATCGTCGTCTGTGGAAAAGACAAACTGGATATCGAAGACGGAAGACGCAGTTTTGCAACAATTCCGCGTAACCACAATCGCCGGAAAATATACATTATATTTCTCCGGGATTTTGACAGCTTCCTGATCTTTGCTCAAGAGTTGTCGTCCGCTGGTTTTTAGCACAGTGAAACCGCTAGGCGACAATGTCGGACGGGCCATTTTTTTTTTTTTCTCAGCGTGAACGCTTTCTGGTATTTATAGATATGGCTCGTTGTGTATGTTTATGGGTTTCCTTTGAGTGTGTAGAAATATATTTAGTTTATGATTGTACTTATAACTTGATTTTGATATATAATATATATATATATATATATATATATATATATATATATATTTATATATATATATATCATATATATATATAGATAGTATATATATATATATATATATATCTATATATATATAAAATATAATATATATATCTATATATATATAAATATATATATATATTAGATATATATATATATTAATAATATATATATATAATAATATATAATATCTCTCTCTCCTTTATATTCTTGGCACATAACACAAGATTACAGTTTGGAGTTGACCTTTATGTCTCTATTATAAATAAGAACCTTATTTAATACTGTATCTTGATAACGCTTTAAAATTGAAAATTATTGCAGTTGAGAAAACTGACAAGACATGAGATCGTCTTTGGATTTTATTCGTAAAATGGCTGGCCTGGAATTTTGAGAGAGAGTGAAATAAAAGAGATTTACTTATTATTCATTTTAAGCCGCCTCACACTAACAAGTAAAAAAAAAAAATGCTCTGAAATGTCTTCGGCGCAATCGAGTTCTCTGTACAACGTATAATGCTGTATAAAGCCAATAGCTATGACCAGTAGCGTTTCAGTCGTTCGTCAGACACTGTAGAGTGAGGGTGCATCCCATGCCTCCGGAGAGTGCTGCCAGATGCAGATCCATGACTAAATTTAACATTAATTAAAAAATAAAAACTACTGAGATTACAGGGTTGCAATTTATTGAGTTTGATGATTGGCGAGTGAATGATCAACACACCAATTTGCAGCCCTCTAGCCTCAGTGATTTTTTAGATCTGAGGGCGGAGTAGTAGTTTTTTTTTTTAAATGAGGGTGGACGGACAGACAAAGCAGCACAATAGTTTTTTTTACGGATATTATTCCATTTTTATTATTTAATTTTTCTTAATAATCCCGTTATAATTTCTCCCCGTTAACACAAAATGTACTTATCTTGGGATTACTCATGTCTTTATTACACGTAATGATCTCACACCTTGTTAGCTTGGGCGTCATGCTGCGTTAATTCCAGCTGAGGATGAGTGCGGTTTCTACAACAGGTCACTTATTTTTTTTTATTTACTGTACTAATTATCGTATTTTTAACCTGAACAAAACTTTTAATTGCCCATCCGACCCTTTGAAATATGTAATATATATATATATATATATATATATATATATATATATATATATATATATATATATATAGATTCCAGTTGTATTCCACGTAGAAAAATGAAAATGGTTTGTCTTAGAAAATGCCCAACAGTTTCGTCCTCCAATGGGCCTTTTCTCTTTCATAAACGCTCCAAGAAGAGGTCCATTGGAGGACGAAATTGATAGGCATTTTCTAGATGAACCATTTTCATTTTCCTATATGGAATACAACTGAATTACCATATCTTCGTGCCTAAGAACATTACCAGATATATATATATATATATATATATATATATATATATATATATATATATTATATTATATATATATATTGCTCCCATTCCTACATTTTAGGAACAGGCCAAAATTTATTAACATGGTCATGGGATTCGTCTTTGTTATTGGCTTGAGCTCTCTTATGTTAGGTGAAAACATCCAATTCTATTACCATCCTCTGTTTATTGTCTTTTGTATTTCATAAATCAAGATTTTCTAGAAGATAGTAGCTTCATCATCAGTGCTAAAATTGCGTGGGATAGTGATTCAGTTTGTCCTCTCTCGTGACATCAAGCATTGCTTGCAGTTTGTCACTGCAATTCATGTCCCGTTATTGGTTTCATTATTTTATTATGGTTAAGATAATGCCATAATATCATATCGTTAGTACCGTACGTTGTACTTTGCAAATGTTACTTCCTCCTCCTCGTCGCTTTGGAATGCTGTCTTCACTTGAAGTTGCTACCTCATCGCCACTTCCTTCTAGTCGAAGACTAGATTCCACAACGTCACCGTTATCTAAGAAGATGTGGTTTGTTCGTCATTAATTGCATTGGAAAACTGTACAGGTGTTAGTGCTTGTCACCGCAGTTTACGCGGTCAGATTAGCACTTAGTGTCACCATAAGATATCGCTGTTATGCAGCAAGACGTATTTTATTTAACCATAATTTCTGGACATAAGATTGTTGAATTAATTACTTGTAAGGCATGCTGTCAATTGATTTATCGGGCAAATCTGTTCTCATCAAATGATAAACAATCTACAACTTGCTTTATTTTGATGTGAATGGAAGTAACCGTAAACCGATTTTTATTAAGAGACCTTTCGATGTTCTGAATTTTTGAGGATAGTAAGAAGTAATAAAACAAACTCGTGTAAGTTTGTGTAGTTACCCATAAAATACTAGTTTTCTGTGATAATACTTAGATAGAAAATGTAAGAACTCCTTTCATGGGTAACAGAAAATGTAAGAACTCCTTTCATGGGTAACTTAGTTTAAAAAGGTAGGGTCTGTTCCGTAAAGAAATTTAGATTTGGTATATTGGTTATTTAAGTATATATATGCATGTACGTACGTATGTATGTATATAAGAAGACTTTCAAGCTTTAGTTACATCCATATACATTAAAGGGTAAACCGCTCTGTGGTTAGAGTACGAAAGTTTATGTGTGCAATGTTCATATAAAATTTGTAAACAAAATAGTCAAGAATTGCAATGTATTCGCATACTCTCTCTCTCTCTCTCTCTCTCTCTCTCTCTCTCTCTCTCTCTCTCTCTCTCTCTCTCTCAACTCAGAAGGTTATACTTATTACCAAAAAATAAGTTCGCAAGAAATATTCTGTGCAATGAACAATGAACTTCTTATTTAGATAATTGGGAAATGGGCCCAGTATACGGTATTCAGGAATCTAAAATTTTATTTTGGAATTTCACGTATCATTTTTCTGACCCTCGGAATGGTGAAGGAAAAGTAATTTTCTCCACAATCTTAGTGTCACCACCAAAGAGGGAAGTAGAAAGACCTCTTTGGTGGTCTTGCGCAGTGAGTCAGAGTTATAAATGGAAAGTAGTATGCATTTCAGAGGCCATGACAGTGTTTTCCGTAAACCACGCTTAATCCGAACTATGAATTTCCATAACACTAAAGCACTGCGTGTTTCAAACTTCGACCTAATTTTCGGAAATACTGTGCATTGCCATGTGTGTTTCATTAAATCCCCCCCCCCCCTTTTTTTTTTTACCCCCTTTTTTTTTTTCCTTTTTAAGCCCCCCAACCATCCGGAAGCAGTGACGTGTATCAGTGACGTCGGTATATCTTCCACTATGCCTTTTCAAATAGTTTTTTGACTTATGGTTAAATTTATTTTACCTATCCTGGGCAATACGAAATATTTTTACAGTAAATTAATATATATTGTATGATCATATCTAATTTCTTTTAGATAATTATGTTTTTATCTATATGTGACAGGTATACGTCATACAGCACCACTTGTTCGAAACGGTCTGAGGGAAGGCGAGAAGTTTTTTTTTTTTTTTTTTCCTTTTCTTCCCAAGAGTAAACGGCTTAATTAACCACATATGTCAATTCAGTGTACTGCCATAAATTAGGACAATGTTAGAAACACTCAGTGCTTCAGTAGCATCAGTGTTCCAGTAGCATGGAATATCCATAAGTTCTGTTTGAAAGTTGTTAACGAAAAACTATATATTTCATGGCCTCCGAAATGCTTAGTTACTTGAATTCTTCGTTAGGAGCAGCGCTGGCAATATTAGGTTTCTTTATTTTGTAGAAAACACTCCTTTTCCGAGTTCGATTCTAAGGGGGCGGTTAGAGATGTGTATTTCTTGTGATAGAAGTTCACTATCGACGTAGTTCGGAAGTCACGTAAAGCTGTTGGTCCCTTTGTTCCATGCAACGTAAAAACACCAATCTTTGTCTTTTAGGTTGACTCTTTACTTGTGTTTGAAGATGGTTAAGAATATACTTATAACTATGAGCAAGATAGTCGTGCTCATAACATAAGCATGATAGTTTTCCCCACTGGAAACTGCTTATAGCTATATATATATATATATATATATATATATATATATATATATATATATATATGAAGATAAAAGGCCCATAAAACGCTATTTTGGACGATGGAACCATATATTTCGAGCACTTCCTTTTGTGCTCCTGATCACCGGTAAGATATAGACATAGGATATCTTGCAAGAGTTTATATATACAAGGCATATGTAGGTGTGGCATAAGTCTCTATTGGTGACCCGGGAAGGATGGGATTAGAATATTCCCTGTGTGTGTGTGCGTGCGTGCGTGCGTACATGCTTGCTGCTTGCTTGCTCGCGCGCTGGCTCGCTCGCTTGTTGATATATTTCAAATGAACTTTTTCGCTTGAAGAGATTGCCCTAAATGACATTATCCTTAGTTTCTTATTTTTTTAAATAGAAATGTTTGTTCAATAGCCGTGGTTATACGACGTAGGGCATTGCATGATGGGAATCCATCAACGTATTGTCCATTCCTTATGATTAGGAGTGTAACTAACAGGTCATAGGTTCGATAGACTTTGATCTCGGAAGTGAAAATTTTAATGTGCTATTAATGTTGATGTTTAGTGTGCAATCAGTATTGCTGGTGCAAATATTAGTCATCATGAATTAATTAGTCTTTCATTATCTTCCTCTTAATCTGGTTTTACGGGAAATTAATATAATGGAATTAATTTTATCATTTCTACGGACGATAAATTGAAGGAAAGATAAACTCTGATACAAAGCGTGTGGAGATTTCCCTCCTCGAGTTGCTGTTGAAATATTACTTTTGAGTGTTGAGTTTTGGCTGAATGTGACGCTTCTGTGACGCTTCTATACTACCTTTTTAATAGCAAAGTTTGTAAGCATTTAGTGTGCTTTCGGCAGTGCGTGCTGTAGATTAACAATTTATACCGTTTAGAGCATGCAGAGGTTCTCAACCTTTTTCTCCCCATGTACCCTTGCGGGTATTTGTAATGTCAGTAATGTGCCCCCTTCACTTTGTATATAAGATAACAAACAAACCAACTCAGAAAAAATTTCCATTGTGTATATTTGCAAGTACTGTACAGAAGGGGGAAAATAACTACATAACTCTCCTGACATAACCAATAATATTGTAAACATAAAGAATTCCATAAGAAATAAAGAAATTTTTTTATATAATTATTTACCTCGGCCTAAGCAGTAAATTTTCCAAGGTTATGGTACTGAGCTACAAAAACAAAATACGTTATTATTACAACAGCTGCAAAAGGAGTTAATGATATGGCTGAAACTGTTTTTATTAATTATCCTAGTTGGCAGAGGAATAGTTTTTCCTAAAGCACTTTGAAGGTGGGCACCTACATTCATTTAAGACTCGTGGGGGCTTTGTACCCTCTGGCAGAGACCTTTGGCGTACCCCTCCAGGGTATACGCGTACCCCATATTGAAAACCCCTGTTTTAGAGCGAAGAAGGAATCACTAATGCTGGTATAATTGGTAAGAGAAATGGCTTCCATTCGACCATTAGCATTCCATCAATACAAACATCCACCGAGATACGAAAAACTATTCAGACGCGACGCATGCGTAGGCTTTGCAGCATTCATCAACTTCTGGCGAATAAGAATTTGGTATTATCTCAGCATGGGTCCTGTCTTGTGATTGGACGATTGTAGTTTTTGATCACATCCATCTTGGACGCCGGTTACTGATTGCGAGCTGCTGCTGCTGTTTTGCAGTCAGTGAGCAGTGAAACCGGAGAATATATGATTGTGGTTCCCCATAGGGGGCGAGAGCCGTCAGGCCACCTCACGTGGTGCACTGTAGGCATTACTGAAGGTTATTTGAGGCATTCATTCAGGTCCCATCCTCGTAGGGCTGCCGTCAGTGCACCTCATACGGTGCACTGTAGGCATTACTTGAAGGGTATTTGAAGCATTCCTTCAGCTCCCAGCCTCATAGGGGTGCCGTCAATGCATCCTCATACGGTGCACTGTAGGCATTGCTTAAGGTTCTTTGCAGCGTGCCTTCGGCCCTTAGCTGCAACCCTTTTAATTCCTTTTACACTATCTCCTTTCATTTTTTCTTTCTTCCCCCTTTCTTTCCACCCTCTCCTAATAATTGCTTTGTTACACATCTCAAACATTTTACTGTCAATTTCCGTTTCAGCGCTGTAGGACCTCAGGTCCTAGGGCTTGGCCTTTGGCATAAATTGTATATTCAATTGAATTCATTTCAACCTAGCGGCACCCATATTTAGCCATTTGTCTTCATACGTAGCAAAATACGAACCTATTTAGATACCTGTAGGTACCGAATCGAAAGTGATGTTCCTTTTTGGTTGTTCATTGAATCCTAATTCATATGAAACTTTAATTTGCAAATAGTTCATTGTTTTCTACCTCCATTCCTCGTGATAACATGAACTTTTTGTTAATTCGGCATGTTACTTGGAACTTTGAATCATTTTACCTACAAGCGGTGTTTTCAGCACTTTCGAAGTGTAGGCCTACTATGAAGTGGTAAATGGATTTTTGAGAATACTGATGCCATGTTTTACTATGCAGAATAGCAATATTGTAAATCGTGGAGAGAGATTCTGCAAGTGAAATGTTACGACGCTGCACACCGTAAATCTGTTGTCTGTGCATCATTCAAATGTATCTTCGCTTTTTTATCAGAGAAATTCGGATGACCCTTTTGTTTTAAAAATGTCAAAATTAAAGAAAAATCTGGATCACAGATTGAAAATTAAAGAAAAATCTGGATCAGAGTTTGAAACTTAAAGAAAAATCTGGATTAGAGTTTGAAAATATGATAGAAATCTGGATCAGAGTTTGAAACTGAAAGAAAAATCTAGATTAGAGTTTGAAAATATAATAGAAATCTGGATCAGAGTTTGAAAATTGAAGAAAAATCTGGATCACAGTTTAAAAATTAAAGAAAAATCTGGATCACAGATTGAAAATTTAAAGAAAAATCTGGATCATAGTTTGAAAATTAAAATAAAGTCTGGATCACAATTTTAAAATCTTCAGTTATCAATGTTGCAATATTTTTTTTCATCGTTTAGTGTAAAACTATAAAACAAATGACGGATTAGTAAAACGATAATCGCCGCATTCACTAATTACATTGGTCCATGCAACAGCATCCTGTTCGGGAAAAATTTCCTTTCCTTTATCACTGATAGAGTGAAAAATACCCCTGGCTCATGCATGCACTGAAAGCGCACTTGCACTCATGCACGCTTTCTGAATTTCTTGCGTTCCAGTGTTCAAGAGTTAAGTAAGGGTTTCTTTCCTTTGAATGCCTCCTGCAGTTTGCGAGACTGGCATTTCGCTACATCATTTTTGCCCGTTTTATGATCGTTTTACGAGTGCTTAAAACTCGCCATTAAACGTGTGAAGCAAAATTCTGAATTAGCCAGGAGGAAGCAGTAGTATTTAAGCGACGAGCTCGGCCTCTGTTTGTCGTCTCGAATTATCATCATCATCATTATTATTATTATTATTATTATTATTATTATTATTATTATTATTATTATTATTATTATTATTATTATTATTATTATTATTATTATTATTATCATGCGCTCGTCAGACTGCCTGCATATTACGTCATATTATTGCGGTAGGTTAGTTGCAGAAATAAACTGCTCTTCAGTGTCAAGAATCAGGATTCGAAGCCAAGCGTTTAATACATAATTTGTTTCCAACTTGGTTTATGCCAAAGTCGAATTTGAAACACCAGCATTTTCGGACCTTCGTCAAGCTGGCGATGTTTAATTCCGGTAGGTTAGTTGCAGAAATAAACTGCTCTTCTGTGTCAGGAATCAAGATTCGAAGCCACGCTTTTTAGTCATGTTTTGTTTCCAACTTGGTTATGCCAAAGTCGAATTTGAAACACCAGCGATGTTCAATTCCGTAACAAATTTGCATCACCCGAGAAGTGATATTGGGAATCCACCGCCTACATCGGAAACTTGAAGGTGGAAACTGCTTTTCCTCACTTTGAAACATTTAAGGGAAACTATTTTCATCAAGAAGGATCGTTCTTTGATAGCTTGACCCTTTAGGATATTTAAGTCACAACTCTCATTAGTTTCCAACGTATTTTAGGTGTAAAAAATATTCAATGCTAGTTAGTCCCTAGTCGTGGGAGGCCTTGTGATCGAGGTTCATCAAGTTATTAAAGGATTAATCTTAATATGATAGTGTCTGTCTTTTTGTTGCTGTGATAAATAAACCACCCATGTTGGTATGATCAGTTTCTTTGGCCCGCTTTGAGGAGCTATTATTTCTACTGACAGTTTTTTAGAAGGATGAACAAAAATAATATGGCTTGTATATACGTTAACTAACTAAATCTCTCTCTCTCTCTCTCTCTCTCTCTCTCTCTCTCTCTCTCTCTCTCTCTCTCTCTCTCTCTCTCTCTCTCTCTCAAGACGAAGAAACAAAGCTCCTGTTAAAATCTAGTAAATATAAGCGATTAATTTATTAACTTTGATGTAATTATTTCTCTCTCTCTCTCTCTCTCTCTCTCTCTCTCTCTCTCTCTCAAGACGAAGAAACAAAACTCTTGTTATTAAAAATCTAGTAAAGTATAAACGATTAATTGTATTAGCTTTGATGTAATAATTTTTTTCCTGTATTTTATTTCCAACAGTTTGTGTTTTTTATCAATAAAAACTTTTTCTAATTAATATTTTTTTTCTGTTCCTTCACAGGGTTTAGAAGAGGGTACCCAATGATGCGTGTTTTGGCCGTGACCTTGGGCAGGTCACTGAGACCAAGGCACAACAATGACCAGGACAATCAGAGGTCATCCTCCACCAACCGGAAGGAGGCTGCTTCCCACAGCCTCCTCATCTCGTCGACGGCGACAGAGAAACCTCTCAACAAATGTCGAGAGCGAGACGCAAAAGACGTCAGGAAAGACGTCAGAAAAGACGTGCCCCGCATTGCCCAGCCTCAGTATGCCCACCGCCCATCGATGTCTCAAGTTCCATCTGACAGGGAGAAGAGAGGTCCTACCACCACCAACTCGACGTTTAACAAAGACAGTAGGGATTCTACGAGGTCTACGAAGTCCCTCATTTCCTCGAAGGGTGGGAAGGAGTATTCTGGGAGCGTCGTGCGTGCAAAAGGGTCCTGCGGTGAACCTAAAATGATCAGCAAACCCGTAGAATCCTTTGGGATTCTCCTACCCAACCAGGGCAATGAAGCCAAATCGGCGCGGGTGGCCAGAATACCCAGGGAGACCATGTGTGCCCATAGGAGCAAATTAGTCCGGAATTCCTCCCTGAGCAAGTGGAGAGCCAAGTTCCGAAGGCAGCCATCGAACTCCGACGCCGCCGTCGAGACAGACACGGAGCAGTTGCTGGACGACTCTGAGGAAGGCGAGAAACCGAAGCGATTGACCAACCACAAAGATATTCTGGTCAGCCACAAACTTAACGAGAGGAACGTCATCGACTATCGATCAGAACCCTCCTCCAGCAGCACCTGCAGCAGCAGTGGCAGCAGTAGTAAGAACAGCAGCAGTTATGGCAGCGTCATCCACCAGACGAAGAGCTTTCAAAACCCCGAACCAAAGAAGTCGAGCCCTTCCTCCCTCATCGGAAGAGACGTGGGTGGATGGGTGTCCAAAGTTAAACATGACGAAGGCTCCTGGTCCATCGTTCCCCCTCCCCCAAGGTGCCTCACGCCCCACCGAGCATACCCTCACAGAGAACTCGCCCCTTGGGTGGACCCGGCGCATAAAATTAATAACGAAAACCCCTATTACTTGAACATGGGCGGCAGGCCGACTGTGCTCTCGAGTAGCAACAACCATATCAATACTAGCATCAGCAACAACAACAACAACAACAGCAACAGCAACGCCAGAGCCTCGGCCGCCATCAATGGTGGTCCGGCGTCTTTGCCCTACCTGCGACCTCACCCTCAAACGCCCACCTGTTCACTGACGACGCGCTCCGAGTCCCTCCTCGGCTCCTGGCCTCGGCCTTCCAGAGCCAATGGCGCGGTGGCAGGTGCGGCGAGGGACAATGCAGGCAGAACTCAGGGGATTCCCGGGGCACAGTGTGTGGCACAAGGCAACAACAACAACAACAACAACAACAACAAAAAGCAACGGCAGCAAGCTTAACACGACCAGCAATAGCTCCGGAGTGCATCCGTCCCAGACTAATGGCTCTTATTCTCATTTTGGTACATTCCCACGAAGACGCCCTGTCCATAAAGGTAAGGAAGAGGGACCCCCCACCCCCCACCGCAGGCATTCTTCTAATGCATCTGACCGTCTCTCATTTTTGTTAATGCTTATTTGGTTGTTGGTGTTTATTACTTTCTTAAAATTTTTTTTTGCTCTTCTCTGCTTTCAAATTTCCAAAAAGCTTCCTGTCTACTAAAACGCATTGTACTGCGTCTGTTTATGCCAACGTTTTTTGCTGTTATCATTTTGTGATGCAACAAGAGTTCTGTCATTTTAGCTGATAAATTTTTAGTTTTCTGTAATTTTTTTTTTTTAGCTGTTAAAGTTTCATATGTATATCTATATTCAATTGTATTCCACATACGAAAATGAAAATACGATTGAATTAACAAGGTAAGGCATGGCTATGTTATGCAGATGTTCCTCATTTCTGAACGTAGCTGTGTAGATCCCGTAATAGGCGAGCCATTATTCTATATCCACATGAATTGGATTCGCCGTAGGTGGTCATAATAGCAAAATTTTTCTCCCGGCGTCAATTTTTCTTGCCTCCATAACCTAGCTCCAGCACCATTTCCTTCTCAACCGCCGCCTCCCCCTCCCCACAACCCCCAACCTCCCTCCCTCCCCATCACTTCCTCCTCCTCCTCGTCTTCCCCTTCGCGCGCTTGCCCTCCAACTTAAGCTAATTAATATTCCGTCCTGATTGCTGAAACACGAACGCGCTTTCGTATCGCATAGGATAATTAGCGATGCTTTACAGCGCATTCGTTTTGCACACTCGGCTGCTGTCACGTAAGCAACACGGCGCGTTTCATTATGACGGACCGAATTCCTGGTTTAGGGTCAACTACTTCTTTAGGAAAGTAAGAAAGAAAGCAGGGGCTCGCTCGCTCTTCTCCGAGGTTGTAGTAGAATGTTTTGTCTTCCTGCTTCGTTTTGGCCAAGTTGGTACTGCCTATTATTACTGCTAAAGCTACTTATGCGATTTGCATTAATAATAGTAATAGAATTTGATTACTGTTATCATTTTTATTTTATCAACTAACTCCAAAATTCTTTATTATTTATTATAAGCTCCTGATTTTTAAAAACCGAAATAATGGTTAATTATTTCACTTGACCTCCAGTCATACATACCTTTTTCTAATGGACTCCATCTTGAAACGGCTTTAAGTGAGTACGAATTCTTCAGGACATTTATGGTGAGCAAGATACGCTTCCCGGAGAAGGGGTTAGATAATTTAGAAATGCATTTATGGAAAGATATATTCCTTCTTTGCTTCGAGGCTTATAGTACTGTTACATTACTTATAATATGTTCTTGGTTTTCCAATAAGCATAAATGCACGTAGGGCAGCTTATGACTATTTCACTATCGTGAGTCAAAGACTGAGATTAATACCATAAAAAAAAGTCTAGAAAACCATCCAACTCATCCGACGTATTGGTAACACTGTTGTAAGAAATGCCGTGTCTTTTTTTCCATTTGGTGTAGGAATTTTTCATTTTTTGTGTTCTTTCGAGCTGGGAAATATCATTTCCTTAGTTTCCACGGTCTTTGCACAACACTGGAGGGAGTTTGAAAAGGATCTGCCGTTCCTTGTGTCAACAGCGGCCCACTGTTCCCACGCTAAATATGGTAAATGCATGTAAGTTGGTGCGCACTTTAATTACACATGTGTTTGTAGTTATTTTGAGCGGACGTTTGTACATGGTCGTGGTATTGGCCAATACCAGCCAATACCACGACTGTTAGCAAGAACTCGTTAAAAAAAACTATAAACACATGAATAATTATCGCATGTACAAACTTACATTGAGATCTTCAAATTATATACTCAAATATTGAGATGTGGAAGTTGTTTTAATTTGTTCTAAGTAAGAGCTGCATTTTTTCCTACCGAATACTCTTTCAAACACCTTCACAGAAACGCATCAGTAGCACATCTGCCCCCCCCCCCTTATGTGTAATTCACTTTTCACCTTTATCTGATGCACTCTGTGTAATTCACTTTTTCAACCTTTAATTCTGATGCACCTCTGTGAATTCACGTTTTTCCACTCCTTTATTCTGAATGCACATCCTGTTGTAATTCACTTTTTCACCTTTTATCTTTGAATGCACTCCTGTGTAAATTCACTTTTCACCTTTATCTGAATGCACTCTGGTATAATTCCTTTTCACTGTTTATTTAATGCAACTTCTGGTAATTCCTCTTCACTTTTATTTAATGCCTCTGTGTAATTCACTTTCACCTTTATCTGATCCACTCTGTGTAATTCACTTTTCCCTTTTATCTAATGGCACTTCTGTGTATTCATTTCACTTTTATTTAATTGCACTGCCTGTTTGTAATTCACTCTTCACTTTATTTAATGCAACTCTGTGTAATTCACATCTTCACCTTTGTCAATGCACTCTGTGGTAATTCACATCTTCCACTCCTTTGTCTAATGTACTCGTGTAATTCACTCTCACCTTTGTCCTGATGTCACTCTGTGTAATTCACTTTTACAACTTTGTCTAAAGCACTCTGTGTAGTTCACTTATCACTTTATCTGATGAACTCTGTTGTAATTCACTTTTCACCTTTTCTAATGCCTCTGTGTATAAATTCACTTTCACTTTTATTTAATGCCTCTGTGTAATTCACCTCTTCCACCTTTGTCTAATGCATTCGTTGTATTCACTTTTTCACCTTTGTCTGATGCACTCCTGGTAGTTCACTTTTCACCTTTATCTGATGCACTCTGTGTAATTCACTTTTCACCTTTATCTGATGCACTCTGTGTAATTCATTTTTCACCTTTGTCTGATGCACTCTGTGTAATTCACTTTTCACCTTTATCTAATGCACACTGTGTAATTCATTTTTCACCTTTATCTGATGCACTCTGTGTAATTCATTTTTCACCTTTGTCTGATGCACACTGTGTAATTCACTTTTCACCTTTATCTGATGCACTCTGTGTAGTTTTCACTTTCACCTTATCGATTCACTCTTGTAATTCACTCTCACCTTTGTCTAATGCACTCTGTGTAATTCACTCTTCACCTTGTGTCTAATGCACTCTGTGTAATTCACTCTTCACCTTTGTCTAATGCACTCTGTGTAATTCACTCTTCACTTTTATTTAATGCACTCTATGTAATTCACTCTTTACCTTTGTCTAATGTACTCTGTGTAATTCACTCTTCACCATTGTCTAATGCACTCTGCGTAATTCACTTTTCACCTTTGTCTAGTGCACTCTGTGTAATTCACTTTTCACCTTTATCTGATGCACTCTGTGTAATTCACTTTTCACCTTTATCTGATGCGCTCTGTGTAATTCACTTTTCACCTTTATCTGATGCACTCTGTGTAATTCACTTTTCACCTTTATCTAATGCACTCTGTGTAATTCACTTTTCACTTTTATTTAATGCACTCTGTGTAATTCACTCTTCACCTTTGTCTAATGCACTCTGTGTAATTCACTCTTCACCTTTGTCTAATGCACTCTGTGTAATTCACTCTTCACCTTTGTCTAATGCACTCTGTGTAATTCACTCTTCATCTTTGTCTAATGCACTCTGTGTAATTCACTCTTCACCTTTGTCTAATGCACTCTGTGTAATTCACTCTTCACCTTTGTCTGATGCACTCTGTGTAATTCACTTTTCACCTTTTTCTAATGCACTCTGTGTAGTTCACTTATCACCTTTATCTGATGAACTCTGTGTAATTCACTTTTCACCTTTATCTAATGCACTCTGTGTAATTCACTTTTCACTTTTATTTAATGCACTCTGTGTAATTCACTCTTCACCTTTGTCTAATGCACTCTGTGTAATTCACTCTTCACACCTTTGTCTAATGCACTCGTGGTAATTCACTCTTTCACCTTTGTCTAATGCACTCTGTGTAATTCACTCTTCACCTTTGTCTAATGCACTCTGTGTAATTCACTCTTCACCTTTGTCTGATGCACTCTGTGTAATTCACTTTTCACCTTTGTCTAATGCACTCTGTGTAGTTCACTTATCACCTTTATCTGATGAACTCTGTGTAATTCACTTTTCACCTTTATCTAATGCACTCTGTGTAATTCACTTTTCACTTTTATTTAATGCACTCTGTGTAATTCACTCTTCACCTTTGTCTAATGCATTCTGTGTAATTCACTTTTCACCTTTGTCTGATGCACTCTGTGTAATTCACTTTTCACCTTTGTCTAATGCATTCTGTGTAATTCACTTTTCACCTTTGTCTAATGCACTCTGTGTAATTCACTTTTCACCTTTGTCTGATGCACTCTGTGTAATTCATTTTTCACCTTTGTCTGATGCACTCTGTGTAATTCACTTTTCACCTTTATCTGATGCACTCTGTGTAATTCATTTTTCACCTTTGTCTGATGCACTCTGTGTAATTCACTCTTCACCTTTATCTAATGCACTCTGTGTAATTCACTCTTCATCTTTGTCTGATGCACTCTGTGTAATTCATTTTTCACCTTTATCTGATGCACACTGTGTAATTCACTTTTCACCTTTATCTGATGCACTCTGTGTAATTCATTTTTCACCTTTGTCTGATGCATACTGTGTAATTCACTTTTCACCTTTATCTGATGCACTCTGTGTAATTCACTTTTCACCTTTATCTGATGCACACTGTGTAATTCATTTTTCACCTTTATCTGATTGCAAAACTCTGTGGTAATTCACTTTTCAAACCTTTATCTGATGCACACTGTGTAATTCACTTTTCACCTTTATCTGATGCACTCTGTGTAATTCACTTTTCACCTTTATCTAATGCACTCTGTGTAATTCATTTTTCACCTTTGTCTAGTGCACTCTGTGTAATTCACTTTTCACCTTTGTCTGATGCACTCTGTGTAATTCACTCTTCACCATTGTCTAATGCACTCTGCGTAATTCACTTTTCACCTTTGTCTAGTGCACTCTGTGTAATTCACTTTTCACCTTTATCTGATGCACTCTGTGTAATTCACTTTTCACCTTTATCTGATGCACTCTGTGTAATTCACTTTTCACCTTTATCTGATGCACTCTGTGTAATTCACTTTTCACCTTTATCTAATGCACTCTGTGTAATTCACTTTTCACTTTTATTTAATGCACTCTGTGTAATTCACTCTTCACCTTTGTCTAATGCACTCTGTGTAATTCACTCTTCACCTTTGTCTAATGCACTCTGTGTAATTCACTCTTCACCTTTGTCTAATGCACTCTGTGTAATTCACTCTTCACCTTTGTCTAATGCACTCTGTGTAATTCACTCTTCACCTTTGTCTGATGCACTCTGTGTAATTCACTTTTCACCTTTGTCTAATGCACTCTGTGTAGTTCACTTATCACCTTTATCTGATGAACTCTGTGTAATTCACTTTTCACCTTTATCTAATGCACTCTGTGTAATTCACTTTTCACTTTTATTTAATGCACTCTGTGTAATTCACTCTTCACCTTTGTCTAATGCACTCTGTGTAATTCACTCTTCACCTTTGTCTAATGCACTCTGTGTAATTCACTCTTCACCTTTGTCTAATGCACTCTGTGTAATTCACTCTTCACCTTTGTCTAATGCAACTCTGTTGTAATTCACTCTTCACCTTTGTCTAATGCACTCTTGTAATTCACTCTTCACCTTTGTCTGATGCACTCTGTGTAATTCACTTTTCACCTTTTGTCTAATGCACTCTGTAGTCACTTATCACCTTTACTGATGAACTCTGTGTAATTCACTTTTCACCTTTATCTAATGCACTCTGTGTAATCACTTTTTCACTTTTATTTATGCACTCTGTGTAATTCACTCTTCACCTTTGTCTAATGCATTCTGTGTAATTCACTTTTCACCTTTGTCTGATGCACTCTGTGTAGTTCACTTTTCACCTTTATCTGATGCACTCTGTGTAATTCACTTTTCACCTTTATCTGATGCACTCTGTGTAATTCATTTTTCACCTTTGTCTGATGCACTCTGTGTAATTCACTCTTCACCTTTATCTAATGCACTCTGTGTAATTCATTTTTCACCTTTATCTGATGCACTCTGTGTAATTCATTTTTCACCTTTGTCTGATGCACACTGTGTAATTCACTTTTCACCTTTATCTGATGCACTCTGTGTAGTTCACTTTTCACCTTTATCTGATTCACTCTGTGTAATTCACTTTTCACCTTTATCTGATGCACACTGTGTAATTCACTTTTCACCTTTATCTGATGCACTCTGTGTAATTCACTTTTCACCTTTATCTAATGCACTCTGTGTAATTCACTCTTCACTTTTATTTAATGCACTCTGTGTAATTCATTTTTCACCTTTGTCTAATGTACTCTGTGTAATTCACTCTTCACCATTGTCTAATGCACTCTGCGTAATTCACTTTTCACCTTTGTCTAGTGCACTCTGTGTAATTCACTTTTCACCTTTATCTGATGCACTCTGTGTAATTCACTTTTCACCTTTGTCTGATGCACTCTGTGTAATTCACTTTTCACCTTTATCTGATGCACTCTGTGTAATCACTTCTACTTATCGATGCACTCGTGTAGTTCACTTCACCTTATCTGGCGCACAATCTGTGTAATTCACTTTTCACCTTTATCTGATGCACTCTGTGTAGTTCACTTTTCACCTTTATCTGGCGCACTCTGTGTAATTCACTTTTCACCTTTATCTGATGCACTCTTTGTAATTCACTTTTCACCTGTATCTGATGCACTCTGTGTAATTCATTTTTTACCTTTATCTGATGCACTCTGTGTAATTCACTTTTCACCTTTATCTGATGCACTCTGTGTAATTCACTTTTCACCTTTATGTAATGCACTCCGTGTAATTCTCTTTTCACTTTTATCTAATGCACTCTTGTGGTTTCCATTGCATTCTTAAACGTTTCCCACTCTTGCAATCCAGCACTTGTCAAATTTCACTCTTCTTCTCTTTTTGGACTAGATTATGTTATTTTCACCAACAATTTCTTACATTATTTTGTGTACTGCCAAAACCATCTCAAGGCTTATTTTGTTTTTATTATTTATGCCAACTTTTTCCACATCTGCTGAACTCACTCTCCCTTGCATCCCCTTGTTGTGTTGTAGATTTCCGCATTCTAATACCAGATGCGTGTTTTTTCCAGCTACGAATATTCCCCGTATTTTAGCAAGTCAGTGCAACGCACTTGGGTTGTCACCAGTGAACACGTACTCATTCACAGATAATCATTTCACTGTCCATTCACTTCAACTGAGTCATGTCAAGGTTAGTAAGGCTTTTGATTATCTGACTGAATAGCGTTGAAGTTCACTGATTAAACAGTTGGGCAAGTTTCAGGGCTTAGGCATGAATTATATTCTAGATAGCACACGACTTGGTCAAAGTTGTTAAAAGGATAAACCTGTTGTCTAAAGTAATTTGATAGTCAAAAATAGCTGCTAGAGCTGGGTCAAGTCAGAAAATGACCTGGGAAGACTTTGCTTCTCGTTAGCCGTTGGAAATGTATCAATGATCTACGCTGTCAGGGCTCTCTCTTTCTTAGTGAATCCTGGTAGACTAGTTGAATGGGATGCTATGAAATACACACTGACAAAAAATCGGAGTACCGTAAAGTTATTTATATATTTGCGAAGGGCACGGGCAAGAACGTCTGCTATTGCTACTGAAAGCAATGTAAAGAGAAATTGAGAGTACATCAGTGGTTCTCATAAAATAACGTAAAAGAATCCTCAGCCAACGCCAGCGCTGTCGCTGTGTTCTACTGTGAAAAAATGTCGAACATCTACACTGACGCACAGTAGTAATTAGGAATACTATTGTACAGGAACGTAGTCCCGTGTTACTTGGTTAGGAGCGCTACGTAGCAGAAGGATCCTTGGAAACGCACAATCGTTTCCAAGGTTTTTGTCAAATCCAATTTTAATCTGCTTCCCTGCCCAGAAATTTTATTGCTGTAAGACTGAGATCCAGGGTGTGGATCCTGTTGTATTCAGACAGCGACGTCACCATTTGCCAAAGAACTCACAAAAAGGAAAAACCTCTGCCTTGCACGTGAAAAGGAGGCAATATATTAAATGAATGTAAAAAGAATGTAGGATCCAGCATTCATATACAAGCAAATGCGGCGGAATCCATTCACCCAGATATAAGGCTGCCGACATCGTACATATAAATGACCACTAAGTAGTTCAACTTCAGCGATGACTTACAATAGGAACTGGTTGGAGACAAGAGAGCCAGAGTTGCCTGTACTATGACTAAACAAATATACGAGTAACTGTGAATGCTTTTCTAGAATAAAGGAGCCGATACCAACCAAAACCACATCTGTTATTTTTAATTTTCTGTTGAAGAAAACTATTGAGATGGCTTTGTCTGTTCGTCTGCCCTCAGATCTTAAAAACTGCTGAGGTTAGAGGGCTGCAAATTGGTATGTTGATCATCCACCCTCCAATCATCAAATGTACCAAATTGCAGCCCTTTAGCCTCAGTATCTTTTATTTTCTTTAAGTTTAAGGTAAGCCATGGATTGTACGTCTGGCACCACCAGAGGTGCCACCCGCTGACGCATCTTCCCTTGACCGTGTCTGGGGAGCAACTGAGCTCTGCCCTGTCGACGAGTCATACTGCAGCACATCGAGAGTTTTATACAGCATTATACGCTGTACAGAAAACTTGATTGCGCCAAGGAAACTTCGGCCTTTTTTTTTTTTTTGTTTATTTTTTTACAGATTTGGTGAATACTCAACATTTCCAAGTTTATGAGTAGGACATCAACAATGAATTTTAAGTTTTTTTTATTTTTTATTGGCAAATCCCCCATAAGAAATGTAACCAGATTATTTTCCCGTGTTTTAAGAATGATTAATTTAGTAGGAAAACTGATTAATTGAGTAAAGATAGAGTTACAGAGTGTAATTATAAACAGTAATGATAACTTTCTTGAAAAGAAAGTTTGCATATTTGATATTTGCGTATCAGCAGTTTCACATCCATGCAATCACATGCTTTTGTTGCAGCATCAGATATGGCTGGCTACAAGACCAATCTTATGATATGTTTGTCTAACGTTGCCTTTGTGGAAAATATGCTCGCCACCATGAGTATTCTGATGCCCTGGCTACAGATTATATCTCGAAAAACGCAGTGACCGGCCGGCCATGGTGTGGCTTACCCACTCCGAGTGTGTATGTGTGTGTCTGTGTGTATGTATGTGTGTGTGTGTGTTGTATAGTATAGCTTGTTGGCTACCATGACCGTGTTGGTTGGGAATCTTCTTGTGTCAACATCATTAAATTCTTGACCAAACCTTCCTCTCTCTCTCTCTCTCTCTCTCTCTCTCTCGACTCCAAACATCTACCCCATCCACCCCCAAACCCCCAGTCCCCAGCCCCACCCTCCTCTTCTTCTTTTGGAGACGTTCTCGACACATATGCCGAGTCATCGACAAATCCTTGAGAAACAGCCTCGGGAATCATTGTTGTCATATCTCTCTCTCTCTCTCTCTCTCTCTCTCTCTCTCTCTCTCTCTCTCTCTCTCTTTTGTTAATCTTTAACGCAAATTCCTGAGAAGATGCCTTGGTTGATATTATTGCTGAGTAATATTTTACTTGTGATTTACACGTACAAAAAGGAACACTTGTGTAATATAGTATGCGTACGCTTAGGTATCAACAAATTTGCACTCTTATTCAACTACAATTTTCGTTGAATAACCTTATAATGTTGTGTGCACGTAAATGATTGTACATAAGACACTTGCAGGCATATAGGGTTCACACACACACACATACATATATATATATATATATGTATATATATATATATATATATATATATATATATATATATATATATAATATATATATATATATATATCAAGTATAATAGGGCCGTTAAGACACTGGTTTAAAACTTTAAACCAGAGTGTTTTAATGGGCCTTTTATACTTGAGAAGTATACTGTTTTAACAGAAGAATTTATTTACATATGTATTATACATTAACATATATATTGTGTATTATGTTTGGATGCACGTTGTTGCATTTGTGTATGTAATATACATACACACTTATAGGCATAAAAGACTCACTTCCAGCGCAGCTAGAGAGAGAGAGAGAGAGAGAGAGACAGAGAGAGAGAGAGAGAGAGAGAGAGGACCCATTACCGAAAATTTAAGGTGGAGGAGACGCATTTATCATTGGATAATGAAGAGGGGTTGATATTAAAGAGTGGGGGGATGGGAGCCGAGGGGCTTCGCAATTTATGAGGTGGACACTTGCATTGTCATTATCCTTTAGGAGTTAATTCCTAGGCGCTGTCTAACTCCTCAAGCAGTCAGTGGGGTTTTGGTAGATGACACGCACGGCGCGACGGACCTTAACGAGGGGAGGGGAATTGGGGGTGGAGGGAAAGGGGGCTGGGGTGGGGGGGTCTCGAAACGGGATGGAATTTCATTTGTCCGCAGTTAATGGATTTTAAGATCGTCGATAACATTTCGCTTGGAGTTTTTTTTTTTTTTCCACATAGATTTTATTTTTATTTTTTTATTTTTTTGTCAGACTGTAAGAGGTGCAAGTGTGTCACATAGCGAGAGAAGTGATGCATTCTCCCCCATTCCCCCCCCCTCCCTTCTCGGTGCTCATCTCAGCTATATCTAGAGCTATTTTGATTTATATAGATTTTTTGTCATTACGCCAAGCACTGTGGGAACTAAGGCCATTGAACGCTGAAACGGAAATTGACAGTAAAAGGTTTGAAAGGTGTAACAGGAGGAAAACCTCAAAGCAGTTGCACTATGAAATAATTGTTAGGAGAGGGTGGACAGTAAGATGGTAGAAAGAAAATAAGGACAGAGGTACAGTAAAGGGGACGAAAGTCTAGAGCTATTTATAGACTGATGTTAACCTCGCCCTGTGTGCGAGCGGGATCTCTCTCTCTCTCTCTTCTCTCTCTCTCTCTCTCTCGCTCTCTCGTATTGAGCAGCCTGTGGAGGGACAGAAATTCTGGAAGTATGATGAACTAAATAAAATTCTTTCTTTGATTTGCTCATTTTAGAGGCATCCGCTTTAGTAGTAAATTGTAACTGTTGGTTTTCTACATTTTTAGAAATATGTCAGGGTGTTCAGTAACTAGATCTTAGATTGTTTTGCAGAACGCAATGCTCGTAGACCTCATGTTTTAAAACGAAAGAAGTCTCTAGGCTGTACCCAGAGGAACGTACAAACACGCGGGCTTATACACAAATACATACACTACATACATGAGTCTGATCACATCACAGTGATTCATATATACGCAGTAAGCTACAAATGTCCTTTAATATCTAATTCGCTCTACCTCAGAATTAATATATTTTCATATATGTTAACTGAAGGTGAATTTTTGTTTGTTTACAACTTTAATGACGGAAAGTAGAGCGTTTCATTTTCACAAACTTCAATGTAGGACTAGAAAAGGGGATTTCGCATCTCGCGTCTGTTTTCGAGACAAACTGCA
>NC_061107.1:74927225-74964725 GCF_015104395.2 Macrobrachium nipponense | reverse complement strand
GGCCCTGTCTTTTAATACCAGGTGTTCATACATTATTCCGAGCCTGAGAAATATTTGAAACAGGATCTTTGAATAAAATCAAAGAAACTCTCATTTCCTGCGTCGAAGATCTGCTTCGTTGTTCTGTTTATGCATGCACTAGTCTTAGCGAGAAACAAACTACTGGGAAAAGGGACAGAGTCATCTTTTGAATGCCATTTACAGAATGTAAAGAAAGATCACCCGATTTCCTCTGTTTTATTCCGGTGAAGGGGATCTTGAATAACCTTTTTGTAGTGTTGTGAATGATCTGGGAAGAACTTACAACTCTAGTAGAATAACAAGATGAATTTGGCAGTGAGAGAGAGAGAGCAGCAGAACAGGATCGAGTGAGAGTTGCAGATCCTGGTCTGATGAAAGCAACGATGAGACCATGACCTCGTGAGAGTAAAACAAGGTATAATATGTTCTACTAAACTTATTTTTTTTAAACGGAATATCCAAGCAAGTCCTCCTAAGGGCAGGGAGACTGATTCCTTACATACTGGCAATGATGGATGATGGGAATTCTTTCACTCTCCCGATTCGCATCTAGACATCAGTATTCGTAAACGTTCAAGCAGAAGGCTGCTTTGGGCCAACGACGAGTCATTTTTTTGGTCGCTTTTGAGACCAGGAATTGCAGACATTTCTATTGGGAGAATCCCTTAGGGGGAATAGTGCCGTCACTGCACCTCACGGGATGCACTGTAGGCATTGTTAAAGGTTCTTTGCAGCGTCCCTTCGGCCCTTATATGCAACCACTTTCATTCCCTTTACTGTACCTCCAATCACATAATCTTTCTTCCGTCTTGCTACCCACCGTCTTAACTATTATTTCACACAACAGCTGCTATGAGGTTTCCTTGCTGTTACACCTTTCGAACCTACCTATTCTCAATTTCCTTTCCAGCGCTGAATGACCTTATAGGTTCCAGTGCTTGACCTTTGGCGTAAACTCTATATTCCTTTCCATTCTATTCTATTAGGAGAAAACTGGAAGTCGCACAAAGCTTTCGGAGAGCAGAGGTATCCGAGGATTTTCATGTATTATTTGTTCCTCGTAGGAAGGTAGTGCTGTCAGTGCACCTTGCGTGGCTCACTGTAGGCATTACTTGAGGGTCTTTGCAGCGTGCCTTCGGCCCCTAGCTACTGCCTCTCTTATTACTTGTAGTTGTACCTCCGTTCATATTCTCTTTCTTCCACCTGAGTTTCCATCCTCTCTAACAATTGCTTCCTAACACAACTGCGAAGGTTTCCTTCTGTTACAATTTTCAACCCTTCTAACTGTCAATTTCCCTTTCAGCGCTGAATGACTTCATAGGTCCCAGCGCTTGGCCTTTAACCTAAATTCCATATTCTATTCCATTCCCTGTAATGTTTTGGGAACGCCTGTCAAAACCAATTGCATGTGTATCCAGTTGTGGATGCGGTTGTATTCCAGAAACCGATCCTAAACCGGATCTGGATTGGGCAGAGGGAAACAGGCCATCTTTTCAAAATAATGTTTCAAATGAGTCTCCTGTGTCAGTGAGGATGAACTCAGTGACCAGGTCATTGCACTGGTGTTCTGGTTTAACCCCCCCCCCTTTTTTTTTATTTGAAAGCAAAAGATTTCTGTCTCTTATTTCCTAGGGAGGACGATTGTTTTTACATCAAAGATCATTAAGTCGACATTGCTCGTTAATCATATGTTTCGTTGGCATCGCTTGTGAGAGTACGATGTCCAAAGAAGTGTTCAGAATTTTTGGCGTAATGGGTTCGTGCCAGTACATTGAATGTATAAAGTCAATTTCGTTTTCATAAGGGAATGAGTCATTATGTCATATCATGTTATTTGAAGTGAATAGTTAGTTTAGGAAGTTGGTAGCAGTGAGGATTAAGCTGTATACCTTCTCCTGGAATTTGTATTCTATCTGTTCTCTGGTATTTACCCGTGCTTTACAATTTGGTTGCTTTTCATTAAGAGTAAACTTTCGATAGATGTAATTTTACCACATGCCAGTTGTGTATGAATGCACATGTAGATCTTCCTCGCCAGAGAGCTCTCCGATGACCCAGAAGAAATTTTAGGAAGAGCTTTCGGAAGTTGCAAATTGTCACCAAAGCTGACCACTCCAAACCAAGCCTTCCAAGGATCTTCCCCCCCTCCCCCCACCCCTCCTTTCCTCGAAAGCTGTAATCCTATCTGTCCCTAATCACTCGTTGCCAGTCAAAGAGGACCTCCTTCAGCAAAGTATTCGTAAAAGCTGCATATATATTTTTGCCTAATGCTGCTAGCAGACACTAAAAACACAACCATCTTGGTAGAGCTGGTTATTCCCTACTGCCACGTTTTTCCAAATATTCTTATTAACATTGTTATCTTTTTCATATACTATTTCATCTTTACCGCCTAAAGTAATGTTATTCGAATATACCTCTGGGAACTTAGCAGCTTATCTTATGAATTGAAAACGTGGGTGTTTACCCTTGACTCAGCAGTGAACTGCAAGTACGTCTACATTTACTAACCTGCCGGTGTATACAAGTCCTTCGACTGACAGCACCAATAGCTATAGCTACTGCTCTTATGACAGTACTGGAAAACTCCCCGAATTTCTCTCTCGCAAACGTCGTTTCTTCCCCTTTGGTCCCCGTAGGGGGGATCGTGCTGTCAGTGTACCTCACGAGGTGCACTGTAGGCATTGCTAAAGATTCTTTGCAGCGTCCCTTCGCCCCATAGCTGCAACCCCTTTCATTCCTTGTACTGTGCCTCCATTCATTATCTTTCCTCCACCTTGCTGTACATCCTCTCATTATTTCTTAGTGCAACTGCGAATGGTTTTCCTCCTGTTACACCTTTCAAACCTTTTAACTGTCAATTTCCGTTTCAGCGCTGAATGACCTGATAGGTCCCAGTGCTTGGCATTTGGTCGAAACTCCATATTCCATTCCATTTCATTCCATTCCCCATTGGTGGCAAGGAACGGAGGACCAGGCAATACAAAGCTCTGACGAACAGACATACCTACACAGGCTACACTACATCCTCGAAGAACTTGACTGGACTCAAAGGCTATTGAATACTACATAGGCGCCGCCTACTTGGTAGTCTAATGTCAACATAGCGTAACGCCGGTTGCTTGCAGTTGCCATGTCGAGGCTGGGCGAACAATAATTCTGTGCTCGTTTCCTCTGCCTTATATTTTTCTCTCTCGGTTATTGCAATGATTCTCATTCGCGTCAGCGTTCGCCTGCAGTACGTTGTGCTGTTTTATGTTGAGGTGGGTCGCTGCCTGGCCAGTCAAACTGGTTTAAATTACCTTTGGTGATGTTCCCGACACTCTAGGCCTTCTGGCCGTGTCGATGCGCCCAGTGGGAACACTCGGATGGGAACACTAGGGTGGGAACACTCGGATGGGAACACTCAGATGAGACCACTGAGGTGGGAACACTTGGATAGGAACACTCGGATAGGAACACTCGGGTGGGAACACTTGGATGGGAACACTTGTGTGGGAACACTCAAATGGGAACACTCGGGTGGGAACACTCAAATGGGAACATTTGGGTGGGAACACTTGTATGGGAACACTCGTGTGGGAACACTTGGATGGAAACACTGAAGTGGTAACACTCGGATGGGAACACTCGTGTGGGAACACTCGGATGGGAACACTCGGATGGGAACGCTCGGATGGGAACGCTTGGGTGGGAACATTCGGGTGGGAACACTCAGATGGGAACACTCGGATGGGAACTCTCAGGTGGGAACACTCAGATGGGAAGACTGGGATGGGAGCAGCCATTTTTCCTCGCCATAACAAGAATGAGAAGAACAGACTACCTGGTATACATCTTAGAATGCCAGCTTTTTCCAACTGTGCTTTCCTGTTGTTTAATTCGTCATCAAAAACGTGTCGTGAACTTAAAAACTTTCCGGATGCATACTTGTTTGAAAAGATGGTTACTGTTGGCGGCTTCTTTACGATTAATTGATTGGTTAAACTACTTATCTTTTTACTTATTCACTACGGAGTTGCATTTTCCCATGTGTAATCTTTTCCATTGGTAGGGAGAATAATTTGTTTGGTCTTCAGCTCCCGGGTGGTCCCTGAAAAAGCGGGACGCCATATCTTAAAAACTAACCATAAAATCTCCTTGGTAATAATCTCATTATGTTACCTTCATGTTCCCCACATTCAAATTACCTTAGTTGTTCTAACCTAACCTAACTTGACCTGCCTAACCTAATTTAAGGAGCAGGACAAAAAACCGGGGCAATACTAGCATACATCTCAGGAATTTGCTGATATTTGATGAGTCTCTAAAGTGGTCACATACAGAAGGCTTCAAGTAATTGTCGCAGTACTTGGTAAAACCAGATATGTTGATATATTTCTTTAGCTTAGGCCTATTAGAATCACAGTAATGTCATAGTTTGACTATCGTTTGTAAATTTGAATTACAAATGACACTGTGACTCTTCCCTTGAATCGGCATTTCCTTTTATGCATTCAGATAGTTTTTGAAGTTTTTATTTGGGGGGGGGAATTTATTTTTTTTTATTTTTTTTTAGGTTTAAAGAGTTCTTAGAAATAAATCTTAGGCTCTCTCTCTCTCTCTCTCTCTCTCTCTCTCTCTCTCTCTCTCTCTCTCTCTCTCTCTCTCTCTCTCACTGTGCATAATTTGAATCTTCGTTTGGAAACTAACTTCAATTAAGATTGTACTTGATGCACCCATATATTATATATATATATATATATATAATATATATATTATATATATATTATATATATAATAAATATATATATATATACTATATATATATATATATATTATATACACATATATTGTGTATGTATAGTCGTAGTGACAGTAATGTTAAACCAAAAATTGTAATCCACATAGGAAAATGAAAGGGACGTTTGTTAGAATATGCCCAACAGTTTCGTCCTCCGATGGACCTCATCTTGGAGCGCTTATTAAGGAAGAATAAACGCTCCAAAAAGAATTCTATTGGAGGACGAAACTGTTGGGCATATTCTAACAAAAGCACCTTCTATTTTTCAATGCGAAATACAACTGCTTAACATATCTTCGAGTGTTAAGAAGATTACCAGTACAGTGATGAAGTTAAAAAAGTGTATATACCATCGACCCCCGTTTGTCATGAATTAGCAAGCTAATTTTAGTGTTTACTGATAAAAAAGAAATATTTCTTATGGTGCCATTTCGATTTATTGTGGAATGTTCAGTTACTGCATTTATTTTTTTTTCAATTGTTAAAAATGTAGAAGCTACCAAGAATTTTAAGTGAAATCATTAGACTCCTGTTCATGAAAGTCATCAAAATCTTAAATCCAAGAATTGATTTAAAACCATATTTATAGAAATTAGAATGATATTGTTTCATGTGGGCAAAAAAGGGCTAAAAATGTTGGTTAATTAATTCCACTATTCTTTAAACGGTGAGTGGTAATAGTCACAGGAAAAAAAAGTCAAAATTTTGTCCATGACAAACAGTCACAGGAAAGAAAGTCACAATTTTGTCTAGGAAAAACAATCATAGGAAAATAAAGTCACAATTTTGTCTAGGAAAAACAATCACAGGAAAATAAAGCCACAATTTTGTATAGAAAAAACAATCACGGAAAAGAAGTCAATTTTTGTCTAGGAAAAACAATCACAGGAAAATAAAGTCACAATTTTGTCTAGGAAAAACAATCACAGGAAAATAGTCACAGTTTTGTATAGGAAAAACAATCACAGGAAAATAAAGCCACAATTTTGTATAGAAAAAACCGTCACAGGAAAAACGTCACAATTTTGTCCAGGCAAAACAGTCACAGGAAAGAAAGTCACAATTTTGTCTAGGAAAAAGTCACAGGAAAAAAAGCCATTCATTTACGGTGGCCGGCAATGAAGTCACAAGGGAAAAATTCGCAGTAATTCTTTATGGGTCATCATCTTTATGACATTTACAGTCTTTTGTTGATATTTACACGGAAATCCCCCAACGGGGTTGTACTAAACACGCTGCAAAGGTGGATATATATCGGGTTAAAACCTTTGGGGGCCACATTCTAGGAAAGCTTATTGTGACTTTTTTTCTTGTGACTTTTTTCCTGAAACTTTTTTTACCTGGATTCCTTTAAACACGCCAATTTGTTGATCCTTTGAAGAACCTCAAACTCTTCTATGGAGCTGTTTTGGAAATATATCTTTAAGTGTCCTCATTTGCTGATATATATAGTTGCAGTACACAAACAAACCGCAGTCTAATTTTCCTTCTCCCAACTTCTTCAAGGTATTAATTTTTGTTAATCCTGGAAATTTAACCAAACAAATGACAATTAAGACATTGCCTCAAGATATCGAAATTTAATTTTTGCTGTCAAGTGGCAGGGAGCAAAAGCCTTAAAGAAATCTGTTATGAACAGAGGTCGTGCTCGAAAAAAAAAGAAAAAAAGAAGAATCGGGCAATAGAACTTTCTCATTAATTTTACAGGTTGTGTTTTTACTCGGACGCTGTCGCCTCAGCCCTACGAAATTGATTATCTTAATTACAAAATGAGACTATTTAGATGTTATATCTTAAAAGGCGTAATTGCCGATGTGGTTTGTTTGAACAAGCTCGGTTTTGCTACACTGTTTAACATCTCGCTCCAAGGCATGTCTGGGATCGCGTCTGGGTGAGCTATTCGTCGCTCGCTCCTCAGAAGCAGCTAAGCTCCGTTTTCGGGTTTCGACTCTCTCCGGTTGAGGATTTCTGCAGCTGAAAGTGAATGTTTTCAATCATCACGTTAACGGTTTTTCTTTCGCAACATCTTGATGATTTTTAGCTATCGTATGCTGTTTTGAATCATCAGATGCGGATGTATTTTTCCGTAGAAGTTGTTTTACTTTTGGAAGTTTTTTTTTTTTCTAAACTTCATTTTTATGCTTTTAAATTAAGTTCAAAAAGGGATTATATGTAATTTTTCACGCCGTCAGAAGTTTGTTTACTGAGTTTTTTTTTTCTAAACCATCATTATTTATTGCTTTTAAATAAGTCAAAGGGTTATATGTAATTCACCGTCAAAAGTTTGTTTTCAGAGTTTTTTAACCATCATTAATTATTGCTCTTAGATAAGTCAAAATGTCATGTTTACCACCACCATAACTTAAAGCTTTGTACCTTCACAGTAATGTTTTCTGCCGTCACATGTTTGGGTTTTGTACCATCTCATGCATGTATGGATTGTCAGAAATGGCTGAATTTTAATCAGCAAAAGATATGACTTTTAACATTCAGGGGTTGATGCTTTCCGCTGCGCAGAGTGTTTAAGTTATTATTTATTTGTCTTTTTTTATTCATTTATTTGTTTTCCCCTATCATTGGTTGTTGCTGTAATTCTGTGCAGTTACTTATGTACATTTGATTTCTGCCTGCGTCTGCTTTTGCACCAGATATAAAGGGAAAAAATAAAAGGATTTTACTTGGGCAAATATCTAAGTTTTCAGTTCGGTGTACAACAGCTTGCTAGATAAGACGAGCTTAGATGACAATTTTAATTCCATGTTATGACACAGAAAGTATATAGCTACTGCTTGTATATGGCTATTCTCTTATACTTATCATCATCGTATCTCGATATGTCGGGTTTTTGCAAAACCTTAATATTTTCCATTTTCCTTAAACCAATGGTTTCCATCCATCGGACTTATATTCTCTCTCTCTCTCTCTCTCTCTCTCTCTCTCTCTCTCTCTCTCTCTCTCTCTCTCTGCTCCCGGGTCTTTCTTAAAGATCAAATTACAACCCTTCTTTCCTCTTCTATTACAGCCCTTTTCAATTTTTTTTCTTAATTGACCCACTTTTTTTTTTTTTTTTTTTTTTTGGGAGAGAGAGAGAGAGAGAGAGAGAGAGAGACCCCTTTCCTTCTACCTGTCCTTTCTTATAACCCTTTGTAGCTCTTCGGTTCAGCACCGTTTAGGTTAGTTTCTTTCATGGGACAATTAGTTATATTTTTTTATTATAATTTCTGTTTGCTTATCATATGTATTGGCAAAGCTTGCTCCTTTTTGTAGCTTTGAGAGCACCAGGAAAGAGTGATGTGATGTTCTATCTTTGGTCGACTTATACGTGTTGATTATTGTGGAAATTTTATTTGAATGAGTTAGCGCATATAATCCTGTTTTCCAACGGTTTTTTTCCATTCTCTATACTGATGTAGTTTTTCTAACCTCATTAATCCTTTTGCCTGTTATGTTGCTTAATGTTAAGGGGCCAGCGGTCGTCCCTCTCGAGAAGTGACGGCCGTCCCGTCCAGTCTCGTCCGTTTTTATGCAAATAAGTCGCTGCAGTGGTCATAGAATAGAGACTGCAGCCGAGATGTTTTTTCATCGCAGTGATAAGACGCCTGTTGCCGAGAGATAACGAAAGAGATCTCTTAATGTGCGAATGGTGTCACCTGCCTCTTTTATGCTAACGAATCTCTCTGCGATGGAATCTTAATTTTTTGTTTATAACTTTTTTTTTTTTTTTTTTTTTTGTCATTTTTATGCTAACGAAAGGCTGATCTGGCGTATGTAACTGGTGGCGATCTCATGTTTCTGCCATCTTGTTATTGCTAGAACTTGTATTCTTTTCTTCTTATCCCTTATGTTATTCTTGGATACAATGTCTTTTTCTTTGTCCCATTACTTTTAACTTAACATACTTTGGAAGGGTAAAATACATACTTTAGAAGGGCGAATTACATACTTCAGAAGGGCGAAATCTTAGCAGTCGCTTTTGCTTGCCTTTCAGTGCATAGTAAATGTGTATATGTTTGTGGAAAGAGAGTAAATTCTAGACTTCCTCCTGGGGGTGAAAGAAAGAGACGCCGAGGAACTTGAGGTTATATGGAGTATATGAGAATTGTTGGAACACAAAAGGGCTTCAGCTTTCCAGAAAGGCGAGAATTAGGACAAGCTAATTGTTTGTGGCTTACCATGTGTTGAAGGATATGTGGACGAATTGTTAATAACCCTTTGCTGAGGTGCCTATGAAACAGATGACACTTTGAAAGTTTTAGTTCTCTGTAAGCGAAAATGATTGAGATGGCTTGTCTGTCCGCTCTCACTTTGTCTGTCCGCCCTCAGGTCTTAAAAATACTGAGACAAGAGGGGGGAAAATAGGTATGTTGAACCTCCACCCTCCAATCATTAAACGAACCAAATTGCAGCCTTCTGCCTCGGTAGTTTTTATTCTATCGAAGGTTAAAGTTAGCCATAATCATGCGCTGGCGGCTGTATGGGACAGGCCACCGGGCCGTGATTAAAGTTTCAAGGATCGCGGCTCATGCAGCATAATACCGAGACCACCGAAAGCTAGATGTATTTACGGTGGCCTTGATTATACGTTGTACAGAAAACTCGGTTGCGCCGAAGAAACTTAATTTTTTTTACTTGTTCTACATTATGATCGTCCTTTATTTTTCAGTTCAATTGGAAATGTAGCAAGGACTTTTTTATTTTTTTTTTTGAAAATTTTTATTTATTTATTTATTTATTTTTTGTCTCACCAACGAGAGACCCGAGGATGATTCAGCAAGGTGAAAAAGATTGGGCCACTTATCTGGAAAATCCATTGTACTCTTGTGGCCCTAAGTCTTGAAATTTGAACATTTTGGTTAATCGACTGTGGTGATCGCAGCTAGGGTAAAGATGCATTGAACCAGCAATCTCAATATATATATATACTTACTTACTTTATTTTCCCGCCACTGCCCAGTGGAATAAGACTGAAACTGTATCAGTTTCTGTCGTAGGGTGTATCTTTTTACGATGAAGGTTACGAGCCCACACCCAACCCTCCCCGTTTATCCGGGCTTGGGACTGGCTTGGCATCAAGTAGTCATGTCTGGTTAAATATATATATATATATATATATATATATATATATATATATATATATATATATATATAATATATATATATAATATATATATATATATATATATATATATATATATATATAATGAATGTATGTATGTATATATACTATATATGCATATGTGTGTGTATTACATATGTATGTGTATATATATGTGTGTGTATAGGTTTTTGTGTAGCTATGGGGTGTTTTTCAGATATTTTAGCCATTTAGAGAGAACCGAGGAGTTATGGTTGTCGGTTAAGAAAGCCCTATTTATGGAAAAGCCTAAAGAGTTCTGGAAAAAAAGATGTTCTGGATTGATTTATAGATACAGGAATATTAGGATAGGATATTTATGATCTATTTATTGGAATGCAAATGTAAAAAAAAATAAATAATGCGCATGTTAAACAGTACAAAACAGTTATTTCAAATAAAATAAAACGTAATTATTTTAGAAATTTAGGATAGGATATTTATGATTTATTTAATGGAATGAAAATGTAAAAAATGAATAATGTGCAAGTTAAACAATACAAAAGTTTTTTCTAAATAAAAAATATAGCATGTTTATTTTAATTTTCGTTCGTGAAACATCGCGCTATCTGACCGTAGACTTTACCACATGCCATGAGTAAGCTGGAGGTCTGGTCACGGCTTGTTCACTAAAGTGCCTTATGTTTATAAAATGGAAGTACTATAGTGAATTCACATCAGCCGTGCATTTGATGTCTAGGTCAGTCCCTTACGACGCTCCTGATTGGCTATTGATAAGCCAATGACAGGGCTGGAACTCTCAGTCTCTCGAGAGAGTTCACATAGGCAGGATTACGTTCCATCTCTCCTGAGGTAAGTCGTTCAGGAGAGGTGGAACATACATCCTGCCTACGTGAACTCTCTCGAGAGACTGAGAGTTTCCAGCCCTGTCACTGGCTTATCAATAGCCAATCAGGAGCGTCGTAAGGGACTGGCTTAGATATCAAATGCACAGTTGATGTGAATCTACTATACCCGCACGAAGCGTCTGTAAGTATACTCGCTTGCCGAGGAACTTTCGTACTTAGACTTGCTTTGCATATGTAATGAGCTGCTTGTTGTGATTACACGCCTCCCTTTTACCTGGTTTTCGATGAACCCATTGAATCTCCGGGGGAAATTGCACGTCTCGCTGCATAATCATTGCTGAGATCACAGCTTCCAATCTGAGCGTGTGGCTGATTTCATGTTCCGTTTTTTTTGAGGGTGGTGGGGTTCAAAACGAATGATAGGCTCTGTGTTGTCGGTTCCTGGAATGGAATTACTGTATCTTCTTCCTTTATTCCTTCCTTCCTTCCTTCTTATCTTCCTGGCTTGACAGCCTAAATTGCATGAGATCAAACCATGAAACGCTGCAAGTGAATGTTAGTTAGACATTCATGTTCAAATTTGAGAAACTACAGTATATATATACGCAGGTTTGATACCCAGCCATGTATGTATCATTTCTGTTACACAAGACAAAAAAAAAAATACTACAGTATATCCGCTGAATTGATACCCAGCCGTGCATGTATCATATTCTGTAATAATAATAATAATAATAATAATAATTAATAATTGAATAATAATAATAATAATAATATAATAATAATAAACCTACAGTTTATCCGCTGGATCGATACCCAGCCGTGCACGTATCATATTCTGTAATAAATAAGATCATAGTCGAAGAGGCGGGAGGCCCTATGCTGAGAAACGAGTAGGGTCTAATAATGAGCATAGGCCTAGGTAAATCTTATTAAAATTGTGATGGGGGGGGGGGGGGGGGGGGGGCGGCAAAAATTTTGTGGGGGGGGGGGGGGATGGGGGGGGGGGGTTTTTTTTTTGGGGGGTTGTGGATTTTGGGTCGTGCGGCGAATAATCGTAGCGGTCGACGCCACTCAAGTCGAAATTTACGAGCAGAAATTGGAGACTTAGTACTGCCCGAAAATAGTCTTGAAATCTACCAGGGGATATTCAGGACAGGCTTCTTGGTCTCTAAGGTGTATATATATATATATATATATATATATATATATATATATATATATATATATATATATATATATATATATATATATATGTGTGTGTGTGTATGTATGTATGTATGTATGTATGTGTATGTATGTAGTATGTATATATATATGTATATATATATATATATATATATATAGTATATATTACATATATATGTATGTGCGTGTCTGTTGCATGCGTCAATGGGCACTCCTTAGTGTTTGTTCATTTGTATTTCAGACGAACAGATAAATCTTTTGTGTCCAAAGTTGATCAGTTGAGATGCAATCTGTTAAGCAGGTTAACTGAAATCAATAAAACTTTATGTAACCAGTTTGAAGAAAATACAGTGTTAAAACAAATCAAAATCAAGACGGTCCATTGCTAAATCAGGCTTGAGGTAACAATTGCTCTTTCACCTAACACTCATTCTGACAAAATCAGTATCGTTTGGATTTATAATGAGGAATCAGTGGGGTTATCAAATCTTTTGGCTGTATTGATGATGTAAGTGCTTCTTGTAAGTTATGTTGAAGATCACGGAAGCATAAATTTTAATATATTCATTAGAGTGTAATGAATGATTGGATCTTGTACAACGTAACAGCTAGAGTGTTGTTTGTTTGTTAGACACCTAAAAGCAAACTTTTAAGACTAGAACTTTACTTTATCATGCTGTCCAACCACTCCAACTCTCTCTCTCTCTCTCTCTCTCTCTCTCATTGTGCAGGCAATTAATGAAATTAAAAATGGAGCTGCTGCAGGGCCTGATGGAATCCCTGCTATTTTGTTAAAGAAAGTAGTTCATTCTATCGCAAAGCCACTTGCAATATTATTAAGACAAAGTGTAGATACAGGCAAGATTTATGATGAGCACAAATTAGCATATATCACCCCTACTTTCAAAAATGGATCAAGACTTGAGGCAAGTAATTATAGGCCTGTGAGTCTAACATCACATATTATGAAAGTGTATGAAAGGGTAATGAAGAAAAATATTATGAAACATTTAATAAAAAATAATTTGTTTAATATAGGACAACACGGTTTCGTACCCGGAAAAAGTACACAAACCCAACTGTTAGTCCACCGTGAGAACATATTCAAAAATATGAAAAGCGGAAATGAAACAGATGTGGTTTATCTAGACTTTGCAAAAGCTTTTGACAAAGTAGACCATAATATATTAGCAAAGAAAATTAGAAAACACAATATCGTAGATAAAATAGGAAGATGGTTAAAAGAATTTTTACACAACAGAAAACAGATAGTTATTGCAAACGATGAGAAATCGGATGAAACCAAGGTAATATCCGGTGTGCCACAAGTTACGGTGTTAGCTGCAATACTGTTTGTTATTATGATATTTGAAAGACATAGAACAGTAATGTTAACGGAGTTCGGGTAGTGAGTAGTTTCGCTGATGACACAAGAATAAGTAGAGAAATTACTTGTGATGAAGATAGGAACGCTCTACAAAGAGACCTTAACAAAGTATATGTTGGGCAGAGGAAAATAGGATGGTATTTAACTCTGATAAATTTGAATCAATAAATTATGGAGACAGAGAAGGAAAGCTATATGCATATAGGGGACCTAATAATGAGACAATCACAAATAAGGAAGCAGTTAAAGACCTTGGTGTGATGATGAATAGGAACATGTTATGCAATGATCAAATAGCAATTCTTTTGGCAAAATGTAAAGCAAAAATGGGAATGTTGTTACGGCACTTCAAAACAAGAAAAGCTGAACACATGATTATGCTTTATAAAACATATGTTCGTAGTCCACTTGAATATTGCAATATGATATGGTACCCACACTATCAAAAGGATATTGCACAAATAGAGAGTGTACAAAGGTCCTTTACAGCTAGAATAGAAGTTAAGGACCCTGACTACTGGGAAAGACTACAATCATTAAAATGATATAGTCTAGAAATGAGAAGAGAACGCTACATGATAATTCAGGCATGGAAACAGATAGAAGGAATAACAGAAAATATCATGGAACTAAAAATATCAGAAAGAGCAAGCAGAGGTAGATTAATAGTGCCCAAAACTATACCAGGAAAAATAAGGAAAGCACACAGAACATTAATCCACTACGCACCAGCATCGATAATGCAGCGTCTTTTCAATGCGTTTGCCAGCTCATCTGAGGGAATATATCAGGAGTGAGCGTAGATGTGTTTAAGAATAAGCTCGACAAATATCTAAACTGCATCCCAGACCATCCAAGATTGGAAGATGCAAAATATACCGGAAGATGTACTAGCAACTCTCTGGTAGACATTAGAGGTGCCTCACACTGAGGGACCTGGGGCAACCCGAACGAACTGTAAGGTCTGTAAGGTAAGGTCTCTCTCTCTCTCTCTCTCTCTCTCTCTCTCTCTCTCTCTCTCTCAAGCATCAGAGTTTATAGGTCGAAAAGGTATATATCATAATTGATAATTGTTTTTGAGTGGCAGAAATTTTCAGTATGTCTTGGGAAGAGACATAAATCTTCATAAGAAGTAATGTGGCACTTGTGTGGGCGTCTAGTATGTGTTAATAAGGGTTAGCGATTTTAGCGCAGAGAGAGAGAGAGAGAGAGAGAGAGAGAGAGAGAGAGAGAGAGAGAGAGCACCTGGATTGTGGGATGGATGCGCAGAGATTGGGGATAAAATAGGCAGGTAGGAAGGGTGGGGGAGAGGGAATGAATAACTAATGACGGGTTGCCCTATGAAATATTGCAGACCAAGAAAATATCTGTATTTAATCTTAATCCTACGTTATTAGCGCTGAAATCGTATCGTTGTCGTTATCAAGAGAGGCATATGAAGCGGAGGAGGAGAAGGAGAGGAAGAGGGAGGAGGGAGAGCATGAATTTGAGATGTTGTTAAGTAGAAGGAAGACGAATAAGAAATGAGAAAGGGTAAAGGGTACAAGACGAAAAAATAATAAAAATCAAGAGGAAGCTAGGTGACGTAACCAGGAGCTGCAGTAGAAGTCAGTAGATATTAAAACAATAATTTAAAAGTCAATAGATATTAAAGATACATTAAAGGCAGACTTAGGATTAAGACAGGATATGCTTGATGATGGTTGGGTGGTGCTATCAGTGCCAGCGTAAACATGAGACAACTGGATGTGAGGAAATACTTTCAAGAAAAATAATAAATTTGCTACACAGGAGAAAAGCCTTTCATTTTAGTATGGAGTCTTAGACAAACAAGGCGTGATCCGACCTCCGGCTAACTCGGGACGCATGCAAGATTTTCGCTCACGCATAAGTAGTAAACATAATATTCTTAAGTTTTAACATATATTAAAATTTGTTAAAATAGAGCCTTGTTTACCAAACGAAAATTAAAGTAAATATGCTATACTTTATTAGAAGTAATTTTTCTGTATTGCTTAACATGCACATTTTTCATTTTTTAAATTTTCATTCTAATAAATGAATCATAAATATCCTCCTATCCTTAAACACCTGTATCTTTAGCTCAACGCGAAACACCTTTTTCAGATCTTATTTTGCTCTACCATAGACCTTTCAATCGCCCCAACAACAAGAAGAAGAACAACAACATAGTTTGTAGGCTTACTCCCCGAGTAAGCAAAAGCTAAAACATGCTAGCCGCGTAATTGTCTGGTAAAATGAAAATAAATATGAATGTCTGCGATATACTGCTTATAATAATAATAATAATAACAACACCATTTGGGAAACAATAAGCCCATCAAGTTATAGCTAGTTTTGTTTCAAATGACCTTAGCAGTGAAATATGTACCTCATAGATAGATAGTCGACTGTGGTGAGTCACCACAAGAGTAAATCGGGCCATTGAGCTAGCAACCCTATGTATAAGATGCTTGCCCAAAACCGATATCAGCTCAAAAGTGGAAAAGCGTGGTTTATATATATATATATATATATACATATATATATATATATATATATAACATTCATACATATATATATATATATATATATATATATATGAGAGAGAGAGAGATGAGAGAGAGAGAGAGAGAGCATTTATTATTGCTCATACAGTATAATCGTGTGTTTATTTTATCAATTTTTCTTCGAATATTACAATTTACACTTTCTTTCGTTGTGATTGAACGGTTAATACGTTCATCTCTCCAGTTGAAACCAAATTCCGTTTGCTCCATTTTGTGGTTTGGTTTGGGTTTCGCGGTGGCTACTTGGTACCACTGCACAGTACCTTTGTTTCGTCTAGGGGCCAATTTAGTTTAAACTTAATTTAGTTCTGCTCTGTAACTTCATACGTTTTCGAGTGCGTATATGTGCAAGAGACAGTGCTGAGTTACCTTTGAACCTTCAATTTATATTCTCTCTCTCTCTCTCTCTCTCTCTCTCTCTCTCTCTCTCTCTCTCTCTCTCTCTCTCTCTCTCTCAGTTCTATTTTTCATATTTACACAACACCTCAAGAACTGAGGAATTGAGATAGATTTAGTGCTATAACTTACTGCATTTTTATTTATCCAAAAGCTAACGAACTGGAGATAATGCTTATGTTAGAATATCATTAAAATGAATCTTTTTGTGGTAGAAAACAATTGTAACAACGCATAAAATAACCCATGGGGATCCACGGTGAGATCTGTGTTTAGTTGTGCAATGTTTGAAAAATAGATATTAACCTTTACATGGCTATCCGGCTGGTATATGCTCGGGAGAGAGAGAGAGAGAGAGAGAGAGAGAGAGAGAGAGAGAGAGAGAGAGAGAGAGAGAAGCTTCTTTTGATTTCTCGGAACCTCGAGAGCTTCTTCCTTTTCGCAGAAATATCTTAGGATAACTTCTTGGTATACGGGTCTGGTGTTTATGCAAATCAGGATGGAATGGTCATTATCTACCGGACATATCGAGACCTTGGCAATTCATCTCTATCTGTATGACAGTTTATTATCGACCGTGCGTCTTTCGGCTAAATTTGTTGTAGTTGGTGGCTATTGTTTTCTCAGTCTATATTATTTTTTAAAGGTGGGTGGAGGGGGGCAGGCTGGCCTAACAAAATATTGGTATGTTTATAAACGAAATGTAATGTTTCAGAGGAAATGATTATATGACTACGCAACTGACTTGTGGAAATGAAGAAATTAGCTGTCGCATTTTATTCAATTTATCTTGACGAATATTAGATTACCTGAGGTATAAGAGAAAAGAAACATTTGACGTCTAGGCCAGTCCCTTACGACGCTCCTGATTGGCTGTTGATAAGCCAATCCCGGGCTGGAATCTCTCAGTCTTTGAAAGAGTTCACATAGGCAGGATGTATGTTCCACCTCTCCTGAAAAACGTATCCCTCAGGAGAAGTGGAACATAGATCCTACCCATGTGAGAACTCTCTCAGGAGCGTCGTAAGGTACTGGCTTAGACGTCAAATGCATGGTTGATGTGAATCTAGTATAGTACATGAACCAAGCTTGTGACTTATGAACGACCTGTTGCTAAGCATTTTTTCATAATAAAGAGTTGGACGTTGAGGTCGCAAATCGGGGGAGACCAGGTCCTGAGTTCGAAAGATCGAAGAATGTCTGCAGCAATGATGACAAGGGTTGATAAGAAAACAACGGGAAAATAAAGACAATAGGATGTAAGCCAGGGAGTACACGAGTAGGAGTTCATCCTGATGAATGTGGCGAGAGAGAGAGAGAGAGAGAGAGAGAGAGAGAGAGACGTTGAGAGGAGATTGCCGAGAGAAGAGAGCGAGAGAGAGTCAGCATCAGAGCGGCTTGCAACGGAGGAGGGAGCAGGTGATGGTCAGGGGAATATTACATTACCATTCAACGCTACTACCGACATACCTACCTGCTACATTAGTCCACTCACCTCTCTCTCTCTCTCTCTCTCTCTCTCTCTCTCTCTCTCTCTCGTATCCTATGTAAAGATAGAAGATTTTATATTAGATTTTGGTGCCGTAATTGCAAATAGGGGAGCCATTCTAGGAGCGAAATCACTTACTTTCAGTTTCACTGTTTTTCATGTGAGACATTCTTCCTATTATTATCGTTTCGTTTCCTTCTGTTCTGTTTATTTTTGTGCATTATCTACTATGTCCTATTAAAACGCCCCCATCTTTGTTGTGTGTATGTGTACGTGTGTATTTATGTACATGGGTAGGTAAGCAGGTAGTAGAGACGTGGCAACCCTCTATCAGTATTGAGGAAAATAATTGTAATTGTTGTTGGAGAGAGAGAGAGAGAGAGAGAGAGACGAGAGAGAGAGAGAGAGAGAGAGAGACGGGTAAAGGGTTTAGAATTTGTCGAATTGTCCTGCTGTTTCCCATTTTATTTTGGGTATGTTGTTAACTTTCGTGGATTATGAGAAGTGACCCCCTCCCCTCCAAAAAAATCTTTCCACTCATTTCCAGAGGCAACCACCGAGTCTGGAGGCAAAGAATAAAAGGTTAGGTGGTTTTTGTTGTTGTTAATTTTTTGTTGTTGTACGTTATTGCTGGAGCCTGTGATTTCCAGGTGATGTTAGGTGGTGCTGGGTTTTGATGGTACAAAGAATGCTAGGTATGCGTTGTTGCTAGTGTGCAAGTTTGCCCAAGTCTCTCTCTCTCTCTCTCTCTCTCTCTCTCTCTCTCTCTCTCTCTCTCTCTCTCTCTCCTTTATCTTTTCCTCTTCCCCCTGTGTCTGGCACGCACACACACTCATATAATGTTATATATATAATATATATATATATTATATATATATATATATATATATATATATACATTGAGCTACAAATGTCCTTTAATATCCAATTCGCTCTACCTCGGAATTAGTACATTTTTATATATGTTAACCATATATGCCTGTGTGCAATGCTAAGCAATGTCACTTCCTTTCATACTTGTGTGCCCTGTGTAACTGCCATATAATCTTGATAATAAAAGTTACGTAACCATAATATTTACTTTTGAACTCTGCTTCGTCTTGTAGTTTGTATGGGATCGCTTTGATGTATCGATTTTTCTTCTCACTGTTTGTTAAAAATAAGAATTTCGAACCAGGCAGAGAAATTCCCTTAGAATATTTCAGAATGTACTTTTAGTTAAAAAGTGTTAGCTAGCTTACTGCCCTCACTCTTCTTTCACCCATTTTACCTATCGGTTATTGACATTGAAGTATTCAGAATTGCTTATAGTTTAAGGGACAGTGGGAGACTACCTGAAATGTCGCTATCAGTGATAAAGTGATGGCATGAAATAAGTTCCTGCAAGAAGGCCTTAAAAAAAAAAAAAGACAGAAGGGAAAAATTAGGAATTTTATTTTTGTTTTATTTTTTCAGGTTGCAATTTTTTTTCTTAATTCGAATAATTTTTTTTAAAGACTTGAAACAGTTTCCAATTTTTCGTGTGACACTAACCCCCCTACAACCCCCACCCCTGTTCTCCTCTATTTATGGCATTTATGGTTACTCCCACTGTATTTCAGTATCCAATTTTCGAATTGGGATCTTTGAGAGAGAGAGAGAAGAGAGAGAGAGAGAGAGAGAGAGAGAGAGAGAGAGAGAGAGAGAGAGAGAGAAAATCTGTTGGACGTATGTAACCTGATCGACAAATAACCAGTTTATTAATACAATTATTACTAAGAGAATGCGAACCAATGATATTATTATTGCAACATGTCAATAAAACAATATCAACAACACTTATTTTGGCTTCAAGCGTTAAAATCCATTTTTATGCAGTATATAGTATTGTTAGGGAAGGGTTATACCATCTTTTAAATTAGTAATGATGTATGGCGGCATTCATCCCTAATTTGCTTGAATAACCTTTAAATTTTAATTGAGCTACAAAACAACCTCTTTTTTTTTTTTTTATTTAATCAAAATTGCTCCTTTAGATTTATCGTCAGATATGGCATGTTTTTTTATTTATAATATCATCAGATAGGGAATATTTTTTAAATTTATGATATCGTCAGATAGGGCTTATCTTTTTTATTTATAATATCACCAGATTGGGCATATTTTTTTTAGATTTAGAATATCGTCCGGTAGGGCATATTTTTTTATTTATAATATCGACAGACTGGGCAACATATATTTTTATTATTCGTTTTGATTATTAAAAAGTTTTCGAAAAAGTTCATCAATTAATGCGCTCATATTCACGCGTGGCAAGTTATAAAATCTTCTTCGAAAAATATGGTTTCTGCAAATTCAACATCCTGGGTAAGGTCGAAGAATTGGGGTCTTTTAAGTCACCGCATAGTCGCTATGGAGTTGTTCAGAAATGCTTAACTACAGAATGCTCTTGATGTATGACAAAGTATTAAATACATCGCATTTCCAAAATATTGCGGTCATTAGTAGGGGACATGTCCACTTTTGTATATATGACGCTAAAAACGCAGAAGGAGAGTTTTGTGTCCATAGGGGGGCGGGGAGGGGGGAAGGTGGTACACGGTCACAAAAAATGCCTTCAGCATGCAATGTTACGGCCATACCGTCCATTCATTCCTCCATTTATTTCGATTCATTCGTTTTATAACAAATCTTAAACTCGTACCCATTCACTTTTTCTTTTCCATAAAGAGTTCGTAGGCGTTCGAGCCCTTTGTCAGTTTGAAGCCTTTCGCACATGAATGTCTCGATAACAATCATTCTTGTGCGTTTATGTGCATCTTGGTGGTTGTATCTATACTCTGTTTTTTTTCATCTGTCCATCCGGCTGTGGGGTTTTTGTATGGTAACACTGCGTCCCGGGCTTTAAATAGTCACGCTACGTGTAAGTTTTAGGTATATAAAAGGATATCTGGGTGTACATTTGCAACTGAAAAGTGTTTTAATAATTTACTGTATGCGAATTACACCATTAATATTCGAAATAGGTTATTGTTATTATTGTCGAATGTAAGCTGCCTTTCCGGGGTGGCGAATGGAACAGCCAGACGCATATTCCATCAAACAGATGCTAAACCAAGTTACGTCATATCGTATCTGGCTGAAACGCACTTTATAAAAATTAACAGTACATACTGATATACTTACGTATAATGAAGTAATACGTTGACATCTTGCCGTAGCGAACAGCGAGAGAAGCAATTTTCCCGCCACTGCGTCTGGCTGTTCCATTCGCCACCCCGAAAAGGGAGCTTACATTCAACAATAATAACAATATCCTATTTCGAATATTAACGGTGTAATTCGCATACAGTAAATTATTAAAACACTTTTCAGTTGCAAATGTACAACCAGATATCCTTTATTTACCTAAAACTTACACAGCGTAACTATTTCAAACCCGGGACGCAGTGTTACCATACAAAAACACCACTGGCGGATGGACAGATGAAAAAAAACAGAGTATAGTTAAAATAAGGACTTGTCATGTACATGCTTTGAATGCGATGCATCTTTTTACAGAATTTGCTCTGCGTATATTTTTAATTGGTCGTTAGAATTGTGTCTTAACGAGGTAATGCATTGTTATAGCTTAACATTCAGTAATAAGTTAATAATGTTTAGGAAGGATGCTTTGCGTGTGTGAATGTATTGTCAAGTATTGCCGTTCGAGTGTTTGTGTAATGTATTTGTATATTGTTCAATTGTGCATTGTGTTCATAAATACATTGTTCGCGTGTTTATTAAGTTAGACGTAGCCATAGCAAATACGTTTTGTGTGGAGATAAATAGTCCCAAGTTACTTTACGTCTGAATACGTCTAAATAGCCTGTTACGACGGACGGACGCGTCGAAATAACCCTGCATAGTGTGTGCTAATACGTCGTTATGAGAGCACTTCGTGTGTGTGTGTGTGTGTGTGTGAATGCATTGCGTGTCAGTAGCCATGAGACTCCTCTTTCATAAAACCCATTCTTGTGCCTGGGCGTGGATCAGACCCGAAACCACCTCCTCCCTCCCTCCCTCCCTCCCGCCCGGAGCTAGGTCGTGACTTCTGGAAGTAGAAAAAGGCTCTCCTTGCCTTCAGATAGGGCCTGAAATGACATGCCCCTCCGTGCAATTACGCGGCCTCTTGCCAACTACTGCATACGTCACATGCCAGGGTAACCAAACGGTGGTCTGTATCATTGTAATATCACTCTGCTTTGAATGGAGGAGGAGGAGGAGGAGGCTGTACTTTCTCGAGGGGGCGTTCGGGTAACGGACTCTGAAATCAATTCGGGTTTTTTGTTTCTCTCTCTCTCTCTCTGCTGGATTTTGCTCTTCTGCTTTGTAGCATTTTTTCACTTGTTTTGCGTAAGTGTGGTCAGAATAATGATAGTTTATGAGCGTAGTAGTAGTAGTAGTAGTAGTAGTAGTAGTAGTAGTATAGTAGTAGTGAAGGTATGGCAGACCTCTTAGCTGATAAGTTGATATATCCAATGACAGCGTATATAAATTTGATTTCATATTTACATAGCCCTCACACACTCACACACACACACACACACACACACACAAGTGTATTTAGGTACAGTAGCTTCAGCTCTCTCTCTCTCTCTCTCTCTCTCTCTCTCTCTCTCTGAAACAAAGATACGATAGCCTCCTGGTAGCAGTCCTCGTTCTTCAGTAATGAAGCCAGTATGATCGGAACGCATATTCCCGAACTGTAACCAAGTACCGGACCACCCTCTCTGAAAAAAAAAGCCTTATCCTAAAAACTAAGCATAGAATCTTCTTGGAAATAATCTCATTATGTTTCCCACGTCCAATTTACTATCACGACACGTTTTGGAGCCTGTGATTTCCAGGTGATGTTAGGTTTCATGACCTAGGGTCATGGAAAAAAAAAAAAAAAAAACTGAGGCTGGTGCAATACTAGCATACATCTCGGGAATTTGCGACCGGAACCTGCTCAGGCATTTGTCAGAGGGGATCAGTGGAGAGAAAATTGTCATATGTCGTTGTTCAGGTTAGTGTAATAAAATAATAATAGTACCACATGAAAATACAGGACGAATTGGATCATTCTTATATATATATATATATATATATATATATGTATGATATATATATATATATGATATGTCGTATGTATACACATATATATATGTATATACACACACACACACACACACACACATATATATATATATATATATATATATATATATATATATATATATATATATATATATATATATATATACGTAGAGGTAGCATTTACTTAAGTTTTAGCTCGTGCGTCATTCTGAAATCGCCCGAACGAACGAGTTTCTTAAGAGCTGTTTTATGCTTATAAGTCGAATAGAATTTTCATGACTAGTAGTACGGCTGCTCCCAATTCTTGGGGTTTAGCGTCATCCATCTAACCGTCATTCACTTTCTTACACTATTTTGCAAATTAAGGTAAGCTCTTTATGTGAACCTAGATTTATTTTTCGAATTTGGCAACTGAAGCGTAAGCTTGCATTTGCTTTATTTTGTTTATCTCTGTGAATTAAACATTGGTATAAAAGATATCATATTTATTAAATAATAATTTTCTGTTAAACGCCAGTTGACGTAAGCTCGTACAAACATATTTTAGTTGATAGTTTTACGAATATGCAGTATATCGTCTGTAATGGGTGTTGTAATACGTTTATTCATGATGGAAAACTTCATCGTTGTGTTTCTATATATATATATATATATATATATATATATATATATATATATGTGTGTGTGTGTGTGTGTGTGTGTGTGTGTGTGTGTGTGTGTGTGTGTATGTATGTAAAGAGGAAAGAACACAAGATATACAAAAACATTGAACATGGGTACTTGCATCTTTTGTCTGTGATGAGCTGATTCGATACAGTTTTGAATATGCCTTCTCCGTGATATTCTGAAGTCCCGTGAAACCGTTATAAGTGATATTGTGTGTATGTGTAACAAAACAAGTCAGCCGCCAAAGACGTTACAAGTTAGCGTGGCTTGGGCAGTTCAAAAGAGTGCCACGTATCTCTATATCCCTTCGTGATTGGCCCTTGTGTCTAAGGAGCCAGAATAACCTATCAGCTTCTTGCATAACGATGCCATCTGAAAGGGGGTATTTGAAACAGGCCGGACTACCGGTCAAATCAGTGCGTTAGCGGGTCCCATAGAGAAAAGACAGACTGGGTCGAGACACGAGTGCCCACGCCCAGTGCCCCCGCAGTCCCGTTCCCGTCGGCCGCCACACAAAGACGTGCGTCACCATGAGTGTCAATAAGTCTAACCTGCCGTCCGTTTGTGCACTAGTATAGTTAACGTAATAATTACAGGCCACCTGTGTAGCTAAGAAGAATACACCTGTGTTAAACGTTCTCTCGATTATTTTTGCATGACCTCCATTGCATGCACGTGAACTTATCTCTCTCCTGCTTTTTCCTTCATATCCCGAACCCACAAATGACCGAGATCAGGTCATATATATATATATATATATATATATATATATATATATATATATATATATATGTATGTATGTATGTATGTATGTATGTATGTATGTATGTATGTATGTATGTATGTAAAGAGGAAAGAACACAAGAGATACAAAAACATTGAACATGGGTACTTTGGGAGCCATTTCGATAATAGCCCACCGGCCAGGGTCACAAAAAAATAAATGCTGTTTGTCATCTGCTAAAGAAGGTATCCTTTTACAAAATGTACAGACTAGATCTGTTTAGTATGAGCAGTATCAGTAACCTTGTAGTGTTCTCTCTCTCTCTCCTCTCTCTCTCTCTCTCTCTCTCTCTCTCTCTCTCTCAAAAATTGTGCATAAGTAATTACCCGCACATGAATACTTTCATATCTATATAAGGCATTGATTTATTCTATAATTTTTTTTCTCTGGCTTTACCAAACATTCTCTTTCTTAGAGAACTTCTTAAACACCCTCGAAGTCTGTAATGAATATGATTGAATTTCATTAAAAAAAAAATTCTTTAAAGTAGGTATTGGAACAACTCTGTGAGCTTCACCCAAAACTAGTATTTATATTAAGCCAAACCATTATGGTAGTTTTAGTTTTCGGGGAAAGGAGACTATTTTGCGGGCTTTGTCTGTCCACTCTCAGACCTAAAAAAATCAGGACTGCAAATTAGCATGTTGATCATCCACACTCCAATCATGAAACATACCAAATTGCAACCCTTTAGCCGCAGTACTTTTGATTTTATTGAAGGTTAAAGCTAGCCATGGATCTTGCATCTGGCAGCACTTTCCAGAGGCATTGGACGCGCCTTCACTCTGTCGGATCTGGTGAACGACTGGAGAGCCACCAGTCAAATCTGATGGTTTTGTACAGCATTACACGTTGTACAGAAAACTTTCCGGCGAATTTTTTGCTTGTTAGTTTCTTTTTCAAATAAAACAGAACTCGGAGAGTATATGGGAAGACTTATTTTCTTTCTCCCTTTAACCCAATAGGCAGCGCACAGATGTGAAGACCGGTTGACCTTCTTGACTTATTTTTGGTAAGATGGCTATCGCCTGATCATGTAGTCATCATTTACGTTACAAAAAAGTAGGAGAAAAAGAAACTTATTGAGCTATTTTTGGGGAAGCTCTCCACCACTAGGAAATCCCTTAGCCTAAGGATACGAACCATCGCAAGGTGCTCTCTCTCTCTCTCTCTCTCTCTCTCTCTCTCTCTCTCTCTCTCTCTCTCTCTCTCTCTCTTGAAACAACAAACCTTAGTCGAATAGGGTGACTGTAAATATATATATGTTACAATCGCGCACATACATACACACACACACACACACACACACACACACACACACACATATATATATATTCTATATATATATATATATAGATATATATATATATATATCTATATATATATATATATATATATAATTATTTTTAGTTATGCAGAGTAGAGAAAGATACCGCCGAGGTGCTATCTCTCTCTCTCTCTGTGAGAGACCTCATTATTGCAGAAGCTAGTTATACCCTTATTTATTGCTGCTATCTTTATGATTCGACATGGCGATACGCGGAAGTTAAGTAACCAGGACATCCTCAGAGGATGCCGGCTGACAACTTTTATGGTGTCCTAAAGCTCACTCCTCAACAGAGACAGTGAAACGTCCGCGGGTAATATTTATGTTACTCCCTTTTGCCAGTTGGGATACCGCCGCCTCTAAGTCATTTCTGCCGTTCGCCTTAGGAAAAGTAAATCTCCAGTTGATGAGTTCTGCCAGTGTTGAACCTATGGCGGATCATTCCTGGGTGTCTTTCCTTTTAATTCCTTTTCACAGATAATACAAGAAAACTTTGGAACTTCACAAGATATATGACTGCTTCTTTACATTTGAAGATAAAAGATTCTTCACTGCTCATTCGAAGATGAAGTTTCTTCAGTGCTTTCAGCAACGTTTGGCTCATCAGCTCGATATTTGCCGCAAATTTTATGAGAACTATTTTTAACTTGATTCCAGTAACATTTATCCTGCAAATTTTGCGAACTTTTCTGGGTGTTTTGCCTACTGGAGTGCATTCTTTTAAAAGCTGCTGAAATCAGTGTCCAGTTCCCCCCAGTCTTCACTTTTGTGGGCCAAGTAATTCCAGGTCTCTTGAGAAGGTTGTTAAAATGGGTTTTTCTTATAAGCTGTTGTTTTTCTACAAATCAAGCAAACTTCATCACGGTCTCTTTGCATATTTACTTGTGATCTCCTCTTGTGCGAGGAGGGCCAGGAACTGCGCCACAAAGGATATATTATAAAACATAGAAACAAAGTTTGGATTTTTTTTCTTTATATATTTATTTTCTGACAAAACATTTCCTAGAACAAAAAAGGATTTTTGCAGTGGTTTACATGTTGTATGAAAATATTATTGCGATTGAGAGAGGGAAAATGAAGAAATAGGCTTAATTCTGTTTCGGTCGTTTTGATTCTAACTTTTCATTAAGGCGTCCAAACGCCGGAATTATAAAATAGACTCCGAGCTAAAATTCATCGGAATGATGTCGTAAATGAAATCCAAACATAAAAATGTCTCTCACGTTACACACGGAATCCTACATTCTGGCTGAACTGAGAGGCAAAGTTGCCTATGTCTCAAAATGATATACCCACCCATAAGTGGGCCTGGTAGCTGCTGATTTCCTTAAAAAAAAAGGCCACCATACAAAAGGTGGGCAGAAATCCAGTTTCGATGACAGAGACAAAGTTGCCTATGTCTCGAAATGGTATACCCACCCATTAGTGGGCCTGACAGCTACTGATTTCCTTAAGAAAAAGGCCACCATACAAAAGGTGGGCAGAAATCCAGTTTCGATGACAGAGGCAAAGTTGCCTATGTCTCGAAATGGTATACCCACCCATTAGTGGGCCTGACAGCTACTGATTTCCTTAAGGAAAAAGGCCACCATACTAAAGGTGGGCAGAAATCCAGTTTCGATGGCAGCGTCAAAGTTACCTATGTCTCGAAATGGTATACCCACCCATTAGTGGGCCTGACAGCTACTGATTTCCTTAAGGAAAAAGGCCACCATACTAAAGGTGGGCAGAAATCCAGTTTCGATGGCAGAGTCAAAGTTACCTATGTCTCGAAATGGTATACCCACCCATTAGTGGGCCTGACAGCTACTGATTTCCTTAAGAAAAAGGCCACCATACAAAAGGTGGGCAGAAATCCAGTTTCGATGACAGAGACAAAGTTGCCTATGTCTCGAAATGGTATACCCACCCATTAGTGGGCCTGACAGCTACTGATTTCCTTAAGGAAAAAGGCCACCATACTAAAGGTGGGCAGAAATCCAGTTTCGATGGCAGAGTCAAAGTTACCTATGTCTCGAAATGGTATACCCACCCAATAATGGGCTTGACAGCTAATGATTTCCTTAAGGAAAAAGGCCACCATACAAAAGATGGCCAGCAATCCAGATTCGATGACAGAGGTAAAGTTGCTTATGTTTCGAAATGGTATACCCACCCATTAGTGGGCTTGACAGTTACTGTTTTCCTTCAGGAAAAAGGCCACCATACAAAAGGTGGGCAGAAATCCAGTTTCGATGACAGAGGCAAAGTTACCTACGTCTTGAAATGGTATACCCACCCATTAGTGGGCCTGACAGCTACTGTTTTCCTTCAGGAAAAAGGCCACCATACAAAAGGTGGGCAGAAATCCAGTTTCGATGACAGAGGCAAAGTTACCTACGTCTCGAAATGGTATACCCACCCATTAGTGGGCATGACAGCTATTGATTTCCTTTAGCAAAAAGGCCACCATACAAAAGATGGGCAGAAATCCAGTTTCGATGACTGAGGCAAAGTTACTTATGTCTCGAAATGGTATACCCACCCATTAGTGGGCCTGACAGCTACTGTTTTCCTTCAGGAAAATACCACCATACAAAAGGTGGGCAGAAATCCAGTTTCGATGACAGAGGCAAAGTTGCCTATGTCTCGAAATGGTATACCCACCCATTAGTGGGCCTGACAGCTACTGTTTTCCTTCAGGAAAACACCACCATACAAAAGGTGGGCAGAAATCCAGTTTCGATGACAGAGGTCAAAGTTGCCTTTATGTCTCGAAATGGTATACCCACCCATTAGTGGGCCTGACAGCTACTGTTTTCCTTCAGGAAAATACCACCATACAAAAGGTGGGCAGAAATCCAGTTTCGATGACAGAGGCAAAGTTGCCTATGTCTCGAAATGGTATACCCACCCATTAGTGGGCCTGACAGCTACTGTTTTCCTTCAGGAAAATACCACCATACAAAAGGTGGGCAGAAATCCAGTTTCGATGACAGAGGAATAATTGCCTATATCTCGAAATGGTATAGCCACCCACTAGTGGGCCTGACACCTACTGATTTCCTTTAGCAAAAAGGCCACCATACAAAAGGTGGGCAGAAATCCAGATTCCATGACAGAGGTATAGTTGCCTATGTCTCGAAATGGTACATACAGCCAATAGTGGGCCTGACAGCTACTGATTTCCTTAGGGGAAAAGGCCACCATTCAAAAGGTGGGCAGAAATCCAGTTTCGATGACAGAGACAAACTTGCCTATGTCTCGAAATGGTATACCCACCCATTAGTGGGCCTGACAGCTACTGTTTTCCTTCAGGAAAACACCACCATAGAAAAAGTGGGCAGAAATCCAGTTTTTTTTTTATCGATGACCAGAGGGGAAATAAGGCCTATGTCTCGAAATGGTTATACCCCACCATTAGTGGGCCCTGACAGCTATGATTTCCTTAAGGGAAAAGGCCACCATACAAAAGGTGGGCAGAAATCCAGTTTCGATGACAGAGGCATATTTGCCTATGTCTCGAAATGGTATACCCACCCATTAGTGGGCCTGACAGCTACTGATTTCCTTAGGGGAAAAGGCCACCATACAAAAGGTGGGCAGAAATCCAGATTCGATGACAGAGGCATATTTGCCTATGTCTCGAAATGGTATACCCACCCATTAGTGGGCCTGACAGCTACTGATTTCCTTAGGGGAAAAGGCCACCATACAAAAGGTGGGCAGAAATCCAGTTTCGATGACAGAGGCAATGTTACCTATGTCTCGAAATAGTATACCCACCCAATAGTGGGCCTAACAGCTACTGATTTCCTTAAGGAAAAAGGCCACCATACAAAAGGTGGGTAGAAATCCAGTTTAGATGGCAGAGGCAAAGTTACCTATGTCTCGAATTGGTATACCCACCTATTAGTGGGCCTGACAGCTACTGATTTCCTTAAGGAAAAAGACCACCATACAAACTGTGGGCAGAAATCCATTTTCGTTGACAGAGACAAGGTTGCCTATGTCTCGAAATGGTATACCCACCCATTAGTGGGCCTGACAGCTACTGATTTCCTTAAGGAAAAAGACCACCATACAAAAGGCGGGCAGAAATCCAATTTCGATGACAGAGGCAAATTTGCCTTTGTCTCGAAATGGTATACCCACCCATTAGTGGGCCTGACAGCTGCTGATTTCCTTAAGGAAAAAGGCCAACATTAAAAAGGTGGGCAGAAATCCAGTTTCGACAACAGAGGCAAAGTTGCCTATGTCTCGAAATGTTATACCCACCTATTAGTGGACCTGACAGCTACTGATTTCCTTAAGGAAAAAGACCACCATACAAAATGTGGGCAGAAATCCAGTTTCGATGACAGAGGCAAAGTTACCTATGTCTCGAAATGGTATACCCACCTATTAGTTGGCCTGACAGCTACTGATTTCCTTAAGGAAAAAGACCACCATACAAAATGTGGGTAGAAATCCAGTTTCGATGACAGAGGCAAAGTTACCTATGTCTCGAAATGGTATACCCACCTATTAGTGGGCCTGACAGCTACTGATTTCCTTAAGGAAAAAGACCACCATACAAAATGTGGGCAGAAATCCAGTTTCGATGACAGAGGCAAAGTTACCTATGTCTCGAAATGTTATACCCACCTATTAGTGGGCTTGACAGCTACTGATTTCCTTAAGGAAAAAGGCCACCATACAAAAGGTGGGTAGAAATCCAGTTTCGATGGCAGAGGCAAAGTTACCTATGTCTCGAAATGGTATACCTACCTATTAGTGGGCCTGACAGCTACTGATTTCCTTAAGGAAAAAGACCACCATACAAAATATGGGCAGAAATCCAGTTTCGTTGACAGAGACAAGGTTGCCTATGTCTCGAAATGGTATACCCACCCATTAATGGGCCTGACAGCTACTGATTTCCCTAGGAAAAAGGCCACCATACAAAAGGTGGCCCGAAATCCAGTTTCGATGACAGAGGCAAAGTTGCGTATGTCTTGAAATGGTATACCCACCCATTAGTGGGCCGGACAGCTACTGATTTCCTTAAGGAAAAAGGCCACCATATAAAAGGTGGGCAGAAATCCAGTTTCGACGATAGAGGCAAAAATACCTGTGTCTCGAAATGGTATACCCACACATTAGTGGACCTGACAGCTACTGATTTCCTTAAGGAAAAAGGCCACCTTACAAAAGGTGGGCAGAAATCTAGTTTCGACGATAGAGGCAAAGTTACCTGTGTCTCGAAATGGTGTACCCACCCATTAGTGGGCCTGACAGCTACTGATTTCCTTAAGGAAAAAGGCCACCATACAAAAGGGGGGCAGAAATCCAGTTTTGACGATAGAGGCAAAGTTACCTATGTCTCGAAATGGTATACCCACACATTAGTGGACCTGACAGCTGCTGATTTCCTTAAGGAAAAAGGCCACCATACAAAAGGTGGGCAGAAATCCAGTTTCGACGACAGAGGCAAAGTTGCCTATGTCTTGAAATGGTATATCCACCCATTAGTGGGCCTGACAGATACTGATTTCCTCAAGGAAAAAGGCCACCATACAAAAGAAGGGCAGAAATCCAGTTTCGACGACAGAGGCAAAGTTGCTTATGTCTCAAAATGGTATACCCACCCATTAGTGTGCCTGAAAGCTACTGATTTCCTTCAGGAAAAAGGCCAACATACAAAAGGTGGGCAGAAATCCAGTTTCGATGGCAGAGGCAAAGTTGCCTATGTCTTGAAATGGTATACCCACCCATTAGTTGGTCTGACAGCTGCTGATTTCCTTCAGGAAAAAGGTCACCATACAATAGGTGGGCAGAAATCCAGTTTCAATGACAGAGACAAACTTGCCTGTCTCCAAATGGTATACCCACCCATTAGTGGGCCTGACAATTACTGATTTTCTTAAGGAAAAAGGCCACCATACAAAAGGTGGACAGAAATCCAGTTTCACTGACAGAGACAAAGTTACCTATGTCTCGAAATGGTATGGCCACCCATTTGTGGGCCTAACAGCTACTGATTTCCTTAAGGAAAAAGACTACCATACAAAAGGTGGGCAGAATTCAAGTTTCGATGACAATAGCAAAGTTACCTATGTCTCGAAATGGTATACCCACCCATTAGTGGGCCTAACAGCTACTGATTTCCTTAAGGAAAAAGGTCACCATACAAAAGGTGTGTAGAAATCCAGTTTCGATGGCAGAGGCAAAGTTACCTATGTCTGGAAATGTTATACCCACCCATTAGTGGGCCTGACAGCTTCTGATTTCCTTCAGGAAAAAGACCACCATACAAAAGGTAGGCAGAAATCCTGTTACGATGACAGTGGCAAAGTTGCCTATGTCTCGAATTGGTATACCCGTCCATTAGTGGTCCTTACAGCTACCGATATCCTTAAGGAAAAAGGCCACCATACAAAAGGTGGGCAGAAATCCAGTTTCGATGACTGAGGCAAAGTTACCTATGTCTCGAATGGTATACCCACCAATTAGTGGGCCTGACAGCTACTGATATCCTTAAGGAAAAAGACCACCATACAAAATGTGGGCAGAAATCCAGTTTCGATGACAGAGACAAAGTTGCCTATGTCTCGAAATGGTATGCCCGTCCATTAGTGGCCTGACAGCTACAGATATCCTTAGGAAAAAGGCCACCATACAAAAGGTGGGCAGAAATCCAGTTTCGATAACAGAGGCAAAGTTACCCATGTCTCGAAATGGTATACCCAAATATTAGTGGGCCTGACAGCTACTGATTTCCTTAAGGAAAAAGGCCACCATACAAAAGGTGGGCAGAAATCCAGTTTCGATGATAGAGGCAAAGTTACCTATGTCTCGAAATGGTATACCCACCTAATAGTTGTCCTGACAGCTACTGATATCCCTAAGGAAAAAAGCTACCATACAAAAGTTGGGCAGAAATCCAGTTTCGATGACAGAGGCAAAGTTGCCTATGTCTCGAAATGGTATACCCACCAATTATGGGGCCTGACAGCTACTGATATCCCTAAGGAAAGAAGCTACCATACAAAAGTTGGGCAGAAATCCAGTTTCGATGACAGAGACAAAGTTGCCTATGTCTCGAAATGGTATGCCCGTCCATTAGTGGCCTGACAGCTACAAATATCCTTAAGGAAAAATGCCACCATACAAAAGGTGGGCAGAAATCCAGTTTCGATGACAGAGGCAAAGTTCCCCATGTCTCCAAATGGTATACCCACCTATTAGTGGGCCTGACAGCTACTGATTTCCTTAAGGAAAAAGGCCACCGTTCAAAGGTGGGCAGAAATCCAGTTTCGATGATAGAGGCAAAGTTACCTATGTCTCGATATGGTATACCCAACCATAAGTGGGCCCGACAGCTACTGATTTCCTTAAGGAAAAAGGCCACAATACAATATGTGGGCAGAAATCCAGTTTCGATGACAGAGGGAAAGTTGGCTATGTCTCGAAATTGTATACCCACCTAATAGTTGGCCTGACTGCTACTGATATCCCTAAGGAAAAAGGCTACCATACAAAAGGTGGGCAGAAATCCAGTTTCGATGATAGAGGCGAAGTTGCCTATGTCTTGAAATGGTATACCCACACATTTGTGGGCTTGACAGCTACTGATTTCCTCAAGGAAAAAGGCCACCATACAAAATGTGGGCAGAAATCCAGTTTCGATGACAGGGGCAAAGTTGCTTATGTCTCGAAATGGTATACCCACCCCTTAGTGGGCCTGACAGCTACTGATTTTCCTAAGGAAAAAGGCTACCTTACAAAAGGTGGGCAGAAATCCAATTTCGATGACGGAGGCAAAGTTGCCTATGTCTCGAAATGGTATACCCACCCATTAGTGGGCCTGACAGCTACAGAATTCCTTAAGGAAAAAGGCCACCATATAAAAGATGGACAAAAATCCAATTTCGATGAGAGAGGCAAATTTACCTATGTCTCGAAATGGTATACCCACCCATTAGTGGGCCTGACAGCTACTGATATCCTCAAGGAAAAAGGCCACCATACAAAAGGTGGGCAGAAATCCAGTTTCGACGACGGAGGCAAAGTTGCCTATGTTTTGAAATGGTATACCCACCCATTAGTGGGCCCGACAGCTTCTGATATCCTTAAGGAAAAAGGTCACCATACAAAAGGTGGGCAGAAATCCAGTTTCGATGACAGAGGCAAAGTTGCCTACGTATCGAAATGGTATACCCACCCTTTAGTGGGCCTGACCGCTACTGATTTCCTTAAGGAAAAAGGCCACCATACAAAAGGTGGGCAGAAATCCAGTTTCGACGACAGAGGCAAAGTTGCCTACGTCTCGAAATGGTATACCCACCCTTTAGTGGGCCTGACAGCTACTGATTTCCTTAAGGAAAAAGGCCACCATACAAAAGGTGGGCAGAAATCCAGTTTCGACGACAGAGGCAAAGTTGCCTACGTCTCGAAATGGTATACCCACCCTTTAGTGTGCCTGACCGCTACTGATTTCCTTAAGGAAAAAGGCCACCATACAAAAGTGGGCAGAAATCCAGTTTCGCCGAAAGCAAAGTCCCTACGTCCTCAAAATGGTATACCCACGCTTTAGTGGGCCTGACAGCTACTGATTTCCTTAAGGAAACTTCCACCATACAAAAGGTGGGCATAAATCCAGTTTTTCGAGTCGGAGACAGAGGCAAAGTTGCCTCGTCTCGAAATGGTATACCCACCCTTTAGTGGGGCCTGACAGCTACTGATTTCCTTAAGGAAAAGGCCACCATAACAAAGGTGGGCAGAATCCAGTTTCGCGACAGAGGCAAAGTTGCCTACGTTTCGGAAATGGTATACCCCACCCATTATTGGGCCCTGACAGCTACTGAATTTCCTTAAGGAAAAAGGCCACCATACCAAATGTGTGTCAGAAAATCCAGTTTCTACGACAGAGGCATAGTTGCCTATGTCTCGAAATGGTATACCACCCATTCGTGGGCCTGACAGCTCTGATTTTCCTCAAGGAAAAGCCACCAAACAAAGGTGGGCAGAAATCCAGTTCGACGACAAGCGGCAAGTTGCCTATGTCTCGAAATGTATACCACACCCTTTAGTGGCCTGTACAGTCTACTGTTTCCTCAGGAAAAAGGCCATCATACAAAGGTGGGCAGAAATCCAGTTTCGACGACAGAGGCATAGTTGCCTATGTCTCGAAATGGTATACCCACCCATTAGTGGTCATGACAGCGACTATTTCCTCAAGAAAAAGGCCACCAACAAAAGGTGTCCAGAAATCCAGTTTCGACGACAGAGGCAAAGTTGCCTATGTCTCGAAATGGTATACCCACCCATTAGTGGGCCTGACAGCTACTGATTTCCTCAAGGAAAAAGGCCCCCATACAAAAGGTGGGCAGAAATCCAGTTATGACGACAGAGGCATAGTTGCCTATGTCTCGAAATGGTATACCCACCTATTAGTGGGCCTAACAGCTACTGATTTCCTCTAGGAAAAAGGCCACCATACAAAAGGTGGGCAGAAATCCAGTTTCGACGACAGAGACAAAGTTGCCTATGTCTCGAAATGGTATACCCACCCATTAGTGGGCCTGACAGCTACTGATTTTCCTAAGGAAAAAGGCTACATTACAAAAGGTGGGCAGAAATCCAGTTTCGACGACAGAGGTAAAGTTGCCTTTGTCTGGAAATGGTATACCCACCCATTAGTGGGCCTGACAGCTTCTGATATCCTTAAGGAAAAAGGCCACCATACAAAAGGTGGACAAAAATCCAATTTCGATGAGAGAGGCAAATTTCCCTATGTCTCGAAATGGTATACCCACCCATTAGTGGGCCTGACAGCTTCTGATATCCTTAAGGAAAAAGGCCACCATACAAAAGGTGGATAAAAATCCAATTTCGATGGGAGGCAAATTTCCCTATGTCTCGAAATGGTATACCCACCTATTAGTGAGCCTGACAGCTACTGATATCCTCAAGGAAAAAGGCCACCATACAAAAGGTGGGCAGAAATCCAGTTTCGACGACAGAGGCAAAGTTGCCTACGTCTCGAAATGGGATACCCACCCATTAGTGGGCCTGACAGCTACTGATTTCCTTAAGGAAAAAGGCCATCATACAAAGGGTGGGCAGAAATCCAGTTTCGACGACAGAGGCATAGTTGCCTATGTCTCGAAATGGTATACCCACCCATTAGTTGGCCTGACAGCTACTGATTTACTTAAGGAAAAAGGCCACCATACAAAAGATGGGCAGAAATCCAGTTTCGATGACAGAGGCATAGTTGCCTGTCTCGAAATGGTATACCCACCCATTAGTGGGCCTGACAGCTACTGATTTCCTTAAGGAAAAAGGCCACCATACAAAAGGTGGGCAGAAATCCAATTTCAACGACAGAGGCATAGTTGCCTATGTCTCGAAATGGTATACCCACCCATTAGTGGGCCTGACAGCTACTGATTTCCTTAAGGAAAAAGGCCACCATACAAAAGGTGGGCAGAAATCCAGTTTCGAAAGACAGGGACAAAATTGCCTTAAGTGGGCCTGACTGCTACTCATTTCCTTAAAGAGAAAGGCCACTATCCAAAAGGTGGTCAGAACTTCGGTTTCGATGACAGAGGCTAAGTTTTGTATGTTTCATTTAGGAGACGAGCTTGACTGACGAAATCCAGAAAACTCCAAGAGCCAAATGAATGGGTCACAGACTTGCCTCATGACTGTGTTGTCGAATAGACACCAAAGACAGGTAGAGAGGAACTCCAGACATGCCTTCTGAGGAACTTCAAAAGGTGTGGGAGAACACCTTCAGAGGAACCTCGCAAGGTGTGGGGGAACACCTTTAGAGGAACTTCAGAAGGTGGGGGGGGAACACCTTCAGAGGAACCTCAGAAGTCAAGGGGGAAAGCCTTCAGAGGGCCCTGAGAAGGCGTGGGGGTATGCCTTCACAGGAACCTAGGAAGGATCTTGGAGTTTCTCCCATTCTGACAAAGGTGCGTCTTCGACTCCGTTGTCGTGAAGTCAACCTGCGACTCATCCACAATGCCCTTAGAGTGGGCCAAGCCCTTCGTCCATCCAGCCAAAATTCCTACATCAGCTACTTTTGGCTGGCATTGTGATCACCTCTGCCATCTGTCCCACCTGAACAGCTGCTTCTGATTAGGAGACTGGCTTTTAATCCGAAAGTTTAGAGTTTACTGCTTTCTCACCAGTTTTTTCTGTCATCTCCCTCAATTAAATCCTCCACCATCTGCGTGAGGACCTCCCACTGCTTTCCATAGTCTTTCTTCTCTCTTTGGGCGTTGCAGTACTCCCTGTACTGATCTGCTTCTACTTTCTGCAGTAGTTGTTGTAGGTCCTCTTCTTGGTCCAGGCTCTTGTTTACTTCTTCACTGTTTTTCAGGGTTTCATTGTCCAGGTCTTTGTTTCTATGGTCCAGTGCACTGTGTTCCAAATAGAAGTTTCTCTGAGCAGTACCATGGAGGAGTGCCATCAACATGTACTTATCATGATTTCTCAGCTCTTCCTCCTGCATCCTTAGGTGCTCCCTGATGCGTTTTCGTTCTTGAATTATAGTTTCGTCTTGCATCCTGCAATTTTCTCTCAATCTTTCACATTCTTTCCTAAGGTGTTCCAGTTCTTGGAGGTTTGTGTTTTCTGCCTTCTTCAAAGAGCAGATATCTCTTTCTGCAAGCTTTAAAGAAGACTCCAAGTTCTGTTGGTGATATATGGCGCTTTCCAAGTTCATTTGCAGCTGTTCTTCCCGTTCTTTTAGCTTGTCCTTTTCAGTGTCCTTATCCCTGAGCTTCTCCTGGTAATGCAGTCTCATCTCACTGCTCTCTCTTTCGAGCTCCTTTCCACGATTGAGGGCAACTTCTAGTTTGTCTTCCAGT
>NC_061107.1:74899725-74919725 GCF_015104395.2 Macrobrachium nipponense | reverse complement strand
AGGAATTTCTGGGTGGTTGTCTTCCCCTCTTAGTTGGCTGTATAGTCTTTTCTGGTTGGTTCCGAATAGTTTGTTCTGTTTGGTATCCCTTATTCCTGTTCGTGTACCGTTGGATCTTATGTGCTTTGGCCTTAAGCCTCTGTTTTACATCTTCTATTGTGTTGTTTAGTCCCCTCTCTTGTACTTTGTATTTCTCGTTGAGTTCCTCCCTTGTTTTCTTGCTTCTTAGCCTTTTTTCTGCCATCTCTTTCAGTTTACTCAAGTCAGATCTCATCACCATGATTTGCTTTTCCAGGCGCCTTTTCCAGGAGGTTGCTGTTTTGGTTTCTGTTGGGTTGGTTGTGCTGGTGGTGTTGGTGTTCGAATCCCCATCAGTTCTGCTACTAATCTTGCTCCTGCATATGTCAAGTTATTTGTTTCTGTGATACTGGTGGTGTGTATTATGCCCATTATTTCATTGACCTCACTTGTTTTCTCCCTTAATTTCTTGGTGTTGTAGGCTTTCATGGAGGGGATCTTTGTTCTCTCTGTATCTGACTCCATCCATTGTCTAATCTTTTCTACCATTCCGTCCTCTCTGTTACTTCGTCGGTGTTTCTTCGTGTGTCGTTGTTTGATACCTCATCCTCCCTGTCGTCTTCTGTGGCATCGTCTCTCAGTTCGTCTTCGTGTAATTCGTTGTCGTGTGACATTTCCCTTTCCAGTTCTTCTCTTTCTGTTGGGGAGAGCCAGTTCTTTTTCTTTATGTTCCTTACTTGGTCTGCCAGCCTCTGCTCTGTTTGGGGGGTGTTATTTCTCTCATTCCAGATGTTGACCAATCTTCTTCTATATCCTCTCTCCGTCGGGTTGCTTCTGATGTAGCATCTCCATATTTCCTTATTTTCTTATTATTATTATTATTTTTTTTTCTTTTTTTTTCTTTTTTTTTTTTTTTTTGCTCTATCACAGTCCTCCAATTCGACTGGGTGGTATTTATAGTGTGGGGTTCCGGGTTGCATCCTGCCTCCTTAGGAGTCCATCACTTTTCTTACTATGTGTGCCGTTTCTAGGATCACACTCTTCTGCATGAGTCCTGGAGCTACTTCAGCCTCTAGTTTTTCTAGATTCCTTTTCAGGGATCTTGGGATCGTGCCTAGTGCTCCTATGATTATGGGTACGATTTCCACTGGCATATCCCATATCCTTCTTATTTCTATTTTCAGATCTTGATACTTATCCATTTTTTCCCTCTCTTTTTCTTCAACTCTGGTGTCCCATGGTATTGCGACATCAATGAGTGATACTTTCTTCTTGACTTTGTCAATGAACGTCACGTCTGGTCTGTTTGCACGTATCACCCTATCCGTTCTGATACCATAGTCCCAGAGGATCTTTGCCTGATCGTTTTCTATCACTCCTTCAGGTTGGTGCTCGTACCACTTATTACTGCAAGGTAGCTGATGTTTCTTGCACAGGCTCCAGTGGAGGGCTTTTGCTACTGAATCATGCCTCTTTTTGTACTGGTTCTGTGCAAGTGCCGGGCATTCACTTGCTATGTGGTTTATGGTTTCATTTTTCGTATTGCACTTCCTACATATGGGAGAGATGTTATTTCCGTCTATCGTACTTTGAACATATCTGGTTCTTAGGGCCTGATCTTGTGCCGCTGTTATCATTCCTTCAGTTTCCTTCTTTAGCTCTCCCCTCTGTAGCCATTGCCAATTGTCATCGCTGGCTAGTTCTTTAGTCTGTCTCATGTATTGTCCGTGCATTGGTTTGTTGTGCCAGTCCTCTGTTCTTTCTGTCTTTCTCCTGTCTCTGTATATTTCTGGGTCTTCGTCTACTTTTATTAGTCCTTCTTCCCATGCACTCTTTAGCCACTCGTCTTCACTGGTTTTCAGATATTGCCCCAGTGCTCTGTTTTCGATGTTGACGCAGTCCTCTATACTTAGTAGTCCTCTACCTCCTTCCTTTCGTGTTATGTATAGTCTGTCCGTATTTGCTCTTGGGTGTAGTGCTTTGTGTATTGTCATTTGTTTCCTGGTTTTCTGATCTATGCTGCGGAGTTCTGCCTTCGTCCATTCCACTATTCCTGCGCTGTATCTGATTACTGGCACTGGCCATGTGTTTATGCTTTTTATCATATTTTCCCCTTTTCCGGCGTTGAGTTTTGACTTGAGTATCGCCTTGAGTCTCTGCATATATTCTTTCCTGATCGTGTCCTTCATCTCTTGGTGTTTTATATCTCCTCCTTCCATTATTCCCAGGTATTTGTATCCTGTCTCATCTATGTGTTTGATGTTGCTCCCATCTGGTAGCTTTATCCCTTCAGTTCTCGTTACCTTGCCTTTTTGTATGTTGACTAAGGCGCATTTTTCTATTCCAAACTCCATCCTGATGTCCCCAGATACAATCCTTACAGTCTGGATTAGGGTATCTATTTCCTTGATGCTCTTACCATACAGCTTGATGTCGTCCATGAACATCAGATGGTTGATTTTGTTGCCTCTTTTCTTGAGTTGGTACCCGGCATCCATCCTCTGTAGTACTTTTGTCATGGGAATCATGGCTACTACGAAGAGTAGTGGGGACAGTGAGTCGCCCTGGAAGATCCCTCTCCTGATATTAACCTCTGCTAGTCTTATTCCAGAGCTTGTAAGTATTGTATTCCAGTTGTGCATTGTATTTTTGAGGAAGCTGATGGTATTTTCCTCTGCCCCATATATTTTCAGGCATTCTATTAGCCATGTGTGTGGTATCATGTCGAAGGCTTTCTTATAGTCTATCCATGCCATGCTTAGGTTGGTTTTCCTTCTCCTACTGTTCTTCATTACCATTTTGTCTATCAGGAGCTGGTCTTTTGTGCCCCTACACTTCCTTCTGCAGCCTTTCTGTTGGTGGGGGATGGTGTTTGTCTCCTCTAGGTAGTTGTATAGCCTTTCACTGATGATACCTGTTAGTAACTTCCACATTATTGGTAGGCAGGTGATAGGCCTGTAGTTACTGGCTATATTTCCCTTACTCTTGTCTTTTTGTACTAAGGATGTTCTTCCTGTGGTCATCCAATTGGGTGCTTGGTGATTTGAGATACAATGCTGGAGTTGTTCTGCTATTCGTGGGTGTAGGCCCTTTGAAGTTTTATTATTATTGTTGTTATTATTATTATATTAATTTATTATTATTATTTATTATTATTGTTATTATTATATTATTATTAGTTATTATTATTTATTATTTTATTATTATTATTATTATTGTAGAAACAAATCCATATATTTGAAGCTAAAACTGTACTTATAGCTTTTGGGAATCTGTTCGGTTAAAAAGGGGAACCGATCAGATTCCCGAAAGCTATCTGTAGAGGTTTAGCTTTGAAAATGTCTACAATTACATAACTGTGGACTCGCTTCTGCATTTTAAGACTCATGCTACTCTCAGTAATTTTTTTTATTATTTAATTATTTATTATTATTATTATTATTATTATTATTATAATTATTATTATTATTATTATTATTATTATTATTATTATTATTATTATTATTATTTGGGAAAAACTCTCTATCACGAGCGTTTATGCAATATTCTAATTGAGGTCCACAATAATAAGAAGGTTAAAAGTTCGTGTATGATTTATAAACCCTTCATAAAAGCATTCAAACCCTTCTCTGGGTTTGAAAGCTTTTATAGAGTGTTAAATTATACACGAACTTTTAACATTTTTAATATTGCGGACCCTTAGAATATTATTATTTTTTTTTTTTTTTTTTTTTTTTGCTCTATCACAGTCCTCCAATTCGACTGGGTGGTATTTATAGTGTGGGGTTCCGGGTTGCATCCTGCCTCTTTTTTTTTTAGGAGTCCATCACTTTTCTTACTGTGTGCCGTTTCTAGGATCACATTCTTCTGCATGAGGCCCGGAGCTACTTCAGCCTCTAGTTTTTCTAGGTTCCTTTTCAAGGATCTTGGGATCGTGCCTAGTGCTCCTATGATTATGGGTACGATTTCCACTGGCATATCCCATATCCTTCTTATTTCTATTTTCAGATCTTGATACTTATCCATTTTTTCCCTCTCCTTCTCTTCAACTCTGGTGTCCCATGGTATTGCGACATCAATGAGTGACACGTTCTTTTTTATTATTATTATTATTATTATTATTATTATTATTATTATTATTATTATTATTATTATTATTATTATTTATTATTATTATTATTATATTATTATTATTATTATTACAGTAACACAACACAAATTTAATATATTAGACAATAAAACCTTAACATAGTAATATAAGCATATAAGAAAATACACAAAGGCATAAAAATGACAAAAAAAATTGAAAACGATGACATTTGATTCAATCTCGTCTCCTTCATATTAGTGGGGTATACAGGTGTACAATCAGGCAGTTTCCACCGTCGCTTACCGGTTCTGCATCAGTGGCCAAAAGCATGGATATTATTCGTTCCAAAGCTACCTGAATGTCATTGGCTTTTTAAGGTTCACATTGTAATTTCCATGAAATGAATATATAAGCGCTGCTCCTAACTGTATCATTACAGTTTAGTAATTTTAACCACGTGGTCCAATCCATGGATACACTGTTCACCGATGCCGTGCTAATAACTGCTGTCATCCACTTTTTTTTCCAGTCAAGTTAAGTATATCTTAGTTTTACCAGACCACTGAGCTGATTAACAGCTCTGCTAGGGCTGGCCGAAGGATTAGATATTTTTATGTGGTTAGGAACCAATTGGTCACCTAGCAACGGGACCTACAGCTTATTGTGGGGTCCGAACCACATTATATCGAGAAATGAATTTTTATCTCCAGTAATAAATTTCTCTGATTCCGCGTTGGCCGGGCCGAGAATCGAACTTCGGACCACCGGATTAGTGGCCGAGCGCGAAACCCATTCGTCCAACATTGAATTTTTTTTCCAGAAAAAGTATAAAATGGTATCAGCATGATTCAAATCAAATTGTTTCCGTAAATGGTAATAAGCGTCTTCCTGAATATGTGTTCAAAAAATCGAAGACGGTTTTTACCCTTGTTTCATTTATCTGTGTGATTCACTGACGTGGGTGTGGGTGTATAATTGTATTCAAATGCACATTCACAGTTGACCAATGCGTCTTCATCCCACTCAGGATATGGTTTATAGGACATGATTCATTATGCTTCATTTGTTTCCAATTTATTGTTTAATGCTTTTAGATGGTTGTTCGTGATTGGTTGTACATTTTTATTTAGATCGCAGGGTTGCATTTTGTTGTATGTTGATTCGTATCTGCAGAGGTCACAAGCAAACTCTAACTACTAGCTCACAGGTAATTAAAAGTAGCCACCTCTCCTAAAGCAACTTTGTTATCAAATCATAGAAGAGCAGTGACACGTAGCACTAACTTCTAATAGAAAAAGGAAAAGGTGTTCGATATAAAGAAACAATATTGTCTAAGCAGAGGAGATAGCCAGCTAACCCGGAGCACAGAAAACATAAAAGATTCAGGTGGTGAGAGTAGATCCGGTAGTTTTACAACCAGGCGAGAAAAGTACAAACTGCGCTTCTTAACAAACCCCTTCCCCCCTTCCCCTCCCCACCCTGGAAACCGCCCCGTCTTCCAGGAGATTTATTTACATGCGTGAGAGCTGTCGGCTCCTTTATTCCAGAGTTGAGAGACCGGACCCAACTGTATCCGTGCCCCATAGGGGATACATAACTTTATGTATTAGAAGTTTTCTGTTTTGGCACAGAGTCCTCCTTGCCCTATGGGAGACAAGATTTGGTTAATGTGAGCAGAATTTTATATTGCGAGTCAAAAATCTGTCAGTATCCCCGAGTGGACTAGTTTGTGGTTCTAGCAAGGGAGAAATTGCTTCTTTTTATCTTAATGAAGTTATTGATACTCTTCCCTTATATGGCCCCAAAAGGAGAGAGAGAGAGAGAGAGAGAGAGAGAGAGAGAGAGAGAGAGAGAGAGAGAGAGAGTCTTCCTAGTTATCTTCTGCGTCTCAGCTTTAAGTCTGGCCATCTCGTAGTGAAAGTTCCCCTACTTAATTTCCATGTATGTCTGGTGTTTTTTTGGTAAAACTCCTGAAATTGAGACGTTGCTGATAGGAATGAATCTCTTGCGGTGTGTACCAGTACTAAGACTCAGTTTCGTCATGTAATACGGTGTAAATACCGCAGGCAAATGTAATTTCATCGATGATCTTTTAATTGTTTGTTAACTAATAACGGCTCGAATGTGATATTCTCCGTAACCGGGATGATTTTCCTTAATGGTGTAGCATTAGGTGGCCAATGCTCCTTGCTTAGTGCGTAGAAGGCAACTGGAAAGGACGAAGGCTTCTTATATTCTCAGTGTCCGTAGGGGGCTAAAGAGCGCCTCAACGACGTGGTCGGTATGGTGTTGGCGCACCACCTCGGTGGCCGCGAGTTCGATTCTCGGCCATTCCATTGAGGAGTTAGATATGTGTATCTCTGGTGATAGAAGTTCACTCTCGACGTGGTTCGGAAGTCACGTTAAGCCGTTGGTCCTGTTGCCGAATAACCACTGGTTCCATGCAACGTAAAAACACCATACAAACAAACAAACAAACGTAGTGGCTAAATGCCGTCATTGCATCTCACGTGGTTTACTGTAAGCATTACTTAAAAGGCCATAGTAGCGTCCCTTCGACTTCTAGCTGCAACCTCTCTCATTTCATTTTATTACACCACCTTTCATATTCTCTTTCATTCATCTGTCTTTCCACCCTCTCGAAAAAAATGATCTCCTAATGCAGGTTTTCCCCCAGTTACACCTTTCTGTACTTCTTACTGTTAGTTTCCCTTTCAGCGCTGAATGACCTCATAGGTCTCAGCGCTTGGCCTTTGGCTGAACTCTATGTTCTATTCCATATTTTCTGTGCTTCATGAAACAGGTTCAGTGAAACGCCAGGCTTCAGTCAGGCTGCATGTGGTGTAGGGATGCAGGTAGGGGACTCTGAAAGGAGGGGGTGGGGGTTTATGAGGGGTAGGAGGGTTTCTTTTTTTTTTTTCTTTAAGCACCCGTCCAGTGGGTCTATGAAGAGAAAGTTTTAGGTTAAAAGTGAAAGGCTCAGTTGAATGAATAAAAGAAGTCTGGTCATCTTGTGTGTTCACACGAACGCACGCAAAAACTCGGGGAGCACGCGCCCTCGCTCACTCAAATGTAGATACGCTAATAAACTGACACACACACAAACACACACACCACTTTCTCCACCTTAGCATCTCTCTCTCTCTCTCTCTCTCTCTCTCTCTCTCTCTCTCTCTCTCTCTCTCTCTCCCCGATTTGTCAGTCTGGTCGAAGAACAAATACTTTCTCCTTGTTTCTATGTTGACTTTACCTCGTCATTTGAGAGTCTGTACTTTCCAGGTCTTTTGGGAATTGGAAGCGAATAATCATAGAGAAGAATATTATGATTGCTCATTTTTAGTCGATTTCAGATTCTCAGATTCTCTTTATTTCTTACTGAAGCGCCTATATCCTCATATCGCTTGCTGCTTCTGTGATGGTTTTGGGGCATGAAATGCACTAATTTTTTTTTTTTCTCCCCCAACCAAACGCATTTTCCCCTGAAGTTTGGTTGGTTGGTAGCTTGCTTGGTTAGTTGGTTGGCTGCTGAAACTACAACCCTTCTAGTTGTCAGCAAATATTACTGGGATGGCGTCACTAGCCGCAACCCTGCCTCATCTATGTTCAAGGGTTTTTGTGCCAAAAATGTCTGGCATACCCTGTTTGTCACCCAGCTAAGTACTGACCAGTCCTAACGTTGCTTAGCTTCAAAGATCACACACACAGATATATATATATATATATATATATATATATATACATGTGTATATATATATATATATATATATATATATATATATATATATATATATATATATATATAAATACAAAGCATGAATGATTTAACAAGATAGTGCTCTACCCAGCTGGGTGAAACCGTTCATCACGCAGACCTTACATCAAATCTTCTCCGTGTTGCCCTTTTGCAGTTGCTTTTATTGTTTAATAACTCATAGCAATTCTGTTTTGTCTAACTGGGGTGGGGGATTATTGGGAAAAATGATACGTTGATTTGATTTTTAACGTTGTTTGGGTATTCCTGGAGAGATAAACAAGGTTTTGCCCCTCTCTCTCTCTCTCTCTCTCTCTCTCTCTCTCTCTCTCAAAATACAAAACGGAAAACGTAATGCTGTGTTCAAAATCTCACGTATGCGATTGACATAAAGGGAAAACCTATTGTAATGAACGTGAAATTGCTTTGCCATCCCTTTCTTTGAAGATACTCAAACAACCTATATTTCGGTGTCTGGTACCTACTATTTACTGTTAGCTCCCGAACGTTGTCAAAATTTTCCTTGTTGCCGACGAACTGTTGCATCGGCTCAGTATTCATCCCTTGAAGACGCCACATATGATCACTGTCCTAGTGATTCGATTCGTGTTGGCTGGCTGGATAACTATTTCAGGAAAAAAATGAATTCACACATTCTTTTGGGTTAATGTTTATAACAAAGAACATGCTTCATTTTGCGATGAAACTCATCCCTGTCAATCAATGAGCTCAATCTGCTTTCATTTATATAAGTCAGCGTAGTATTAAAATATGTTTTTTTTTTAAATTAGAGTGCCGCAAAGCAGAGGGAGACAGGCAAAGAGAAGGAGGAGGGACATGTTATTGAAACCGAAGAGTGATGGAGCTTTTTTTCATCTTAAAAAAAAAAAAAAAAAAAAAAAACACACACACACACACACACACACACACACACACACACACACAGCATTGTGTTCGGCGATGTCGTGGTTATTCTTGAGAGAGATGGGAGAGGGAGGGAAGGAGAAAGATGGCTATTATATCTTTGAAAACGATGAAGGGTTTGTTTGGCCAATGGATCGTAAAAGCACTGCTTGTCGAGGACAAACTACTCAGTGCTCTAATTGAGGAAGTGACATATGTAAAGCTTCACACTCATTGTCACTTGTAGTGGTACAACGAGTCTGAATCTCTAACAAATTCGAAAGCAAGATAATTTTGAAAACGCACGATTTTTACAGAGATGGCAGTGAAAACGCATGAGTTACAAAGATGGCAGTGAAAACGCATGATTCATAGAGATGGCAGTGAAAATGAATGAAAACGCATGATTTACAAAGATGGCAGTCAGTGCATGATCAGAGCAGTTCAAAACGTGCTATTGTGAAGTGCAATAGCCACACACTGCGTGCACGCCAGGAATCATAATTAAGAAAACTATTAAAAAAAAAAAGAGTAATTCTGCGAGCTTGAGATCTGCTCTACAGTGTCTCACTGGATTAATCGGCATAGCATGGATCAGCAGAGCTCCTCCAGTAGCAGAGCAGCATCGCGCCGAGCGGTGGCCCAGATGTACTACTGACAGAAGCAATAGCGATGCTAGCAAGGGTGTTGCGGAGGCTGATGATAGGGATTAGAATCTGATAAAGGTAGCAGCACGTAAGGAAAGTTACTATGGCTGGAATTAGCATCAGTGGAGGAGCGATGGCGTAGTGTTAGGTAAGGTCCCCCACCCCTCTCTCTCCTACCGCCCGCCCCTAAAGCTCTGTGTATATGAGGAGCCCCTCCCTATCTTATATCCAGACTCAACCAGAAGCCTTCAGGGGAGATAGGTAGACATCTCCTCTTCCCCCCCCCCCCCTCCACAACTGTTCCCCCCACCACCCGCCAAACGTTTTCCCCCCTCCCCCCTCCCCCCAAGGCCCCCACCTCTGCGTTTTCTACCACCATCATTAGCATGTCTCAGCGTTTTACTGTTTCCTCAGTCTAGTTTTTACGGGGGATGGTAGGCGACCCTTCTTGAGCACAACATAAACCTTTCAGGTTGTGTGTGCCCCCCCCCCTTCCCGCTCCCCCTCCCACCCCAAACTTCCCCCTTTTTTAAAAAGCAATCCCAGTAACCACTGTTTCCAAGAACTCGGAAGTGCTCTTCCAGCATCTTTGAAATCTTTTTGAACAAAGAAAGTAACTCTCTCTCTCTCTCTCTCTCTCTCTCTCTCTCTCTGGTTTTCTTCTTGTATGTATAAGTAGGCATCTTTTCTGGTGTTTGTGATTAACGTTGGTTTATACAGCGCTGTATAAGCGCAGCGTCTCTGAGACCGATTTTTTTTTTTTTTTCAGCACAGATGTGCTGGTGGGTAGTGACTAGCTGAAACTGCAGGGTTCCAGTGATGACTGACTGGTAGTTTTGGGATGCGCGAAAAGCATCTCTCTCTCTCTCGCTGATAGAGCTGAATAGCATTTGTATGACCTGCTGATTTGAAGAGCATTGCGCACTTGTCTTGTCTGTTGATTTAAATTCTGCAAATCTATTTCTAAGTTCTGTGTATTGATTCAATTCTGCAAATCTATCTGTAAGTTCTGTATATTGATATTCTGTAAATCTATCTTTTAAGCTCTGTCTGTTCATTTAAATTCTGCAAATCTATCTTTGAGTTCTGTCTATTGATTTAAATTCTGCAAATCTGTCTCTCAAGTTCTGTATATTTATTTTAAATTCAGCAAATCTGTCTTCTAAGTTCTGTCTGTTGATTTAAATTCTGCAATTCTATCTGTAAGTTCTGTGTATTGATGTAATTCTGCAAATCTATCTTTAAGTTCTGTGTATTGATTTAATTCTGCAAATCTATCTGTAAGTTCTGTACATTGATTTAAATTGTACAGATCTATCTTTAAGTTCTGTATATTGATTTAAATTCTGCAAATCTATCTGGAAGTTCCTTTCGACCTAATTGCGTTAAAATTTGCTCTGCTAGTTTTTCTAGGGAAGCCGTAGTCTTTTTTTTGTTTAGTTCGGGCAACATATCCCTTAAATAACTCGGTATCAAAAAGATTAGAACAGCTTAAGTCCTCGATGTTATGCATCGTTGGGCTAAACTGCAGAAGAACTTGTCTTGCATCTTATCGTCTTTGGATAGTTTTGCAGCTAATCATCCTAGCCATCCCTCTTCTTGTATGTACTTCTTAAAAGTCTTTTGAAGAGTCGTCCTATACTTCTTTCTTACCTCTTGTTAATCTTTGAAAGTCGACTCTCTCAGTCCCCATTTCATATGTGAAAAACTGGTGCCTTCTCTTTGATTACGAGTAAGCATTCTTTGAAGAACCACCTTTTGGTAGGGGTGTAAGAATACTACCACCGTGGGTCCTGCATGTCGTAAAAGGCGAATAAAAGGACAGCTGCGCCCTTGCAGTCTTACTTTTTTTTAGTAAAAGGCTAGGCCCACCGCCAATAACAGTGGAAACTGCTGCCTTGCAGGTGGACTTTTTAGTCAAAGGTTAGGCCCACCTCCAATAACTGTGGAAACTGCTGCCTTGCAGTCTTACTATTTTAGAAATATGCTAGGCCCACCTCCAATAACTGTGGAAACTGCTGCCTTGCAGGTGGACTTTTTTTTTTTTGTAAAAGGCAAGGCCCACCGCCAATGACAGTGGAAACTGCTACATTGCAGTCTTACTATTTTAGTAAAAGGCTAGGCCCACCGCCAATAATTGTGGAAACTGCTGCCTTGTAGTCTTACTTTTTTAGTAAAAGGCTAGGCCCACCGCCAATAACTGTGGAAACTGCTGCCTTGTAGTCTTACTTTTTTTAGTAAAAGGCAAGGACCGCCGCCAATAACAGTGGAAACTGCTGCCTTGCAGTCTTACTATTTTAGTAAAAGGCTAGGCACACCTCCAATAACTGTGGAAACTGGTGCTTTGCAGACTTACTTTTTTAGTAAAAGGCAAGGCCCACCACCAATAAATTTGGAAACTGCTGCCTTGCAGTCTTACTTTTTTAGTAAAAGGCTAGGCCACACCTCCAATAACTGGAAACTGCTGCTTTGCAGACTTACTTTTCTTAGTAAAAGGCTAGGCCCACCTCCAATAACTGTGGAAACTGCTGCTTTGCAGACTTACTTTTTTAGTAAAAGGCTAGGCCCACCGCCAATAACTGTGGAAACTGCTGCTCTGCAGACTTACTATTTTAGTAAAAGGCTAGGCCCACCGCCAATAACTGTGGAAACTGCTGCTTTGCAGACTTACTATTTTAGTAAAAGGCTAGGCCCACCGCCAATAACTATGGAAACTGCTGCTTTGCAGACTTACTTTTTTAGTAAAAGGCAAGGCCCACCACCAATAAATTTGGAAACTGCTGCCTTGCAGTCTTACTTTTTTAGTAAAAGGCTAGGCCCACCGCCAATAACTGTGGAAACTGCTGCTTTGCAGACTTACTTGTTTAGTAAAAGGCTAGGCCCACCGCCAATAACTGTGGAAACTGCTGCTTTGCAGACTTACTTTTTTAGTAAAAGGCTAGGCCCACCGCCAATAACTGTGGAAACTTCTGCCAATAACTGTGGAAACTGCTGCTCTGCAGACGTACTATTTTAGTAAAAGGCTAGGCCCACCGCCAATAACTGTGGAAACTGCTGCTTTGCAGACTTACTATTTTAGTAAAAGGCTAGGCCCACCGCCAATAACTGTGGAAACTGCTGCTTTGCAGACTTACTTTTTTAGTAAAAGGCAAGGCCCACCACCAATAAATTTGGAAACTGCTGCCTTGCAGTCTTACTTTTTTAGTAAAAGGCTAGGCCCACCGCCAATAACTGTGGAAACTGCTGCTTTGCAGACTTACTATTTTAGTAAAAGGCTAGGCCCACCGCCAATAACTGTGGAAACTGCTGCTTTGCAGACTTACTTTTTTAGTAAAAGGCTAGGCCCACCGCCAATAACTGTGGAAACTTCTGCCAAAAACTGTGGAAACTGGTACCTTGTAGTCTTACTTTTTTTTAGTAAAAGGCTAGGCCCACCGCCAGTAACAGTGGAAACTGCTGCCTTGCAGTCTTACTATTTTAGTAAGAGGCGAGGCCCACCACCAATAACTGTGGAAACTGCTGCCTTGTAGTCTTACTTTTTTTAGTAAAAGGCTAGGCCCACCGTCAATAACTGTGGAAACTGCTGCCTTGCAGTCTTACTATTTTAGTAAAAGGCTAGGCCCACCGCCAATAACTGTGGAAACTTCTGCCTTGCAGTCTTACTATTTTAGTAAAAGGCTAGGCCCACCGCCAATAACTGTGGAAACTGCTGCTTTGCAGACTTACTTTTTTAGTAAAAGGCAAGGCCCACCACCAATAATTTGGAAACTGCTGCCTGCAGTCTTTACTTTTTTGTTTTTTAGTAAAAGGCTAGGCCCACCGCCAATAACTGTGGAAACTGCTGCTTTGCAGACTTACTTTTTTAGTAAAAGGCTAGGCCCACCGCCAATAACTGTGGAAACTGCTGCTTTGCAGACTTACTATTTTAGTAAAAACCTAGGCCCACCACCAATAAGTGTGGAAACTGCTGCTTTGCAGACTTACTTTTTTAGTAAAAGCCTATGCCCACCACCAATAAGTGTGGAAACTGCTGCTTTGCAGACTTACTTTTTTAGTAAAAGCCTAGGCCCCCCACCAATAAGTGTGGAAACTGCTACCTTGTAGTCTTACTTTTTAGTCAAAGGCGAGGCCCACTGCCAATAACAGTGGAAACTGCTGCCATGCAAATGGACTTTTTAGTCAATGGCTAGGCTCGCTACTAATAACTGTGGAAACTTCTGCCTTGCAGTCTTACTTTTTTAGTAAAAGGCTAGGCCCACCGCCAATAACAGTGGAAACTGCTGCCATGCAGTGGACTTTTTAGTCAAAGGCGAGGCCCTCTGCTAATAACTGTCGAATCTGCTGCCTTGCAGGTCGACTTTTTAGTCAAAGGCTAGGCCCACCGCCAATAACTGTGGTTGATCACAGCAAGGGCATGTGGTCGTAAAAACCCCGCCAAATAACAATCCATGCCTGATGTTTTAAGGAAAGGCGCATCAGGCAACCAACCCCTTAGTGTAGGGATAACAGTTGGAAAGAAAAAGAAGAAGATGCAATCTTTGAAGAAAGATAGACTGAAGTGTTCCTATTGTTCAGTAGTTGTATCTAGTCCTTTTCACTCAAGAACCTCAGCATCATGTAGTATAAAACATTGCAAACCTGACTGAGTTCATCTACATTTCTCTTATCTAATTATTATGTCGTTATTTTTTCATTATGATGCCACTACTACACCCTGCAATTTTTTTATGGAGTTTTCTTCACGTGCTTGTTTAAATGTCCCCAAATGTTCGACACTTGCAGATTATTTTCACGATCACAAATCACTTTCGTTTCTTAAATATCGTCATATCTCAGTCAAATATGATGCTGTTTATGCTGACTGAAAGTTAGTACCCGTGAGTGGGCAGTCCAAATCCTGGTATATTAACAGTGATCACAAGGCTAATTTCAGTCCCTTTTCTGGTGATCATTTGATATCACCAGCAAGTAATTCTGGAGATTTTGGAAACGTAACCCTTCAGAGCTATCAGTCATTTCCTATGGAGTAATTACATGCTTTGGAAGGATTTTATCTGAGTCTCGGATTATAAGGTTGTGTGACCTTTAGGTCATGCGGGAATTCACATTTGAGCAGTTTTTTGGATTTATGTAGAGCCTGGTCACTTTCGTTTGTATGTTATCTGGGAGGCGGTTCAAAACTGTTGCTTTGAAAGTGAATCAAGTTTGTAATGTCTAATCTCTAATAGCTCTCTCTCTCTCTCTCTCTCTCTCTCTCTCTCTCTCTCTCTCTCTCTCTCTCTCTCTAATAACTGCGTGTGTTTAATCTTTTCAATGAGCTTCAATATTATGAGGAAAAAATTACACAACAACAATTTTGGTGATAATTTTACAATTGAGAATAAAACAAAAGATAGTATCATTAAACTAATGAAAAGAGATTGACAATTAGCATGACGTTCAAAATTATATATATATTATTTTAAACGTCATGCTAATTGTCAATCGCTTTTCATTACTATAGTAAGACTATGCTTTGTTTAATTCTCAATTATAAATCATCAGCAAAGTTTTTGCTGTGTAATTTTATTATTATTATTTTTTTTCTTTTTTGCATAATATTGAAGCTCATTCAAAAGATTGAACGCGCGCAGGTAGCTATTAGTAACCTTGAACAGGAACGCTATTTAAGAACGAACAAACTATTTTTTTGAAGCGTCTTACCCACTGAAATAAAAAAACAAAAAGCAAAAACAAAACAAAAACAAAGGAGGAACAGAAATATCATACTAAGTGCATCGAATGCTAATACGCTATTTCGAAGGCAATTCTGAGCTGTCTGATCTGCTGCGAGATGTCACAGTGACTGTATAATTATTCTAGATAAAACCACTTGAGTCTCGCCTCACGAAGCTACGCGGCGTGAATACATGCTGTACATCATCGGCTGCAAATGACTGGGGTTATAATATTCGCCAAAGCCAGGAGAAAGAGCCTGCTCTGGACGTTTCAAATTATTCAGAGCTCTTTCGTTATTGCGGTTGCATTTTGAATACAAAAGCACAAGCACGGGTTACACACACACACACACACACACACACACACATATATATTATATATATATATATATATATATATATATATATATATATATATATATATATATATATATATATGTACATACACAAGGTGTCCATAAAGTCCTAGTACCATTCAGGGCAATAAGTACTTGTATTGGTACCGGGACTTTATGGACACCCTGTATGTATGTATATATAACTGAATCTCGTTGTTATGGAACGTGATAGGCATGTTTGATGACTAGAGGGAGGATGATCAACATACCAATTTGCAGCCCTCTACCCTCAGTAGTTTATAAGATCTGAGGGCGGACGGCCAGATAGACAGACAGACAGACAGACAAACAGTCAGAGATAGACAGACAAAGTCAGCACAATAGTTTTCTTTTACAGAAAACTAAAAGTGTTCATTCATTACATAATTGTCGCCATTATTTCTTTTGTGCTTGTGGGTAAATTTAAACAAATGCTGGTCTCGAAAGAAATTGGCGGTGTATTTGGCTTACAGCAGAGTAGAACAGTGATTGATCTTCAGACGAAAGTGTAACAAGAGTTGTTAGTTTTGTTCTGGTTTATCAGTCGACTAGTGTGGGTAGCAGCTGGCTGACTTGAGAAAAGAGTAGAGGCTAACCTGGTGAGCATGATGACGTGCTATGTCGTCAGAATTTATACCACCATATTATCGCCAAATAAGAAGACTCCAACGAGATACTCCTTTCTAAGAAATCACTCTGCAAATATCCAAGATTTAATATCAAAGATTTAGTCAAGAGCTAGGTTCCCGTGTGAAACGCGACTAATAACATCCGTAGACTTGCACGCTTCAGATTTAAGGATAAAACTAACACGCATTTGGGAGCCATCATTTGCGCTCATTAATTTAATCGTCCGCTCTCTCTCTCTCCTTCTCCCTCGAAGCAATCAAAAGCGCGGAATGAAGCCAGTGGAGGGAACGCGCCCAGAATGAGTCGAAAGCAGTGAGAAATCGTGACTGTTTAGGCGGGGTAATTGAATTGCCAGACGCGGTGATGGGTAATTGCATTTTGTACGTAAGTGCTGATTGCCACGTCTGTCGGCTCATTTATGGGGGATCATGGTCAGTTGAGCTTTCGTCTCCGATCGTAAAACATAAGTTCCTGTAAAGATTATGAAGCCCTCGGGTTGCTGGGTTGCCAGCGCAGCAAAGTCTCTCTTTGAGCGAAGACAATGGAGAGAGAGAGAGGGCTCAAATGCCCACTCGAGATTATTATCGCCATCCTCTTGTGTCTCATTTTTGTTTACTTTTTTCGCGATTTTGTTGATTCGTCTGCTCCTTCAGCCTCCTTTATTTCGTCCGTTTGTCTTTTTCTGGTTTTATTAAATCTTGTTTTTTTATCGTTTAAACTTTATTTATTTCATGATTATTTTTTTGCATTTTTCTTAATTTTTATTATTAGTTAATTTATTTATTTCATTCATCTGCTCCTTTAGCCTCATTTATTTCGTCCGTTTGTCTTTTTCTGGTTTTATTTATTCTTGGTTTTTTATCCTTTAACTTTTTATTTTTTTTTATTTTTAGCATTTTTCTTAATTTTTTTTATTAGTTAATTTATTTATTTGATTCCTTTATTTCATCCGTTTGTCTTTTTCTGGTTTTATTTATTCCTGTTTTTTCATTTAAATTTACTTATTTTATCTGTTTTTTATTTTAGCATTTTTCTTATTTTTTTATTAGTTAATTTATTTACTTATCAGAGTTTTGCTCCTTTCGTCGCTTATTTCATCTTTGCATATCGTCAGCTTTTGCCTGTGATATTGACAGATCTTATCCTTTCTTCTCGTCTTTTGGCTACTATAGTAGATTAACATCACCGTGCATTTGATTTCTAGGCCAGTCCCTTACGACGCTCCTGATTGGCTGTTGATAAGCCAATCACAGGGATGGAAACTCTCAGTCTCTCTCGAGAGAGTTCACATAGGCAGGATGTGTATTCCACCTCCCATGAGGGATACTTTTGAAGGACGTATCCCCCAGGAGGGGTGGAACATAGATCCTACCCATGAGAACTCTCGAGAGAGATTGAGAGTTTCCATCCCTGTGACTGGTTTATCAACAGCCAATCAGGAGCGTCGGAAGGGACTGGCCTAGACATCAAATGCACGGTGATGTAAATCTACTATTGGATTTCTTCTTTTCTAGGGGAAGCCTGCGATCCCGAATGTTTTTTTTTTTTTTTTTGTTTCCTGAATGAGCACACGGAAACATGTTTCACTGAGATAAATCTCTGACTTGAATTTTATCGAACCCTGGTCTTTCGATTGAGAGGCTTGGGCACTGACAATTCGGAACAAGTACTTTCGTAGTATACTCTTGAAAATATAGAAGAATATACGACGAAAGTACTTGTTTCACGTACCTTTCTACAGTGGATTTAAGGATACTATATCAAGTACTACGTGTTCCTTCGTGCTACTATCATTATATATATATATATATATATAATATATATATATATATATATATATATATATATATAGAGAGAGAGAGAGAGAGAGAGAGAGAGAGAGAGAGAGAGAGAGCTGCGCGTGTTTAGTCTTTTGATCTTTTTGAATGAACTCCATATTATGCCCCAGAAAAAATATATATATTGCACAGCAACAATCTTGCTGACAAAATTTTATAATTGAGAACTAAGCAAAACATATCATTAACCTATTGCACCGAGGTTGACAACTAGCACGACGTTCAAAATTGAATTATATATATATCATATATATATATATATATATATATATATATATATATATATATATATATATATATATATATTTTTTTTTTTTTTTTTTTTGTTTCCGTTCGTCGTGGGTGCTATATGACGTATCTAGATCCAGTGTGCCTTCCTTCCTACACCCCCCCCCCCCCCCTCCCCCCCGCAGAGTCGTCCGCAATTTATTACTTCTTTTCTATCGGAGGGATCTTTTGAGGCTCTTCAAGACGCCGGCCGATAAGGCGGCGGACGGGGTCCGTATCGGTGTTTATACCATCGTGAACAGATTTTAATGCCGCGAAAATTGCGCGCGGTTCCCGCAATTAGAGGGGCTGGGTTTGCACTGCAATAGCGGCGCTGGGTGTTTATCAGCGAGTTTGCAAAGCCATGTCGGGCGGATCTTTTTGTACGATCGATTTTATTTTATTTTTTTCTGGGGGGGGGGGGGGGGTGGGGGGGGGGGGGGGAGTGGGGGGGGGGGAGGGGGGGGGGGGGGGGGGACGAAGAATATTCAAGATGTGTTTCGGGGCAACCGGATCCTCAGAAAGGCTTGTTTTCGGAGCGTTATGTGCTTGTTACTTTCCTGTTTGACCATCATCATCATCATCTTCATCATCATCATCATCTTTACAGCTTCGATAAAAAAAAAAAAAAAAAAAAAAAAACAGTAGGGATAGTAGCAGTATCAATAGTAGTAAAAGTGAAAAAAAGAAAAAAGCAGTAAAGGAATAGTAGCAGTCTATCAATAGTAGTAACAGGAAAAAAAACAGTAGGAATAGAAGCAGGGTATCAATAGTAATAACAGTAAAAAAAAGCAGTAGGAATAGTATCAGGGTAACCATAGTAATAACAGTAACAACAGTGCTGCAAGTACTGTTGCTACTTTTACTACTATTGATACCCTGCTACTATTCCTACTACTTTTTTTTTATGCTGCACTTCGCTGGAAAAGTCAGACAGCATGATTAGTAGCGAAAAAAATATTTGTACCCCCTTTTTATCTGTGTTAGTATGAGACAATACTACTATCCTCGTCGAGTTTTAGTTGGAGCCTCAGAATAGGGTTTAGATAGAAATGGGAACAAATGTTTAGGCTTAAACTATCCATATTATTCAAGTAGCAGGCGCACGACGACGTTCCTGATGTTTATAGATGCTGTGAGCATCGGAGACAGTAGTAAATTAGCTTGGAAAACATGGATACAGCTGTGAGCCTGAATGCTAAAACCATGATCCTTAACGTTGTACTTATCAGTAGAATGATATATGATTTTCAAAGGCTGTCAAAGAACATCTCATCAGACGTGAATTCGATTCATTCCAGACGATAAACTTGAAAGTTGGTATTGTTGAAATTCTGGCAAAAGTTTCAGTGATGACAAATCGTAAATGTACCTTGTGGTAGGTACATCTTTGAACGCAATGCAAAATCCACACCGGTGAGGAGAGGGAGAACTATACCACAAGTTCGAGGAATTTGTGAAATAAATAAGTTTCTCGTTTGACCAAAGTTGGACTGAATTTCGGGAATTGTTATAAATATTTTACTCTCATTCTGCGACTCATAGCTTCGCTGTATTCAGTATAGTTAGATACTAAGCTTCTGGAGCCAGAGAAAAGATGGAGTTCAGTGGTAGAAGGAATCTAATGTCAAAGAAGAAGAAAAAACCTTGAATTATGGTCGAAGTCATTGGAGTTGGACCGTAGGCTAGTCAGAAGGGTTAAAGCGGTCAAATTCGCGGAATGGACCGATTGAGAGACGATCGGAGGTCCTCACAAAATATG
>NC_061107.1:74817225-74894725 GCF_015104395.2 Macrobrachium nipponense | reverse complement strand
GGAAATGGAGGAGGAGAATGAAGAATGATGAAGGGAATTAGGATAACGAAGAGGAAGGGAATTCAAAGGTAAACAACGTGAAGAATGTAAGAGAAGCGGAGATTAGTAGAATTAGTTAGAGGAATAAATAATAACGAGAAGAATAAACAGTCACTGAAAGGAGAAGTGAATAAGAACGAAAAGAAGAGAAATGTAGAAATTTTAAGGCTTAATTATGGGAGGAATTATTATTATAAGAGAGAGAGAGAGAGAGAGAAAGAGAGAATGAATGGAATTAGAAGTTATATCAACAAGAAGAGAAAAGATGAAAAGTTGTTGTGTGTGTGTGTGTGAGAGAGAGAGAGAGAGAGAGAGAGAGAGAGAGAGAGAGAGAGAGAGAGAGAATGGAATTAAAAGTTATATCAACAAGAAAAAAAAGATACGAAGAATAGTTATCTGAGAGAGAGAGAGAGAGAGAGAGAGAGAGAGAAAGAGAGAATGAGAGAGAATTAGTATCAACAAGAAAAGAGTGCGAAAAGTAATTATGAGAGAGAGAGAGAGAGAGAGAGAGAGAGAGAGAGAGAGTAGCCTTTTATTGCAGGGGGCCATCTAAGGACGGTTACCCAATAAAAACTTGATCCCATGACAATAATGATTAATGTGGGGTGGGACATAATGCGATGTTAGAAAGAGGATGCTCTCCAGACCTGTTTGCTGTGCTATCACTTCTTATAGCAAATCCATTAGCATGGATGTCTGAAGAAGGTATTCAGAGATCTACGTATGTATATGGATATGTATATTTCCACGAGCTCGTACCTCTCTTTAATATCACAGCCCCTCAGAAACTGTTAGTTGACTTACTTGGTTACTTGGGTAGGGCAGTCTCGTGCCCCACAACGTCATAAGTCTCTTTTCAGACACACCCACACTTTACCCACACTTTACGCCTAAACTGAAACCCCCTCGTGTTATTGCTATTGTTTTTATTTATTATATTTTTTTTTTGTCGTTCTGTTGCAACTTAAAAGAAGTCCGACTTATCGATTCGCCTGATTGTTGTTATTGTAGTTGTTATTGCAATTTTTTTCTTTTGTCGCGCTGTTGCAACTTGGAATAAGCCCGTCTTACTGATTCGTCCGGGGAATTAAGAAGTACTATATAATGGCGGAACGCTTCTGCGCATTCTGTTGCTGTTATTTCTGTTGTCTTTTCGCAATGTGGTTCATCCGTAGGTTAAAATAAAATAAAATAAAATAAAATGCTTTTGAGGTACGTTGCAGTTATTTCAGTTGTCTTTTCGTAATTTAGAATTTCGGAGCCTCGATTCATCCTTAGGTCAAAATAAAATAAAATAAAATAAAATGCTTTTGAGATACGTTGCTGTTATTTCGATTGTCTTCACAGTCTAGAAGTCGGAATCTCGATTCATCCTTAGGTAAAAATGAAATAAAAAAATAAGATAAAATAAAATGGTTTTGATATACGTTGCTGTTATTTCTATTGTCTTTTCACAGTTTAGAAGTCGGAGTCTCGATTGATCCGTAGGTTGAAATAAAATAAAATAAAATAAAATGCTTTTGGGAAGGGAATGTATCCGGGCGGAAGGAAGGTCCAGTGCTGCACCTTGCACTGGACGTCACGGGGGCGCCAGAAGACGTTGTAGGTTTGGAATGGCGGCGGCGGCGGCGGTGATGGCGGTGGTGGTGGTGCCGTTGTCCCCAGCAGGTAGGCTGGGTTCCTCTTCGTCTCTTCCTTCCTCCCAGCGAGAGAGAGAGAGAGAGAGAGAGAGAGAGAGAGAGAGAGAGAGAGAGAGAGAGAGAGATTTGCATAAATGTTTTGGTATGTGCGCGCGCATGAAATGTACAATATCTAAAGAAATAGATGTACAGATAAATAAAGTTTGTATGCTTTACATAAGAATAAATAACGTTCCACATGGACTTTTGTAGGGATATTTTGTAGGGTCATACAATGTCAAAGTTTTCTCTCTCTGTTAGGAACTTAATAACTTCTTGATTTTCTGTTTATCTCCTGCCCCACCGTTAATTGTATGTGTGTTTGTGTGTGTTTGTATTCATTAATGCGTATCTTATGCGGGAAACTGTATTTTTAAATAAATGATTAAAATAGGAGCTTCTTACTATAGCATATTGCCGTGTAGAAGTTTCCACAAAATAATGAGCCACATTTGAAGAGATCAGTTACTAGAAAAAAAAAATAAATGAGTAAATTAAAAGATAAATACATAAAATTATAAATGAATGATTAAAATAGTAGCTTTCTATTATAGCTTATTGCCGTGGAAAAGTTACCACGAAGTAATGAGTCACATTTGAAACTTTGCAACTACGAAGTAAACTCTTCAGTTCAGTTATTTATCTGTAGTATAGCACTCAGAGTGTATATATATATATATATATATATATATATATATATATATATATATATATATATATATATATTCGGGCCAAGCTTCATCAAGGACTCTTTGCTCATTCTTGAGACATCCTGTTGTTAACACAGTTCCGTAAAGGTGATTGGAACGCACAACCTCAGTGGCGTGGTCGGTATCATCTTGGTATGCCACGTCGGTGTCCGCGAGTTCGATTCTCTGGCATTCCACTGATGGGTTAGAGATGTGTATTTCTCGTGATAGAAGTTCTCTCGACGTGATTCGGAAGTCACGTAAGTAAAGCCGTTGGTTCCGTTGCTGAATAACCACTGGTTCCCAGCAACGTAAAAACACCATACAAACAAACACAAACAAACACAACTTTCCACCAACTCCGTTTGCGAAGATAAAAGATGAGGAAGAAATTTGAAACCAATTCCCTTATTCTGATTCAGGTTTCTTGTCTTTGTCGTTGCATAATTCTGCTAGAAATTTTCTTGCAATGAATATTTAGCAAATCTTATCCATTGAAATTTAGCCTTTTTATAACAAAAAGGTTATCTATAACAATTTTTTTTTCTATAAAAGAAAACTATTGTGCCGGCTTTGTCTCTCCGTCCGTCCGCACTTTTCCTGTCCGCCTTCAGACCTAAAAAATAAATAAATAAATAAATAAAGAAAAACTAGTGAAGCTAGAGGGCTACAAATTGTTATTTTGATTATTCACCCTCCGGTCATCAAATATACCAACTTGCAACCCTCTAGACTCAGCAGTTTTTACTTTATTCAAGGCTAAAGTTAGCCATGGATCGTGCATCTGGCAGCCCTTTCCGGAGCCATGGGACGCACCCTCACTCTACCGCATCTGGCGAGCAACTGGAGAGTTGCTGGTCATAGTTGATGGTTTATATAGTATATTATACATTGTTGCAGAAAACTTCATTCTTCGGCGTATTTTTTACTTGTTTCATGTTGCATGCAGTTCTTGGGAAATGACACGATTTTAAGAACTGTTACCATATCTGTTAATATCATTTTCCTTTTTGATAGAATTCAATTTAAAGGTACGTCCGCACTACAGTAAAAACGTCATACATCGATGACTTATAGCACACACTTCACAAACAGGTTGCATACAAGCCAGCGACTCACCCTAGTAGTAACTAGTGCTTTATGCAAGCACCCATCTTTTCCAAAGGCGCATTATCCGCTTTTGATCGTCAACTTGTTATCAACGTGTTGATAAGTTGCTGATGCTTGTTCGTGACAATGTTTTAGTTTTACAGTAGTGTGGAGGACACACACTTCAGCGTTCGCTCCTGCTCCGGCTTTTGATTGATTGATTGATTGACTGTAGCTACTAAAACTGGCGTCACATTCCATGGTTTTCTCCGCCGTAATAAGTAAAAGAAAAAGGGACTAAAAAATAAAAAAAAGTAATTAACTAAAAGTTTTTCCATATGACAAATACCTAAACGTTATATATATATATATATATATATATATATATATATATATATATATATATATATCTATATCTATATCTATATCTATATCTATATTATATATATATATATATATATATATATATATATATATATGGGTGTGTGTGTGTGTGTGTTTCAGGTATTTGCCATACGAAATTACTTTTAAAGTTATTTATTTTTGTATCTATTTTTAATTATATTTTTTAAAGTTACATATATGGATATATATATATATAGTAAGTGTGTGTGTGTGTGTGTGTGTGTGTGTGTGTGTGTGTACTGTATAATCGTAGAACATTTAATAGTTGTATCCCAGTTCAAAGATGACCACCCTATGCCAGCTGTATAGAGATTTAAGTCGGATGTTACAGTCACAAGCTGCTTAAGCACATGGTGCCACTTCATGTTATATTCCTCAAGTAATCCCATCAACTCTCACGGCTTCGATTGGGCCTGTTTACAAATAAGCTCTGTGTGCAGCTGTTTCCTAAGAATACAGTTGTGTCATTATCTTCTTAAATCTAAGTGTTTCCTACGTAGTGCGCACCAAGAGCTCCAAGCTATAGTAGATTCACATCAACCGTGCATTTGATGTCTAGGCCAGTCCCTTACGACGCTCCTGATTGGCTGTTGATAAGCCAGTCACAGGGCTGAAAACTCTGTCTCTCTCGAGAGTTCACATTGGTAGGATCTATGTTCCACCTCTCCTGAAAGATGCGTATACTTCAGGAGAGGTGGAACATTGATCCTACCCATGAGAACTCTCTCGAGAGACTGAGAGTTTCCAGCCCTGTGTCTGGCTTATCAACGGCCAATCAGGAGCGTCGTAAGGGACTGGCCTAGACATCAAATGCACGGTTGATGTGAATCTAGTATAGTACTAACATCAAGCGTACCATTCCTCGATTACTTTTGCATCTTCAGGACCAAGCTTACACAATTTATTTTAGCTCTTACCAAGACTCCTCTATAATTATTGCTCTCTTCAGCTTTTCATTATTCTCCACGTCTTTACCGTCTATAAGTTTGTTTGTTTGATTGTTTGTGTGGAGTTTTTACGTTGCATGGAACCAGTGGTTATTCAGCAACGGGACCAACGGCTTTACGGACTTCCGAACCACGTTGAGAGTGAACTTGTATCACCAGAAATACACATCTCTAACACCTCAGTGGAATACCCGAGAATCGAACTCGCGGCCAGCGAGGTGGCAGGTCAAGACCATACCGATCACGCCACTGAGGCGCTGTAAATTAGACTATGTGTTCCATTTTTTCACTACATGTGTGTGTATATAAATTTTGCGTACACTCATCCAGTACGTATACAGCAACTACTTAGACAAATTTTTGCCGAGTTATTAGTTGCTTATGTTTATGTCAGCGTAGAAAGCAATGCTGTTTGTTGACATCCCGTGCGTCGATTTTGTAACTAATACATAAAGGTGCTGCCAGTAATTTCTTTTTAATAGTTGAAATTAATGAGTTACTACTTTGGAACAGATTATAATTACGTTGGGCGGAGCTGAATGGATTAATTGGCAGAGACCTGAGAAGAAAGATTGAATTTTAAGTCATCTATGTTCTAATGGAGAGAGAGAGAGAGAGAGAGAGAGAGAGAGAGAGAGAGAGAGAGAGAGAGAGAGAGAGAGAGAATATTAAATGTAATAAAGATGGGCATTAACAGTGGAAGTGGTGCCAGACAGGCGAACGTGAACGATAGAGTAAATGCATGATGTGTGTGTGTATGTGTATGAGTGTGTGTGTTGTGTGCGCGTGCGCGCGTATGTGTATTTCCAGCATTCATAAAAATCGCGAGAGATGCCATATCAGCTGAGATAATGAATTGTGGAGGAATAGGAACTTTGGAAACGCAACGTTTTTGAATGAATGAAAGAAAGAATGACCGGTGATAGAAGAAAAACTAAAACTTAACCGAATGAAAATGGCGAAAAATAAATACACATCTTTAAGGGTGAAGGTCAGTGATGACCTTTTTGTTGCCCAGGCTCGATAAACGAAAGAAGGACAATGAAAAGTTATTACTGAAAAAGCAGAGGCAGGGAGAGAATTCCAAGGTTTGACTTCTTTATGCACAATTGTCTGGCCAAAATTGAGAATCCAGGATCCAGGCATTACTGGAAAGAAATGAGAGCAACAGTTTTTGATCAGCAGCAACTGGAAGATATCGTATCAACTACGTGGGTTGACCTTGATAGGTTTGTATAGCAAGTGTAATTATATATTGGCAAATATTATATGAACATACAGGGGCGAATTTAGCAGAGAGAGAGAGAGAGAGAGAGAGAGAGAGAGAGAGAGAGAGAGAGAGAGAGAGAGAGAGCCCACCTTCCAGACGAAGTAATCTTTTACAAGAATATTATATATATATATATACCAGGAATCGAGAGAGAGAGAGAAATAGAGCCCAACTTCCAGACGAAGAGAGAGAGAGAGAGAGAGAGAGAGAGAGAGAAGAGAGAGAGAGAGAGAGAGAGAATGATTTGCGAGAATATAGTTTGTGTTGGTGGTCGGTTGGTCGCACGGGCAAGTTACTAGTATAGAGGAGAAAAATAGAGAGAGAGAGAGAGAGAGAGAGAGAGAGAGAGAGAGAGAGCGCTTGGGGCGGTCTTGAGGCATGCATACCAAACAGTTGGTCACTGAGAGCTGCGAGAAGCCACCATAACCTTATTTTGAGAGGTGGAATGATCATAGTTCAGCGGGGGAAGTCTCAAGGTAGTGTATATGTACAGTAGTTGGGAGGCTGGTTATTGTGTTTGTTTTCATCCTTTTCTTTCGTGTTTGTCCCTTTTCTTCATCTTCGCCCCCCCCCCCCCCCCCCCCCCCCTCTGTGGTTTGCTCTCCCATTCTACTCTCTCTCTCTCTCTCTCTCTCTCTCTCTCTCTCTCTCTCTCTCTCTCTCAGTGGTAGAGCCTGTTGCTCGGTCCGCCACCTTCATCTTTTGAATGTGTCACTCTTGTCTGCCCTTCGAGGAGAGTCTTGGGCTGGATGGCTGGCTGCGCGTTTGAAGGGCCCTATGTTAGTTTCTCTCTCTCTCTCTCTCTCTCTCTCTCTCTCTCTCTCTCTCTCTCTCTTCGTCTGGAAGTTAAGCTCTCTCTATTTCTCTCTCTCTCGATTCCTGTTATATATGTCTAATATTCTTGTAAGAGATGACTTCGTCTGGAAGTTGGGCTCTCTCTCTCTCTCTCTCTCTCTCTCCTCTCTTCGTCTGGAAGTTTGGCTCTCTCTATTTCTCTCTGTCTGTTATATATAATATTCTTGCACGTTGGGCTCTCTCTATTTCTGTCTCTCTCGATTCCTGTTTTATGCATCTAATATTCTTGTAAAATTTGACTTCGTCTGGAAGGTTGGGCTCTCTCTCTCTCTCTCTCTCTCTCTCTCTCTCTCTCTCTCTCTCTCTCTCTCTCTCTCTCTCATACCATTATCTCGCAAAAGGTTACATTTTCTTGATAGTGAATGGCCAGTGATAGGTTCTTGCCATGCCGTTGCGATGCTTGTTTAGCATCTATACTTTAGTCTGCTGCAGGTGTGCATGCTGAGGCGCAGTCTGGAAGAGAGAGAGAGAGAGAGAGAGAGGGGTTGCGTATACCTGGGAGCCCATTAAGACTCTAGGAGCACCCGTATGGCGGGACAGATTACAGGTGTGCCGGGCATAATCGCCGATCTCTCATTAATTTGCATCGCTTCTACTTCTCCTTTAATTAAAACCCCCCCCCACCCCCCCCACACCCCCACTCCTTTTCGTTCTCTACCTAACTACCTCCCCTCCCTTCCCACCCGACCACCACTTAAGGCCCTTTCACTTTTCTCCATTCCCCCCGCGACCGACCCCCGTCCCCCTCCACCTTCTTGGTACTCTGAGCGGGATGTCGTTGACGATGATTCAACCGACAGTGATGTACTGAAGGTGGTGCTTAGAACTCACTGAGAAAGGTGTTGATGCTGATGACATCGCTTTTATAGCAGTGACCGCATCGTTCATATATTGATCATCTTGTTGACAATGATGACTCTTACTGTTTGTATGACATCGGTGTTTCAGAATATGAAGACGTTTATCGCAGCTGCTTCTAATACCACTAAAAGAATCCAGATTTTTTTAGCCGTTTCAATTTACCTTAAACTTTATGAAGCTCTTCATCGTTTGGTCATATTTTCCAGAAATGTAATTTTGATCATATTTTCCAAAGAGAAGGCTAATTACTTTGGAAGTTTAGCATTTCACTTATTTTGCAGACCGCGTTTACCGACGCTCAAATCAACACGCGCGTGTTTAGATGTGCTGCACATGGTTGCAAATTTTTTCGTTATCAGCTCGCGCGAACTTTTGTGTTGTGGCGTTACAATTTATTATTATTATTATTATTATTATTATTATTATTATTATTATTATTATTATTATTATTTCACTTGTTCTAAATCAATGTTTGATGCAAAATGAGACATTTTTTCAACTATCCGGCTGTCACCGTCTTCTCAGATTTGGTTTTCTTACTTGTCTATTTGTGTTGCGATTTCGTCATTGGCTTGTGTGATAACACTGTTATTTTCCCCGTTCTAGTAAGCATTTTTGAATGAGGTTGTTAACCCCCGTGCCCTTCTCGCTCTCTGGGTGACTGCAGGGGCACTAATTCACTGCCCCAGTCAAGAGATACGATGGATTTTTCGGGAGACAGTTCCGAATTGGCCTCTTTCCCCTTCAGGGATCGAACTCAGTTTTCGTGTTCTCTCTCTCTCTCTCTCTCTCTCTCTCTCTCTCTCTATATATATATATATATATATATATATATATACATATACATACATTCACACACACACACATATATATGTATATTATATATATATATATATATATATATATATATATATATATATATATAAAAATTCTTGTCACAAGCGTGATGCATTGTATGAATGGGTCATCGATTGTGCCCATGTCCATGCATGTATATAAATTTTCAAGTTGTGTATACTTATTTTTACTAATGTACCGTATATGTCCATGTGCGTAAGGAAATAAGGGAATTAGTTGTTCTTCCGTGTGCGGTGTTTTTTGTGCGTGTTTGAGAGAGAGAGAGAGAGAGAGAGAGAGAGAGAGAGAGAGAGAGAGAGAGATGTGCAACGATTTTGTGTGTGTGCTTACGTGCGTTTTAGCGGGAGCGCGCCCGAGGAGCCCCGTGGGTTAGTAAAGTGTGGGGCAACGGTGGGCTTGGGTAGCTGATTAACATCCTGCATTCCTGCCTCAGGTAGACAGCGCCCTCGTGGAGTGAGCACTTCAGAAGTCGGCCCTGCTGCTGCTGCTGCTGCTGCTACTTCTCCTGTTGTCTTGGCAATTCACAGTCGCAGACTGTGGTTTCTCTCTCTCTCTCTCTCTCTCTCTCTCTCTCTCTCTCTCTCTCTCTCTGCTTATTCCTTTGGGTGTCCATAAAACCAGTCGCTTGGCTGCGTATACACATACAGGCGGCCAGGAAAAGTTCTCTGGGTCTATATGAACTTTGGGGTTTTTCGTTTTTATTTTTATTTTCAATTCATAAGTCTTGGGCGCGTCATCACTGTAGAATATTATTTAATAAATACCTGGCTTGTATTTAGAAATGGACTTGTTTATGGTACGTTGGTAGGTTAACGAACCAATTAAAAAAAATGATGAAAGAGTTTGTGGCCATTTGCCCAGCAAGGTTCTGTCTGGCGAAAGCAGACGTGTTACGACAGCCATTCATTTGCAGTGCGTTGCTGTCACTGGCGAATCGTTGCTTCGGGGTAGAAGCAGTGAATTTTATTTTACAGGTAACAGTTGCCGATGTCTCAGTCTTCGAGGTATCTGGAGCTTGTCACCACAGTCCAGTTGTTCCAGCCTGGATCTCTTAGTTAAACTCCAAAGATCCATCTCATATAGTGGTGGAAGGGTGGAGAGCCCTGGGTAGAAGGAGGGGGGTGGGGTCGGTTAGTCGACTGTGGTGGGTCGCAGACATTGTAGAAAGGAAGAATGCTTGCCACTTCATTGCAAAAACACCGAGATCTGGAAGGTTAGCGTCCTCTTGATCCATCTCCCAATGGAGAAAAGGTGTACGGTTGAAGAAAGAAAGGTGATAATATCAGAATGAATGAAAACTGTTAAATCATTTGCTTTATTAGCAGTGTAACATCCGTTTGCTGTTAAATGCATTCGACAGTGGTCGGGCCTAAAATTATGCTCAGATTTTATGTCAGGGTTCCCTCCATATAGTATCTGAGGGTGAATATGTTATCAGTTCCTCTTTTTTGTTTTGTTATTTTATTAAATGCCGGTAGATTTCAATTTAAAAAGGCAGACTACAGATGCCATGCCAATGTCAAACTGATTTTTTGTCGAGGCCACAGGATATGGTCAAAAGGACATATGCACACATACGCATATATACATATATGTGTATATATATACATGTAGAGTATATGGAGAAATCCGACCACTAAAGTAATTCCTCTCATTGATAGTTTACTGCAACAGTGATCTAGCTATGTGAAATAAAAAAAACTACTAAATACAGATTAGTTTATGATAAATGAATTATGATAGCAATTGGCAAGTTCCTTGCATTCAAGCCTCGAACCTCCCTTCAGGTAAGAAAGTAGGAAAGCAAATAACGGAAATTCAATGCATTAGTATTTCATCGCAATTTTATCAGATGAATTTTCAATGCTTATTGGACACCGACAGGAATAACATTAAATTTGTGTATTAAGTTAAACCGAATTTCAATCGAATTCAGAAATTTTGAGTCGTGTTGAAAATTATGCTGGTATTTGTTTTGAGTGCGTTTTATATTCTGTTTGCATTGAATTGAATATAGAATTGAGGCCAAAGTTCAATCACTGAGACCTATTGGGTCTTTCAGTGCTGAAATGGAAATTGGCATTATTAGGTTTGAAAGGTGTAACTAGAGGAAACCTCACATTTGCGCCATGAATCAATTTTTAGAAGAGGGCGGAAAGGAAGGTGGAAGAAAGAGAATGTGAAAGGATGCACATTTAAAGGAACGAAAGGGGTAGCAGCTAGGGGCCGAAGGCACTCTGCAAGGAACCTTATATTTGGTTGGAATAAGGTTCTGTTTGAACTCCCTTCGCCTTATTTTTTATTTTTAACATTGGATAGGTAACCATGTCTGGCTATTTTGATCGAATCGTTCTGGCATAGCTTATAACATGCTTGTGGGTAACAGTTTTCAACTACTGTGATTAAAGCGGTAAGAAAATGTTGTTTTCCTAGAAATGAATGTATCTAGGTGAAAACGCTCAACCTGTAGGAAATCCGACGTTGATGTCATGCGTCACAACGCCAGTTTGTTGAAGTAAATCAATGATGTGAGACAAACACCGGCAATAGAAGCGTGACTTATGAACAGTTGAAATAAAATATATAAACTATACACAGTATAAACGTGGCTATAAATTTGAAATTCTATTAGACGTGGAAGAAAATATGTACGTACACATGTTTGTTTTCCTAGTCCTCTGCCCCGTAGGGGGGTAATGCCGTCAGTGTACCTCACGGGATGCACTGTAGGCATTACTAAAGCCTTTTTAACAGCGTCCCTTTGGTCTCTAGCCATCCCACCTCTCATAGTGCAACTGCTTTGAGGTTTTCCCCCTGTCACATCTTTCAGACCTACTTACTCTCAATTTCATTTCCAGCGTTGAATGACCTCATATGTCCCAGTGCTTGGCCTTTGGCCTAATCTCTATATTCCCGTCCTAGTGCCCTGCTGGGCCGAGAACCCTGGGAATGACATTTCTAAGAAAACATATCGTCGTGGGTTGACCGTCATTTGCACGCTGCGAAGGTGTTAGAAACTTTAGACTTTTTCTGAACGGGAGATGTGAAAGAGAGGAAAATGCTGATTTTTTTGGTTTTTGTCTATTTTACTAGATTTTTTTTTGAGGCGTAAAAGACAGTGACTTAGTTTTCTGTGATAATTTTAACTATATATTATATGTTTGTATGTATATATTTATATGATTATGTGTATATGTATTATAAAAGAGGGAAATGCTGATTTTCTTTTGTTTTTTGTTTATTTTACTAGAATTTTTTTTTGAGGCGTAAGAGATAATGACTTAGTTTTCTGTGGTAATTTCAACTGTATATTATATGAATGTATGTGTATATTTATATAATATATGTATATATATGTATTATAAAAGAGATGAAAATGCTGATTTTGTTTGTTTTTTTGTTTGTTTTACCAGTATGTTGGGGCGTAAGAGACAATAACTGAGTTGTCTGTGGTAATTTCAAGCATATATTATACGTATGTATGTATTATATATTTATATATATATATATATATATATATATATATATATAAAGGCAATCCAAAAAACAAGATGTATAAATCAGAAGGTTTTAATTTTGTTTCATAATGATAGTTGACATAAACACGGGATTTCAAATATCCCCACATATAAAAATCACAAGGGGAGAAATCGAGAAGCCTACCAGACTTGAAGGCCAACATTCGAGAAGAAATTGCCAATATACCCGCTGATACGCTGGTGAGGGTCATGGCAAACACCAGAAATCGGTTTATGCAGTGTATGGACAATGGGGGACGTCACGTACCTGATACGATTTTCAAAACTGTGTGAAACAAAACTTTAAATACGTACTATCATTATGAAACAAAATTAAAACCTTTCTGATTTATACATCTTGTTTTATTGCCTTTTGCAAAAAGGAAGTTATGTTGCCGCACCCACCCTGTATATATATATATATATATATATATATATTATATATATACATAGAGTGTATATATATGTATATATATATATATATATTATAAGAGAGAGGAAATGTTTTTTGTTTGTTTTTTTGTTTTATTTTACCAGAATTCTTTGAGGCGTAAGAGATAATGACTTAGTTTTTTCGTGGTAATTTTAACTTTTATATATTATATGTATGTATGTATGTATGTATGTATAAATATATATATATATATATATGTATATATATATACTATATATACTAATATATATCATATATATATATATATATATATAGTGTGTGTGTGTGCATGAATCTGCAGCACATTTATTTTTCAGCTTTTGCAGGGTTAATTTAATCATTATCTAGACCGTACTGTACCAGGTAAGAATCTTCTCTAACGCCATCCAAACAAGTACTACTACTCCTAGAATGATCTAGATCTCTCCCATTTCCCCCCAACTAAACCCTCAAAATACTGTGGGTGGGGTATGGCTTTGAAGGTGGGGGGTGAGGTGCTGGTTGTAGTGCAGATAGTATAATACTTTCCTAAACGAAGTATCGTAAACATAAAGATCATTATCACCAAGTTAGTGATTGCATTTTGTCTGGTCGGGCTCCGCCCCCGTGTCACAGAGCGACTTATGGCTGGCCCGTCTTTATTTAGTGCTTGGAAGCATGGGAAACGCGTCGCGCCACACACACACACATACGCACACGCACACACAAACATCAGCGGACGAATAATGTATTCGCCGGAGGTTTTTAATTAAAAGAAAATATTTACATTCATCCCTCACCTAACGTAAGGAAGATCTCTAGCCATCTCGGGTCGTTAGTTAGTCCTCCTATAAGTCTCCTTCGGATAAAGTTGAGATGAGTGGTCTTTTTTTTATGGATTACGGAACCTATTGAGTCATTTTGCCTCTCGAGGGATTGAGAGGTAATTGGGCGGATGGAGAGAGAGAGAGAAGAGAGAGAGAGAGAGAGAGAGAGAGGGGGGGTCTTCGGCTCCGTGAGACTTGATGTATAGCGCTATGAATATTGAAAGAGGCGTGTTCAGATAAATCTATTAGGGATTGCAACAAACGCGCAATTGTTGCTGTTGGGAAGGAAGGCTGTGGACGGTACAGTGAGCTCATCCGTTGTCGTTGATGCTTTTATTAAATAAACCTCGGTGTCTTTTATGCTCACAACTCTCGGATTAGATAGGATTGTCTAACGGAGGGCATTTGTCGTATTAGTGTCACTGTGAGGATATAGAACTTTGAAGTTATCGTGATAATGTTTCAAGTTTGTTTCAGTATTGTGTTTTCTCGTACACGCCCAATTTACATTCCCTGTGACATTGTGTATAGAGATGAAGAGAGAGAGAGAGAGAGAGAGAGAGAGAGTCTTAAGAGGTCCGTTACCTAACCCTATTATTTCTGCCACTATCAGCACTACTAGCTACTGGCTGGTATGGAATTAAAACTATTAGGCTGCGATTTCATCTGCTGCGGGTAATTGCAGTGTTGCCCTGGCGAAGCAGCGAAGCGATGTTAAGAACACTGAGAGAGAGAGAGAGAGAGAGAGAGAGAGAGAGAGAGAGAGAGAGAGAGAGAGAGAGAGAGAGAGAGACTGAAATACTTTATAAAACTAAGCATCGTTATACATTAATTACGTAAAATTCCTGCGATAACTGAGAGCGATATTAAGAACAGAGAGAGAGAGAGAGAGAGAGAGAGAGAAGAATACTTTTTAAAATTGAGCATCATTATACATTAATTACATAAAATTCCTGCGATAACTGAAAGTGATGTTAAGAACAGTGAGAGAGAGAGAGAGAGAGAGAGAGAGAGAGAGAGAGAGAGAGAGAGAGAGAGAGAGAGAGAGAGAGAAATACTTTTTAAAACTGAGTATCATACATTAATTACATAAAATTCCTGCGATAACTGAAAGCGATGTTATGAACACACACACACACCTTACAGACCTTACATCTTGTTCGGGTTGCCCCAGGTCCCTCAGTGTGAGGCACCTCTAATGTCTGCCAGAGAGTTGCTACTTGCTAGTACATCTTCAGGTATATTTTGCATCCTCCAATCTTGGATAGTCTGGGATGCAGCTTAGATATTTGTCGAGCTTATTCTTAAACACATCTACACTCACTCCTGATATATTCCTCAGATGAGCTGGCAACGCATTGAATGGACGCTGCATTATCGATGCTGTTGCGTATTGGATTAATGTCCTGTGAGCTTTCCTTATTTTTCCTGGTATTGTTTTGGGCACTATTAATCTACCTCTGCTTGCTCTTTCTGATATTTTTAGTTCCATGATATTTTCTGTTAATCCTTCTATCTGTTTCCATGCCTGAATTATCATGTAGCGTTCTCTTCTCCTTTCTAGACTATATAATTTTAAGGATTGTAGTCTTTCCCAGTAGTCAAGGTCCTTAACGTCTTCTATTCTAGCTGTAAAGGACCTTTGTACACTCTCTATTTGTGCAATATCCTTTTGATAGTGTGGGTACCATATCATATTGCAATATTCAAGTGGACTACGAACATATGTTTTATAAAGCATAATCATGTGTTCAGCATTTCTTGTTTTGAAGTGCCGTAACAACATTCCCATATTTGCTTTACATTTTGCCAATAGAATTGCTATTTGATCATTGCATAATATGTTCCTATTCATCATCACACCAAGGTCTTTAACTGCTTCCTTATTTGTGATTGTCTCATTATTAGGTCCCCTATATTCATATAGCTTTCCTTCTCTGTCTCCATAATTTATTGATTCAAATTTATCAGAGTTGAATAACATCCTATTTACCTCTGCCCAATCATATACTTTGTTAAGGTCTCTTTGTAGCGCGTTCCTCTCTTCATCACAAGTAATTTCTCTACTTGTTCTTGTGTCATCAGCGAAACTACTCACTACCGAGTCCTTAACATTACTGTCTGAGAGAGAGAGAGAGAGAGAGAGAGAGAGAGAGAGAGAGAGAGAGAGAGAGAGAGAGAGAGAGAGAGAGAAATACCTTTTTAAATTGAGCATCATTCGTAAAATCCTTCGATAACTGAAATCAGAGAGAAAGTTTGAAGTCGGAAGGGTGGATTGTGCGTATTTTTACTAGCTGTTGTTTTAAAAACAAAAGGGGGGGGGGGGGGTGTTGGTGTTGCTCTTAGTGTGAGTTCGTGCGAGACAGTACCCATACTGCCACAGAACTGTCTTAATTTAACAACGGCGAAATTTAATGATTCATTTAGACTGTAGCTGCAGATGTATACAATGTATCTCGCACTGTCTCAAAAGAACAGTCATTCTTATTCATTTTGAGCATCAGACATGTAATTCAGATGTGTGTTTGTGTTTGTGTGTGTCTGTACGCTTCATCTCTGCATTTTCTTTAATAAACAGAGGTCTGTCTTTTAATGCGTTATCTTCTAAAGCACTCATCCGTTGTATTTATCTTTGAGACCATGCTCGCTCATACATCTGTACTTCATACTCGTACAAGTTGACCTGGGTTATATCGAGGGATCTCTTACCTCTGTCTGTGTCCTTTTCATTCCATTTTGATCGGGTTTTCGTTCTCCTTCCCTTGGCCTCTAGTCACATCTCTCTCTCTCTCTCTCTCTCTCTCTCTCTCTCTCTCTCTCTTGCGCCTCCGAGATCGAAAGTTCAAAATTCGTTTCGATATGAATGCTAAGATTTTTCAGTTTGTCTTTCCTCATATGATGGTAACAACCACTCGAATATTCCTAAATCTTAACAATACGCGTCACATATCCTACAGTTTGACGTCAGTTTACGGTTCAAGTTTCCTAAAATGGAGTAAATTAGGTTCGAGTTTTCATAAATTAGGACAACGTAAGTATTTGTTTTTTTTTCTTACCATAAGAAGACACGTAATTCCTTCTTACCACAACCGATAATGCTTCATGGGCATGGCAGCTTATAAAAATTTCTTTCTTTATTAATTCTTCCTCTAATTTTTAATGATAAGACGTCGCATAGCAACAAGAATAACTATTTAATCCTGTAAATTCTCAAGCCAGGAGAAGATCAGTACGCTTTCCATGTTTCGAGTAATTCGGTCTGACTCTGCGTTTTCATTAGGTGTTTTGTTTACGTATTCTGGCGACGCAACAATTATGATCATCGACGTTTGTCTAATCTGAGGGAACGATAGAGTTGCCAAAGGAATAATTTTGCTTGAAGTCATCAAGACTATGGTCAATAAATATGAAATTTGCAAACCCTTGTAGGGCCATGCAGTGCTTGCAACTCAGTTATGTCTAAGTTGAGTGTGTAATTTTTCATCGAAACGAATTCCACCAAAGAAATCTTGAATTGTCTTGAAGGTTCCAGGAGTCGTGGATCACGAATATTTCTGCTGGAACTTCATTGCATTGGGATTTTGGTGTGTACCCAGAATCTGCCTTTAGAGTATAATGCCATAAAGTACTGTATTTTTTTTTTATATTATTTCTATCAGACTACACTAGAAATCTTTCAAGAGGGTAGGGGCTTTTAGGATTATCATGTATATATATATATATATATATATATATATATATATATATATATATATATATATCTCTGTGTGTAAACATGTTACACACATACGGTGCATATATATCAATATTTATTTATGCATACACATATATACACATATAATTTACATCATATGCACATATATATTGTATGTACTGAGAGAGAGGAGAAGAGAGACGTACAAATGGAGAGGAGAGAGGAGAAAGAGAGAGGAGGAGGAAGAGGGGGGGGGGGGGGGGGGACTGCCTCGTTCAAGTCCCCTCGTTTTTACTATAGTATGGTGAAACAAATTTTTGGTGAGCTCTGATCACTTTTGTCGACTCTCTCTCTCTCTCTCTCTCTCTCTCTCTCTCTCTCTCTCTCTCTCTCTTTCCTTAGATTAACAGAAGCAATGTGGAGTGGAGTATAAGAAGTGAAACTTGCTTTTTTCAGTCCTTAATTTCGCGCATTATCTTCAGATCCCTGAGAGAGAGAGAGAGAGAGAGAGAGAGAGAGAGAGAGAGAGAGAGAGAGAGAGAGAGGATTACTGGTGTTTGTTTATCATCAATATTTGCGAATCAATAAGGATGTATTTGCAATGTCAGGCCTCGGCTCGCTTCATGTTACGCTTAATGAAGTGTTGTTATACGTAGTAATTGGTCATAAATTCCGAAGGTGTGACTTGAAAGACGCACACCTGGACGGCAGAGGCGTTTTGTTGTTTTGCATTCTGCTGTTGGCTGCGGCTGAGCCTCTGCTTACTTGTGTCTGCTTGCTATTCAGCTCCTTGCAAGTGCGTCCTATTTCTTCCTTGTGAGATGTGTTTTATTTCTGCCTTGTAAGTGCCAAGTGCCTTTTATTTCCTCTTTGTAAATACCATTTATTTCTTGTTTCTAAATACCTTCTATTTATTCTTTGTAAGTGCCTTCTATTTCTTTTTTGTAAGTGCCTTCTATTTCTGCCTTGTAAGTGCCTTCTATGTCTTCTTGGCAAGTGCCTTTTATTTCTGCCTTGTTTTGCCTTCTTTAATAAGTGCCTTCTATTTCTGCCTTGTAAGTACCTTCTATTTCATCTTTATAAGTGCCTTTTATTTCCTCTTTGTAGATATCTTTTATTTCTCCTTTGTAAGTACCTTTTATTTCTTCTTTGTAAATACCTTTTATTTCTTCTTTGCCAAGCAGCAACCCCATCTGGTAAAGTAGAATGCTTTAAGTGCCCCAGTAGGGAAAGTAGTCCAGTACGGAAAAAGACTGAAATAAGATCCTGATTAAAAAAAACAAGTTAAACGACAAATTGAAATAGTAGGAATAATACCATATAAATTATGAAGAGAGATATGATTAGGAAGGTCACGTCACGAGTTGGTCAGAAAGGAATAAAAAAAATAAAAAGTCGTAAAAGTGAAACTTGCGTAAGGAAGGCAAGACTTCGAATTCACTGGAGATCGAGTTCTACGCACAGGAGGAAGGAATAGCCTGGCAGATCGGAATGCTTGAACGATGCGCTAATTGAACGACGGTGCCAGAGATTAATAGCAAGATCGAGGATGAGAAATATAATAGATAAGAAATTTAATGGAACCCAAGTTTTTGTCCGACAAATTAAGATGCACGTCAGCTGCTGATGACCAAATAGGGGACAAAGCTCAAAACATGTCAGAATGCAGATTTTTGGGCAACTGAAGATGAGCTACACCGGATATGTTTCTCGTCAGAGACTATGCAGTCAAGAATGGCAGCTGGATTATGACGTGAGTTGCATGTAGTGAAAGAAGCACTTGTCAGCCTTTAAGTTTTGCCTTGATGCAAATTCATCTATGAGTCAGTTCTCTGTCGAGAGATTCAGTAACCACGGTTATTTTTGTAAGCTAGTTGAAAAATATTTGTCAACGGTTTAGGGAGTGAAATCGAGGTTTCATGTTCCGTAGAAGGTAAGAAATGGATCAAATTATTATTGTTGGACATTAAAGCTAAATTTAAAAAAAAGGGGAACACTGCAGTTCTTATTTGTAATTAAGTGTATTGTATATGGATAAGCCGTATGCAGAATGTTATTGAAAATGAAACTTTTTGTTTTCTTAGGGGGAGATCGAATTTGTATTAATTTTTGTGTTCAACTTTTTAATTGTTGAAGTAAATATTGTAATTTAGTTATTTTTAGATAAAGGTTAAAAAAAGTAACCACAGTTCTATACTCAGCAGATGGGGTCGATATCTGCATAAGTAAAAGCTTGTTTTCATAGCCAGATGTATAGAATGTATGTAATATAAAGAAGTAATGGGCCAGTAACACTACTATGACGAACACCAGAGATTACTTGCCACAGTAATAAGCGGCAATAATAGTCCTTGCAGTCTGATGGTTCAAAATTCAGTCATGATACTAAACAATAGTCCGCCGACTCCTTTTCTTATATATTTGGAGAAGCAGTCGTAAGGTCAAGGCCAATCTGACGGATTTCATGGCCACAATCTTTGGATTATTGAAAGCAGAGCACCACAATCACCCAGGCCCTTCCAGAGAACGGTATCTGTGGAAAAAGAATTTCTAGAAGTTTTGGCTTTCGGTTTCCTAAATTTACTCTCTCTCTCTCTCTCTCTCTCTCTCTCTCTCTCTCTCTCTCTCTCTCTCTCTCTCAGTTTTTAAAGAGGCAGGTTCATGGCTTCCTTCAGGGCTGAGCCGAACCGTTTCTCTCTCTCACTCTCTCTTTGTAGTTTCTATCATTCCTAGTGTCTACTTTCTTTGGATAAAAAAAAAAAGGTTTAACTTTTTTCGTTCTTGCTCTTGTCAAAGCCTTTCCATTCTGAGGTTGCCTACTTTGGTAGTTAAAATCCACATTTTATTTGAAACCAGAATCGAGACGTTTAGCATTTGCATAACATTATGGCATTATGTTAACTGTTGATGAGGGGTCTCTTTTATAAACTTGCTAATATTTATGAGCGTAGACACTGCGTCCGAATAAGATTATTATTATTTTTATTTTTTGCTCTATCACAGTCCTCTAATTCGACTGGGTGGTATTTATAGTGTGGGGTTCCGGGTTGCATTCTACCTCCTTAGGAGTTCATCACTTTTCTTACTATGTGCGCCGTTTCTAGGATCACACTCTTCTGCATGAGTCCTGGAGCTACTTCAGCGTCTAGTTTTTCTAGATTCCTTTTCAGGGATCTTGGGATCGTGCCTAGTGCTCCTATGATTATGGGTACAATTTCCACTGGCATATCCCATATCCTTTCTTATTTCTAAAAATTTTCAGGTCTTGATACTTATCCATTTTTTCCCTTTCTTTCTCTTCAACTCTGGTGTCCCATGGTATTGCGACATCAATGAGTGATACTTTCTTCTTGACTTTGTCAATCAACGTCACGTCTGGTCTATTTGCACGTATCACCCTATCCGTTCTGATACCATAGTCCCACAGAATCTTTGCCCGATCATTTTCTATCACTCCCTCAGGTTGGTGCTCGTACCACTTATTACTGCAAGGTAGCTGATGTTTCTTGCACAGGCTCCAGTGGAGGGCTTTTGCCACTGAATCATGCCTCTTTTTGTTTTCACTATACGGTTCTGCGCAAGTGCCGGGTATTCACTTGCTATGTGATTTATGGTTTCATTTTTCGTATTGGACTTCCTACATATGGGAGAGATGTTATTTCCGTCTATCGTTCTTTGAACATATCTGGTTCTTAAGGCCTGATCTTGTGCCGCTGTTATCATTCCTTCAGTTTCCTCCTTTAGCTCTCCCCTCTGTAGCCATTGCCATGTGTCATCGCTGGCTAGTTCTTTGGTCTGTCTCGTGTATTGTCCGTGCATTGGTTTGTTGTGCCAGTCCTCTGTTCTGTTTGTCATTGTCCTGTCTCTGTATATTTCTGGGTCTTCGTCTACTTTTATTAGTCCTTCTTCCCATGCACTCTTTAGCCACTCTTCTTCACTGGTTTTCAGATATTGCCCCAGTGCTCTGTTCTCGATGTTGATGCAGTCTTCTATACTTAGTAGTCCTCTCCCTCCTTCCTTTCGTGTTGTGTATAGTCTGTCCGTATTTGCTCTTGGGTGTAGTGCTTTGTGTATTGTCATATGTTTCCTGATTTTCTGATCTATGCTGCGGAGTTCTGCCTTCGTCCATTCCCACTATTCCTGCTCTGTATCTGATTACTGGCAATCTGCCCATGCGTTTTATGGGCTTTTATTCATATTTCCGAGGTGTTGAGTTTTGACTTGAGTATCGCCTTGAGTCTCTTCATATATTCTTTCCTGGTCGTGTCCTTCATTTCTTGGTGTTTTATATCCCCTCCTTCCATTATTCCCAGGTATTTATATCCAGTCTCATCTATGTGTTTGATGTTGCTCCCATCTGGTAGCTTTATACCTTCAGTTCTCGTTACTTTGCCTTTTTGTATGTTGACTAAGGCGCATTTTTCAATTCCAAACTCCATTCTGATGTCCCCAGATACAATCCTTACAGTCTGGATTAGGGTATCTATTTCCTTGATGCTCTTCCCATACAGCTTGATGTCGTCCATGAACATAAGATGGTTGATTCTGTTGCCTCTTTTCTTGAGTTGGTACCCGGCATATCCTTCTTGTAGTACTTTTGTCATGGGAATCATGGCTACTACGAAGAGTAGTGGGGACAATGAGTCGCCCTGGAAGATCCCTCTCCTGATATTAACCTCTGCTAGTCTTATTTCAGAGCTTGTAAGTATTGTATTCCAGTTGCGCATTGTATTTGAGAGGGAGCTGATGGTGTTTTCCTCTGCCCCATATATTTTCAGGCATTCTATTAGCCATGTGTGTGGTATCATGTCGAAGGCTTTCTTATAGTCTATCCATGCCATGCTTAGGTTGGTTTTTTCCATTTCTTTTCCTACTGTTCTTCATTACCATTTTGTCTATCAGCAGCTGGTCTTTTGTGTCCCTACACTTCATTCTGCAGCCTTTCTGTTGGTGGGGGATGGTGATTGTCTCCTCTAGGTAGTTGTATAGCCTTTCACTGATGATACCTGTTAGTAACTTCCACATTATTGGTAGGCAGGTGATAGGCTTGTAGTTACTGGCTATATTTCCCTTACTCTTGTCTTTTTGTACTAAGGATGTTCTTCCTTTGGTCATCCATTTGGGTGCATGGTGATTTGAGATACAACGCTGGAGTTGTTCTGCTATTCGTGGGTGTAGGGCCTTGAAGTTTTTGAGCTAGTATCCATGGACTTCATCGGGACCTGGGGCTTTCCAGTTTGGCATTTTCTTTAGTTGGTGTCTGACTGTGTCTGTCGTGATCTTTGTGAATCTTTGTTTTATTCTCCCTGTTTCTTCTTCCTTTACTTCCTGGAGCCCTGTTGCATATTTGTTGTGTGATACCGGATTGCTCCATATGTTTTCCCAGAGTCTCTTACTTGGTTCGGCTTCAGGAATTTCTGGGTGGTTGTCTTCCCCTCTTAGTTGGCTGTATAGTCTTTTCTGGTTGGTTCCGAATAGTTTGTTCTGTTGGTATCCCTTATTCCTGTTCATGTACCGTTGGATCTTATGTGCTTTGGCCTTAAGCCTCTGTTTTACATCTTCTATTGTGTTGTTTAGTCCCCTCTCTTGTACTTTGTATTTCTCGTTGAGTTCCTCCCTTGTTTTCTTGCTTCTTAGCTTTTTTTCTGCCATCTCTTTCAGTTTACTCAAGTCAGATCTCATCACAATGATTTGCTTTTCCAGGCGCCTTTTCCAAGGAGGTTGTTGTTTTGGTTTCTGTTGGGTTGGTTGTGCTGGTGGTGTTGGTGTTCGAATCCCCCATCATTTCTGCTACTAATCTTGCTCCTGCATATGTCAAGTTATTTGTTTCTGTGATACTGGTGGTGTGTATTATGCCCATTATTTCATTGATCTCACTTGTTTTCTCCCTTAATTTCTTGGTGTCGTAGGGTTTCATGGAGGGGATCTTTGTTCTTTCTGTATCTGGCACCATCCATTATCTGATCTTTTCTACCCATTCCGTCCTCTCTGTTACTTTGTCGGTGTTTCTTCGTGTGTGTTGTTTGATACCTCATCATCCCTGTCGTCTTCTGTGGCATCGTCTCTCAGTTCGTCTTCGTGTAATCGGTTGTCGTGTGACATTTCCCTTTCCATTTCTTCTCTTTTTGTTGGGAGAGCCAGTTCTTTTTCTTGATGTTCCTTACTTGGTCTGCCAGCCTCTGCTCTGTTGGGGGGGGGGGGTGGGGGGGGGGGGGGGGGGGGAGGGGGGCGGTTGTTATTCCTCTCAATTGACAGATGTTTGACCAACCATTCTTCTATATCCTCCCGCTCCGTCGTGTTGCCTTATGACTGTAGCATCTCCATATTTTCCTTATTTTCTTCTCTTGTCCATTTCTTCCTTTGGTTTGCTTCTGTAGCTCCCAATCTCCAGGCTGTTGGTTATTGTCGTTGTGGTGGTCAGTTGCTGGATGACGACCTCCAAGTACCTGACCGTCTTTCCCTTCAATTGGGTTGAATACCTGGCTGCCGGACGAAGCTCCTCTGTTGCCAGAGGTTCCATTTACGTCGTTGACGTCTATTCCTTCATTTCTTAACATCATTGCTGAGTTTTGCTATTTAACCCATAGCTGGAACCTACCCCATCAGGGATAGGTACTCAGTTACAGCAGAGTAGACTGAGGAAATTATGGTAAAGATCCTTTCCCAAGGAATCAACGCCGAGGAGAAACGGTCACCCATCCAACGACTGACCAGCCACTCTGCCCGGCGCCACATTTATTATTATTATTATTATTATTATTATATTATTATTATTATTATTATTATTATTGAACCAGACAAAACCTTCTTTCAGTTTTCTTCTGCAGATTGAAAAAGAAACCCACAAAATTACTGTGTATAGCGTGTTTACTTATAAATGTAAATATTGATAAGAAAATACGTTTTGCCGGTTTCTTTTTCAATTATTAAATTATTACTTAGTTATTATTATTTATTTATTTATTTATTTATTTTTTTTTTTTGGGGGGATGGGGTGGGGTGTATCACAGTCCTCCAATTCGACTGGGTGGTAGTTTATAGTGTGGGGTTCCGGGTTGCATCCTGCCTCCTTAGGAGTCCATCACTCTTCTTACTATGTGCGCCATTTCTAGGATCACACTCTTCTGCATGAGTCCTGGAGCCTCTAGTTTTTCCAGATTCCTTTTCAGGGATCTTGGGATCGTGCCTAGTGCTCCTATGATTATGGGTACGATTTCCACTGGCATATCCCATATCCTTCTTATTTCTATTTTCAGGTCTTGATACTTATCCATTTTTTCCCTTTCTTTCTCTTCAACTCTGGTGTCCCATGGTATTGCGACATCAATTATTATTATTATTATTATTATTATTATTATTAATTATTATTATTATTATTATTAAATCTTCATGCGCTTGATACTTGCATATTTAATATCAAGTCACAAAGACCTTAATTTATCCTGGATCGTGAAGTTACTTGGACCGTGTGAGTTATTATTATTATTATTATTATTATTATTATTATTATTATTATTATTATTATTATTATTATTATTAGCAGGAAGTAGACTCGGATACATGTCTTGTTAAAAAGAATGGCAGAGTTAACTGAATTTATCTTATAAAGAATTTTCTTTATTTTTCTGAAAAATAGAGAAAATTCTTTATGAGCTTAATTCAGTTAACTCTGCCATTCTTTTAACAAGTTGTTGTTGTTATTATTATTATTATTATTATTATTATTATTATTATTATTATTATTATTATTATTATTATTATATTGCAGCTTAGCTACTACAACAATTTCCCTATATACCTTTTTATTTTCTTAATATAAATGGTTTTCGATTTAGACGAAACTGAATGTTCGCCAAGACTGAATCCGAGACTGAATATTATGTGAACCAAGATCTCCTCATTTACCTGTCTCCGAAGAATCGCCCCGGCCAATCAGCGGTCTCCCCGGCCTCATAAAAGAACACAAGAAAGACCTGGTAACAGAATACATAATAAACTTTCGTCGTCGCCATCTTTAATGGTATTCCAGCAAGTAACCCCACTTGCTGACCACCATCATGGCCACCTCCCTACCCACAAACAATCCATCCCCCTTCCCCGCCCCCACCCCTCGGGTCCTCTCCCAAAAATGATTACCTGGATTGTATCCCCTCTTGTCTTTCGGCAGACATACAGAAGTAGCGGCTTGTATCTGGTCAATGTAGCAGCCAGAGCTGTCTTGTTTTCTTGGAGGTGTCCAGTGTCGTCTCTGCTGGCATTGTTCTAAAAGGAGGAGGAGGAGGGGGAGGAAGAGGAAGAGGAAGAGGAGGCCTCGCTTTAACCGTACCTGTATTTATGTCAAGAGTTCCTCTCTCAAAATTCTATGAAGGACCACAGCCCGAAGCAGGGGCCAGTGGCCGGGCACAAAGGCACCGTTTTGGGGGGAGAGATTCCCCCAACACAATGCGAACAGGAGACCTGCAAAGGCCTAGAGACGAAGAGAGCGCAATTTGCGGTAATATTAGATCGGCTTTTACGAAAGCTTTGGCGGCAGAGGATCCCACGTCATCATCTCTCCAGATACAAAGCTTCCTGACCATCGGGCTGACATCCCATCGGTTGGTGAGTATGTGTGTGTGTGTGTGTGTGTAGATGCCGCTCGCTTGCATCTTCAGTTTTTGTGAAGCGGAGCTTCTCTAAGAGATTTGTTTTGACAAATCCAGCACAACGGAGAGCAGAAATGACGGGGGGGCTAAAGGAAAAAAGATGGAGGCGTGGAAAGTGGGAAATGAGGGAGATCAGAAGATGAAGAAGGAAATAAGGAAGATATACATACATATTGCATAGAGAGGAAAATGACCGCCTTTTATGATTCGGCGTTTCCCGTTATGACGGGTGTAGGAAAATTTACTACAGGAGAGTTAATCTGATTAAGAGTCTGTCCATTTTTATAGAGGAAAGGAAGAGATGAATTACGTTACGAGTTTTAATGGCATCGCTTATTTTGTTCATGAAAAGGAAAAAATTCAAGTTAACTGAACTCCACAAAGGCTGTGTGATACCTTCCCTCTCCCCCCCCCCCCCCTTTTTTTTTTTTTTTAAATTTCATATTTAGAATCTAGTACATCAAATGAAGATGCTTCAAAAATATTTTTCACTTACTAAAGAAAGTGTCAATGCAAAGCGTAACTAGACGTTACGAATACCCTTAGTACAGAGGGCTTTCTTAGTATATAAATAGATAAATATACCAAAATACCTGATGAGTCGTAGGTTCTCTGTGATACGAAAGGAAAAGAAAGTGTACAGTGATTCTTAAAGTATCCAGTTAGTGCTTTGGCAATGCCTAGTAACCCTCGCATGAAGAAGATAAGGGAGTTTGAAATTTTTTCAATATTTCAAATATTTATTCATCTGTTGACACTACCATTGTTATCACTTGTATATTTTGTTTAGATAGTGTTGTATATAAGCGAGGTGCTTCATGTTCAGAGTACAGCTAGACGACAGAGTATGTATAATGTACAGTATGTTGGGAAAAAAACTCTATCACGAGAATTTATACAATGTTCTAAGGGGTCCAAAATAATACGAATGCTAAAAGTTAGTGTATAATTTTTAAACACTTCATAAAAGCTTAAGTGTTAAGTGTTTATAAATTACACACGAAATTTTAACATTCTAATTATTGTGGACCCCTTAGAACAATGCACAGTATACCAAATTTCCCGTCCTAACTACGGGAATTTGTGTATCTATGTACCTCAGATATATGTATGCGCAGATCATGTAGCTATTAGTGTTCAGAGTAAATACTTAAGAATATTAATGTATATTTGCAATAAATACCTATGCAAACACGCTCGACCACGCAAACATCTACAGTACGTTCATTAAAACTGTTTATTTACTTAGCTAAGTCTGTTAATTAGATGTTTGCCTAACAGGAGGACCTATAGCCATTGAACCGTCCACAATACCTCCATAACCCGCCAGAACCTTCCTTCTTCCAGAACTTTGGACCATTCCAGCTCGGCAGCAGATTGGGGTCAGACGCTTTCATGTTGTAAGCGAGTGCCGACGGGACTCCGTCTCTAAGCCTAACCTTGGATGACGCCTTCGGGGCGCACTGTCATCAACCTCCCTGGAGACTAGACCTCCAGACTATGGGGAGGGAGATGAGGCCAATTGAGGTTTTGAGAGAGAGAGAGAGAGAGAGAGAGAGAGAGAGATACTAAAGGACGGGAGATGAGGGGATGAGGGCAATTGGGGTTTTCTCAGAGAGAGACCTTACCTTACAGACCTTACATCTTGTTCGGGTTGCCCCAGGTCCCTCAGTATGAGGCACCTCTAATGTTTACCAAAGAGTTGTTAGTACATCTTCCGGTATATTTTGCATCTTCCAATCTTGGATGGTCAGGGATACAGTTTAGATATTTGTTGAGCTTATTCTTAAACACATCTACGCTCACTCCTGATATATTCCTCAGATGAGCTGGCAACGCATTGAATAGACGCTGCATTATCGATGCTGGTGTGTAGTGGACTAATGTCCTGTGTGCTTTCCTTATTTTTCCTGGTATAGTTTTGGGCACTATTAATCTACCTCTGCTTGCTCTTTCTGATATTTTTAGCTCCATGATGTTTTCGGCAATTCCTTCTATCTGTTTCCATGCCTGAATTATCATGTAGCGTTTCTCTTCTTTCTTTCTAGAACTATATGATTTTAAGGATTGTAGTCTTTCCCAGTAGTCAAGGTCCTTAACTTCTTCTATTCTAGCTGTAAAGGACCTTTGTACACTCTCTATTTGTGCAATATCCTATTGATAGTGTGGGTACCATATCATATTGCAATATTCAAGTGGACTACGAACATATGTTTTATAAAGCATAATCATGTGTTCAGCTTTTTCTTTTCTGGTTTTGAAGTGCCGTAACAACATTCCCATTTTTGCTTTACATTTTGCCAATAGAATTGCTATTTGATCGTTGCATAACATGTTCCTATTCATCATCACACCAAGGTCTTTAACTGCTTCCTTATTTGTGATTGTCTCATCATTAGGTCCCCTATATGCATATAGCTTTCCTTCTCTGTCTCCATAGTTTATTGATTCAAATTTACCAGAGTTAAATACCATCCTATTTACCTCAGCCCAATCATGCACTTTGTTAAGGTCTCTTTGTAGCGCGTTCCTATCTTCATCACAAATAATTTCTCTACTTATTCTTGTGTCATCGGCGAAACTACTCACTACCGAGTCCTTAACATTACTGTCTATGTCTGCAATCATAATAACATACAGTAATGCAGCTAACACCGTACCTTGTGGCACACCGGAAATTACCTTGGTTTCATCCGATTTCTCATCGTTTGCAATAACTATCTGTTTTCTGTTGTGTAAAAATTCTTTTAACCATCTTCCTACTTTATCCACTATATTATGTTTTCTAATTTTCTTCGCTAATATATTATGGTCTACTTTGTCAAAAGCTTTTGCAAAGTCTCGATAAACCACATCTGTTTCATTTCCGCTTTTCATATTTTTGTATATGTTTTCACGGTGGACTAACAGTTGGGTTTGTGTACTTTTTCCGGGTACGAAACCATGTTGTCCTATTTTAAACAGATTATTTTTTATTAAATGTTTCATAATATTTTTCTTCATTACCCTTTCATACACTTTCATAATATGTGATGTTAAACTCACAGGCCTATAATTACTTGCCTCTAGTCTTGATCCACTTTTGAATGTAGGGGTAATATATGCTAATTTGTGCTCATCATAAATTGTGCCTGTATCTACACTTTGTCTTAATAATATTGCAAGTGGCTTTGCGATAGAATGAACTACTTTCTTTAACAAAATAGCAGGAACTCCATCAGGCCCTGCTGCAGCTCCATTTTTAATTTCATTATTAGCCTGCACAATATCAGCTTCATTAATATCTATGTCAGCTAAATATTCACTATTTTCGTCAATTTCTTCTATATCATTATCTTCCTTATCTATTCTAGGGGTGAATTCTCTCTTATATCGTTCTGCCAATATGTTGCAAATTTCCTTTTTTTCATTCGTTAATCTCCCTTCAATTCTTAGAGGGCCTATTTCTATTCTTCTTTTATTCATCTTTTTCGCGTATGAGTATAATAGTTTGGGGTTTTGCTTGATATTTATTAGGATTTTTTCTTCCAAGTCCCGTTTTTCATTTTCTTTTGATTGTGTAATCTTTTGTTCTGCATTTTCTATCTTACTTTTTAGTTCTATAACTTTCCATGCATTTTTTTCTTTTGCAAGACCTTTTTTCCACTTTCTGATTTTCTGGAACAAGATCCTTCTGTCTCTTGGTATGCATGACTTATGTTTACTTTTCTTCTTCGGTATATATTTATCCACTATTTTCTCTAATATTTTATATAATATCTCCGTATTTACCCTTATGTCATCACTTACGAAAATGTTATCCCAATCTTTGTTTAATTCTTCATTTATTTCTGACCATTTTATATTTTTACTGTAGAAGTTGTATTTTCCATATCCTTCCCACTTTTTCATTTCTTGCTTATCTCTGTTTTCACTTGCTTTGGAATGGACTGTTAATTCTATGACATTATGGTCTGAAATACTCGCATTATAAACTATTATTGCTTTAACATAATTCATCTCGTTCACAAATACTAGGTCTAAAGTATTTTCCTTTCTTGTTGGCATGTGATTTATTTGTTGAATGTTGTATTCTAGTAGCATATCCAATAGCTTTTCGAATTGCCTCTTATCTACTGCACTACTATTACTCTCTTTTTTCTATTTATAAGTACAACCACAATCTCATATTCGTTCTTTCCAGTCTACGAAAGGAAAGTTGAAGCCTCCGGATAAGAGAAAAGTCCAGTCCTTGTGATTTCTACATATATCATCCAATTTTTCTATTATTAAGTCAAACTCTTTAGTATTAGGTCTATATATTACTATGTTCATTAATTTTTCAGATTCAAATTCTACCGCTATTAGTTCACATTCTGAGTTACTATATTTCTCATATATTTTTCCTTGTTTTTTATCTTTCCCATATATTGCGGTTCCCCCTTGAGAGAGAGGAGAGAGAGAGAGAGAGAGAGAGAGAGAGGAGAGAGACGAGAGAGAGAGAGAGAGAGAGAGAGAGAGTTACAAGGATCAGGATGTCTCAAAGACATAATTATTAGTCTATCCTAGGAGACATCATGTGCTCACTTATCACAGAGAGAGAGAGAGAGAGAGAGAGAGAGAGAGAGAGAGAGAGAGAGAGAGAGAGAGAGAGAGTGTTACAAGGATCAGGATGTCTGAAAGATATAATTATTAGTCCATCCGAGGAGACATCATGTGCTCACTTATCAGAGAGAGTGAGAGAAAGAGAGAGAGATGTCTCAAAGACATAATTATTAGCCCTTCCTAGGAGACATCATGTGCTCACTTATCTGAGATCTAGAGAGAGAGAGAGAGAGAGAGAGAGAGAGAGAGAGAGAGAGATACTAAGGGAAGGGAGAAGGCGGCAATTGATGTTTTCACACAGAGAGAGAGAGAGAGAGAGAGAGAGAGAGAGAGAGAGAGAGAGAGAGAGATCAGGATGTCTGAAAGACATAATTATTAGTCTATCCGAGGAGACATCATGTGTTCACTTATCAGAGAGAGAGAGAGAGAGTTACAAGGATCAGGATGTCTGAAAGACGTAATAATTAGTCCATCCGAGGAGACATCATGTGCTCACTTATCTGAGAGAGAGAGAGAGAGAGAGAGAGAGAGAGAGAGAGAGAGAGAGAGAGTTACAAGGATCAGGATGTGTGAAAGACATAATTATTAGTCCATCCGAGGAGACATCATGTGCTCACTTATCGCAGAGAGAGAGAGAGAGAGAGAGAGAGAGAGAGAGAGAGAGAGAGAGAGAGAGAGAGAGAGAGGAGAACATTAACACGAGCCGTGTTTGTGTGGAGAACTCTTGTTCTTTTGACATGTATATTGCAGATTAATTGCTATTAAGGAATCAACCAGGTTGAATTCATTTTATTTTTAACAGAATGATAAGGATATTCTTAGATATATTTGTTTGTATGGTGTTTTTACGTTGCATGGAACCAGCGGTTATTCAGCAACGGGACCAACGGCTTTACTTACGGGACTTCCCAACCACGTCGAGAATGAACTTCTATCACCAGAAATATACATCTCCCACCCCTCAGTGGAATGCCCGAGAATCGAACTCGCAGAAACTGAGGTGGCAGACCAAGACCAAGCCGACTACGCCAATGAGGCGCATACTCTTCGATATAAGACATATGCATAATTTTTATTCATATAACTTGTGCCTTTAAGAGTTTTCGAACAGCGCAAATTCTCTCGTGAAATGTAACTCCTTTCCTACTTCGTCCATCCATCAAATCGGGTTGATAACCTCAGGGAGATGAGCCGCATTACGATCAGTCGCTCTTCAAGTATGTCGGATGAAATTGGTTCATATTCGGCTGCTTTATCGTGTTAGATTATATAGATTCCAGTTAGTTTGTTATCTGTCATACAAGAGATAAATTATAAATAAATTGATTATATTACAAATAAATAGATTATATAGATTCCAGTTTGTTATCTGTCAGATGAAGGGTCACAGAAAACTGATCCAGTGTTCCATTTGAATATATAGAGCAGTGCCTGATGAAGTCTCAGTCCGGTGTATTTCCGCTCATTACTGAAATCGTTTTCCCTTCAGTGCTAGTGATCCCCGGATACCGCTCGGATACTTCGGAGCAACTTATGTTAGGCAAGTAGACCAACGCGTGATATAAGATATGTGTGAAAATAAATGGAAAACCTTTGGGCTGGTTTTTAGTTTTCTATAAAAAAAAACTATTGAGAGGGCTACTTGTCTGTTCGCCCTCAGATCATCTGGCCTCTGTAGTTTTTTTTTTTTATTTTTTATCTTATTTAAGGTTATAAAGTTAGCCATGATCGGTGCCAAAAACACAGGCCACCACCAGGGCGTGACTGAAAGTTTCTAGGTCCGAGGCTACGAGTTTCATGGATCTTGGCTAGAAGTTTCATAGTATGTGGCTGAGAGTTTCATGGCTCGTAGTTAAGTTTCATGTAGTGTTATCTGCTGTATAGAAAACTCGATTGCGCCAAAGAAACTTAGGGGAAATTTTGACTTGTTGATTATCGATGATAATAATAATAATAACAATAATAATAATAATAATAATAATAATAATAACAGGAAAGGTGTACAGGGTCTGAATCCAAAGTTTTTACTGTACTGCGTGTACAGGTTAATTTGACTCTGATGTCAAATAACTCCCTTTCTCTCTTTTGAATTAAGTGTAATATGCTGAAATTTGCGCTGGCATTTGGTGTGCAATTATATTTCTTTTTTTTATACTTGATGTATTGTTGCATTTGATCCTAATAAAGTGACCATCAGTATATTTGCATGCTTTGTAGATAATGTAAAATTTCTTTCTTGGTCACCACTTATACCCATTGTTTTATATTAACTTGCATATGTATATAGATAAATAGATAGATAGATAGATAGATAATGTGTGTGTCTGTGTGCACGAACACTTGTCTGTGATTTTGAAGAGAAAGATAATTTTATAGGTAAATCACAGTGCTGTGTCTGACCTGCTCAGTAATTACCTTTGTTTGTTTGTTTCCAGGTACGTTGAAACAACCAGTCGAGTTACAACGCACGACGAGGTTCCTCCTCCTCCTCCTCCTCCGCTCGAGGAGGATGACCCTGCTTAATCCCTTTCATGGTAAATTGAGTGAGTTATCAATGAATGAGTCACTCTTGGGGACCCTAATTCAACTTGTCTTTCGGCTTGATTTGCATAAGATAAGAATCTCACACAAGCGTCTCACGCATTGATAATTAATTATCCGGTGATTTGCGTTAGAAAGAGACAGAGAGAGAGAGAGAGAGAGAGAGAGAGAGAGAGAGAGAGAGAGAGAGAGAGAGGAGAGAGAGAGAGAGAGATAATTTAATTGATTATGGGCGTCGTTCCGCTAGGTCGTATGTTTGCAGATGAATGTTTTTATTTGTTGCTTCCATTCGTAGTTCAATGAATGTTGTTTTCGCTCAGTGTTGCGACTTAGGGACCCATGGACTCTTTGAGGGACACAGGGACTCTTTGAGGGACCCAGGGACTCCTAGATGTTAATGACGTAAGGATCTGTCAAGACCCAAATGAGATAGAGCGGTGTTTTATTTCATGTTATCGTAATATGTTTTCAGTCCTTGTTAAAGTTAGGCCCTTGCTGGGATGTTTAGTGCCTTTTCGTTATTATTATTATCTTACTATCGTCTTGTCTCTCTCTCTCTCTCTCTCTCTCTCTCTCTCTCTCTCTCTCTCTCACTTTGTCTAGACATTTTTTTCATTCAGCATCATTTATACGGCATCTCCCCTCATGCTCTCCTGCGTCTTCAGTGCTCATTGAACATCCGTCTCTCTAAATCTGATCCATTATTCCTTGAACCCGCCCCCCCTAACCCCCTCCCTCCCTAGCTATCCTAACCTTCACTTCTACTCTGGCGCTCCCTTATCTTCCCTAGATCTTCTCACTCACCTTCCAGCTTCAGTGCCCACACGCCTATCACGCCCCCTGCCGAGTCCACCTGCGGAATATCATCATCTATTTTAGTGGGCGGGCGAGGATGAATTCAGAGTCTGTAGGGTGAGCAAAGATGAGCAACCCAGAGGTAGGTGCATAAAGAAGGTAAAGGATGTTAGGAAGAAATAAATGAGGAGTTATGGGAGGGGTCAAGAAGGAAAAGCCAACTGTGAAGAAGGGAACGATCAGTTAGGAGAGAGAGAGAGAGAGAGAGAGAGAGAGAGAGAGAGAGAGAGAGAGAGAGAGAGAGAGAGAGAGAGAGAGAGAGGAATATCAGTAGGGGAGATAAAACAAGAAAAAAATGGGACGATTTGTTTACAGTCCCACTTGTTCTGGTTTTACAGTATCCTACGTAAAGTTCTTTATGCCAGAACCCTTTGGAATAAGTTTCATTTAGGTGAACAATATCACAATTCCATTTCCAGTTTTCTATATACACCTCTAGTTTACATTCTGACGTGATAACCATTGCTTGATGGAAATTTGAACTTTGTCTTTTTTTTTTTCTTTCTTTCTTTTTTTGTGATGAGAGAGGAGGCCCTTTTCTCGGGCGTATGAAAGCAGTGCTGTTATCTGACGCTACATATTATTCTGCTGTCACTTTCCGTGGAGATAACACGACTTGTCAGCATCTATAAAGACATTTCATGGTTGATTTGTAGGGGTATCCTGGCGAGCATAGAGGATGTTCCTGGTATCGGTCTCTTCCTGATGAGTCTTAGATCTGTCATTTCCTTCCTCAGATCTTTGGTGATTTCGATGCAAGTTTGCTAGTGATCCTATCCTGAGGTTTTTTCCAATGTTTGGCCTCCTGTTAACTAGATTAGATTATAACCAGTAGTTGATATTTTATGGGCTATCGCGCAAACGTCTGTGTATTTCCCTTCATTTTGTGGATCAAACTATGACGTCTCCAATTGCAAACAGTTGTTTCTGGATTTTTCTTGGAAGAGGTGCCCCTTTTCCAAGCTTTATTCTCTTTTATCCAAAGCTGTTTTGTCACCTGCTCCAAAATAGGTACCTTGAGATTTAGCAAAGTCCAAAGTTTCTTATTATCTAATTGTACCTCTTGTGCTTGCCTGATCCCTCATTTGTTTGTTATTGTAGTGAAATTTGTAAAAATGAATTTTTGTATATTTAACACGTCACTTGTTCTTAATTTGAGGATTCTGTAACAGTCTGGGTTTCACAGTAATTTTTTTTTTTTTTGGTTTTTTTTTTTTTTTGTGGCCGGGGTGGGGGGGGGGGAGAATGCTCAGAGTTTATTGCTAAATTAAATTTTGAGAACTGTCTTTTGTGTAGTTAAACGCGATTGTATTATTAATAGCGTGTGTATAGTTTGCATTTAAGTTGACCTTTAAAGAATTGATTGAATTATAAGATGACCCAGGCTAGACTTTTTTTTTTTTTTTTTTTTTTTTTTTTTTTTTTTTTTTTGGTTTTTTTTTTTTGCAGGAAGGGGGAAAGATTTTATTTGCTTCCTGTGCTTAGTTACTAATTTATTGAATTGCATCTCGAGTGAATGACTTCATTAGTTATTACTGCTCAGGATAATATCTGTTTATAGCAAGCCCCAAATACTGCAAATGTTTACCGTTATCTGTCTTATTAATTTAAAATCTTTACTAAAGTTGTGTCGACATAGAAAAATTTTTCCTAAGGATAGATGCTTTTAACTAATGTTTACATCCATAATTAATCTTATCTACAACAGCATTAGGCTCACATGCTATTCCAAGTACTCTGGTTTTTTCCAGAAAATTTTCCAGAAAACAAAACTTGAAAAATAAACATCCTCTTGCGTCGCGTTAAAATACTAGAGAGTGGAAGTGGATTAAACCGTAAATACTTGCATAAAAAGTGCCCCCCTTTATTTATTTATTTATTTATTTTTTAAACTAGCAAAATGCTTTTGGTATGGCCATTTCAGTTCTCGAAAAAATAACCCATGAATTGTAAGCCACATAACCTCTAGTGAATTTACAGTGAAAGCACAGGCCTAGATAATATGTAGGTCACTCTGACCTACTATGAGATTCAGGGTCTCTGTAACACGGTTTTTTGGACTTTGCTCCTTGTCAAAGCATCGGATGCAGCTGGGAGTTGACATATGTATATTTTACAACCACACTCAAATTTTGTCAGCATTATCAATAACCTAAACCCGATAGTTTTAATTTTTATAGAGTAAAAATGATCTAGCCGACGCCATGGCCAATGATTACGAGCCATGAGTCGAAAAACATTCATTGCGTAAGCAAGGTAAACACCTTTTGACGAAATGTTGCCCCGCCCATCCACCAGACAGAAACTCCATCGGTTCTGAAACCCAAAGACTTTATGAATGACGGAACGATACATAGATGTGCGTGGGGTATCAGTGCTAGCGTAGTAATACTACTGTAGCAGTAGTGCCTCAACAGTATAGCAGTATTATAAATGAATTAAACGTTTAGGCCAACTGCTGGGATCCTTGAGGATCATTTAGCACTTCTTACAACTACTCGAGAAATTAGTTTTTATAGCCAGAAGTTAAATTTTCTAATCCAACAATGTCCATGGTAGCCTTCAGTGTTATCCTGAATTATAATGAGGCGAAAGTGGGTGGAGCCTCATGAAGTCACCATTCTGACGATAATTATTGGTGAAGGTTTAAAGCCAATATACGGTACCGGCTATTTTTTTCGGTAAATAGGTAGATAGCCAATAAATAAAAATTGCTTGACATTGGATATAGCAGTTATCAAATCAAGCTTGTCTACTATGTTTTTGAAAATTACCAACTATTCCCTACATCTTGTCAATCTGATTGTGACCTATAAAGTAGACTAATTTCTTACGAAACCTATTTTGGGAGGACTAATAATCGAAGTGTTTTTGTATTTATTAACATATTTTGTTGGTTTGTTCATTATGACAATTATCAGTGGAGAGGTTCCAGAGTTCATAAAGGTGTACTGCTTTGCTTGTATTTAAATTTGTATGTCACTGTTGCCAGAGGTTTAGCCTTCGTTACGTATAGCCAATCATCCATCGAGAAAGAGGGAAGAAATACTGTCATACGTTACGTAACGAGTGCGTTCGAAACCTTTTTTCTGAGTAAGTTGGCCCGTCTTCAAAAAAAAAGTCACTTTTACATTAGAAGTGCCAAATTTATTCAACCTACGTAATGCAGAATACAGTCAAAATTTTTGTGTAGATATAATATGTATTCTGAATAAGCGTTATATTTATGAAATGCATAGATAAAAAGTTATTGCGAAAAAACCGTGTTACAGAGGCCCTGAATCTCATAGTTGTTCAGAACTTCGTCTGTGAGATCATATTATGTATACACACCAGGTGTAAGCAATCTTCTTCCACGGTGAAACACCATCTGTATTTACAGACATTTGGACAGACAGACACCATATGGTTCACAAAACTAGGTGTAAGCTGACTTAAAAAGTTGGGGTAAAGGTAATATCTTGGATCCCAGTAAGTGAATAGAACCTTGTGGTAACAAAGAAATTCACGATTTTCGGATGATTTAACTAATTGCCTTTGGATTTTGAGATTTTTAGTTTTCTGTAAAAGAAAACTATTGTGCCGGCTTTGTCTGTCCTTCCGCAATTTTTTCTGTTCGCCCTTAGATCTTCAAACCTACTGAGGCTAGAGAGCTGCAAATTGGTATGTTGATCATCCACCCTCCAATCATCAAACATACCAAATTGCAGCCCTCTAACCTCTAATTTTTAATTTATGTAAGGTTGAAGTTAGTCATAATCCTGCTTCTGGCAACGATATAGGATAGGCCACCACCGGTCGGTGGATAAAGTTTCATGGGCTGCGGTTCATACAGCATTTACCGAGACCACCGAAAGGTCCAATTTCGGAGGCCTTGATTATAGGTAACGGCTGTACAGAAAACTTGATTGCGTCGAAGAATTTTTTAAGTTGTTCAAGTTAATTTACCATACTCTGTGTCTATCATTTGTAAAACATGCAGCGAACATGTAGACAAAAAATAAAATATTGACAAGCAGCCGTAGGTGTGTATGGTTTTGTTTTACACGTATTTTTGGTTGGGTGGGACGCTGAAAAGAGAGTTTCTTGATTTGAACAGAAGAATATTACGAAAATTTAAAGAAAAAAGCGAAATTACATAACTTTATCGCTACTCCTGCATGGTTCTTATATTATTCTTACAACGCTGAGTTTCCTTTCTACATTTCTTTACTGTACCTCCTTTCATATTCTATTTCTTCATCTTACTTTTCACCCTCTCTTAACACTTGATTCATAGTGCAACGGCTACGAGGTTTTCCTCCAGTTACACCTTTCAAACCTTTTACTGTCAGTTTCCATTTCAGTGCTGAATGACCTCATAGGTGCCAGTGCTTGGCCTTTGGCCTAAATCCTGTATTCAACTCAACTCAACTCAACCCTTCTACATTTGTTAGAATTTGAATTTGACAATTGTTCAACCAACCTACTGGCCCCAGGACAGTCATAGATAACGACCTATTCTTCTTTCTTCTTACTCCGTAACATTTGTTACTGAAAGGGATTAGTGAGCAGTGGCTGATACCTTTAACGTTTTTTATGGTAGTCTAATTTATTTGGAAGACCCATCCTTATGAAAAAGTGAAATGCTGTAGTGCAGAGTGAGTGGTGGGGTGGGGGGGGGGGGGAGAGCGTGTTTTTTAATACTAATATGATTATTAATACTAATAGGACTAATATCTATCATTATTACTAACTTTAGCTAATTATGCTTGTAAAGTGGGGGATGGTGTTTCTACACGTCCCTACGTATGAGTAATATTATACATTATATATATATATATATATATATATATATATATATATATATACATACATCTACATACTATACATACATACATATATATATATATATATATATATATATATATATATATATATATATATATCTTACCCCCCCCCTCTTTTCCTTAAACTACACAAATTAGAAACCCTTACCTGTCGTCAATGGTGCCCTCTGTCTGCAACCATGTCGTTAGGCTATTAAGATCTCGTAAGTATAAAAATATACTATTTATTACCCAAAGCAGTTGAATATAAAATAGAACAAAATGATTAACAAGTCATAATGACAGAAAACCCAAATCTGACCATAAAGAAACCAGTAAGTTAACATTCTACCCTCCTGACTAAGAATTCACTCCCAGACCCAAAATGTCAATAAGTTCATTGTATTAGTCAGGTTAGAGAATCCCGTCTCTAAATTAGCCATGGAATAGGACCCATCTGTAAAAAAGATAATAATGGATAAAAGATACACTTCACACATCACTCTTTTCAAAGTATCTAAGTAAAGAAAGTATTTCACACTTCTCTCTCTTTTCAAAGGTAACGGTTTTCTAAGTCTTACAAAATGTATCATACCTTTACGATGGGGGTTTTCTCTCCCGACACTTGGCGTGTACCACCTGACCTCTTTGTGCTCACCGAAAAGAATGTGACTTTTGCAAGTGCCTTGGATTATTAGGCCTGAAACATCCGTACAAACGAATGCACATGCTTGACGACAGGGCGAGCAGTCTCTCGGTTAAACTGCTTGCGTACTCAGATTCCTTCGCTCAAGTAAGCTGCTCTTACAGCTCAGCTTGTCTCCAAACAAGACACGATATGTGATTTCACTTAACATTACACACTTGTAAGATATATATATATATATTATATATATATATATATATATATATATATATATATATATATATATTATATATATATATATATTATATATATATATATATATATATATATATATATATATATATATATATATATATATATATATATATAGAGCTATTGACGGATTGATTAATACAGAAATGGGCAAATACTAGTAAACTCGCCAACATTCTTTTATGCTAATTATGTAACACACGCGTACAATTGCAGATGAAAACCCCCAAACCTTTGATTAGAAGGGAATAGCAAGTCAGCAGAGAAAAGGGCTCTCTTAAAGTACACTCCGGTGTGTACATTGTAGATTACTCTCCTTCGGGGGATTTTTATACCTGTATAATGCTCTCGATGGTACCTGCCAGAGGTCTCCGGGGCCCTTTTTTTTATTTTTTTTATTTATTTTTTTTTTTAGGTGACTCTATTAGCATTTTCTTCTGAGTACATCTCTCTCTCTCTCTCTCTCTCTCTCTCTCTCTCTCTCTCTCTCTCTCTCTCTTTCTTTCTTTCTTTCTTTCATTTGCAATTGCAAATCCTTTTCCTCTTTGCAAGCCTAGACCATCCCCCCCCCTCTTTCTCTCTCTTTCTTCACTTGCAATTACAAATCCTTTTCTCTTTGACAAGCTAGACACATACTCTCTCTCTCTCTCTCCCTCCCTTTTTCTCTCCTCTTACTCTACTCTCTACTCTCTCTCGGAAATCATTCTACGTCTTCCCGACCCTCCCTGTCGAGCCTTGAACATCTACCTGCTCTAATAGCCCATAGATGGAGGGAGGGAGGGAGGGAGGGAGGGAGATCCGTGGGCCCTTCTCGGCCCATAGAATTTTGAATAATTCTCTCTCGGGGATTTTATGACCAGGTGCTCAGGTTAGGTTTCAGCGGGATTTATAATCAACCAGCATTTATGTGTGTTGCTTCCCGCTGTATGCTTAGTTTCGTTTTTTGCTTTGTTTATTCTTCTTTTTTTTCATTTTTCATGTGCATATTTATCTGCAAGTGGCATTTTAGCCTTTCGGTAAATCTGTTTTGTTGGGGTTGTTTCATTTGTTTCATTTGTTGTTAAATGTTCTTCAGAATGTTTGTCTGCGTTTCGACCATCGCTGATGTTGCACGTGTATTTTAATCTCTCTCTCTCTCTCTCTCTCTCTCTCTCTCTCTCTCTCTCTCTCTCTCTCTTGTAGTATCTTAAGAGCCTGGTCTTTTCCTACTTTCATGTTGCCCATCCACTCATTAAGAGAGAATTCTTTGATAAAATTTAGGTGTCATCCCCCCCCCCTCTCTCTCTCTCTCTCTCTCTCTCTCTCTCTCTCTCTCTCTCTCTCTCTCTTGATTTACTCAGCCATATAACATCGAGGGCGTGTTCGGATGACCACTACTTGAGCACAGAGGCTAACGATTAAATATGGATATATTCAGATATATTCATGGCGCAGTTCGCCGGATATATCTTTTGCATCATTATGGGATTTTCGAATACTATTCCTTAAATGGGAAATGTATGCGTACGTGCGTGTGCTTCCTTACAACACGTTCGTGTGGATACAAATTCATGAAGAGTTACTTAACTCCTCAGGCACTCGAAACCCAAGAGAATTTACTGACGCAGTTGCATGCCCCCCCTTCTCTCTCTCTCTCTCTCTCTCTCTCTCTCTCTCTCTCTCAAAGATTCGTCCTTCCGTGCCCAAAATGTGGGTTCAAAATTTCGCAATTTTGAAACGTACCCATGAGTAGCGTTTGAGTCTATTTTATGCGTTCTGTTTACATGTACGCCTATGCTTGCGCGTATGTTGGCGAAGTCAAAAGTGTTTGTTTTACTTACAGTATCAGTATAAGGAAAAATTTACTCGTCAAATGATTTTCGAGATTTTGTCACGTTTTTTCTCCCTAATTTTCATTTCCATTATGCTATCGTGCATCTACCCTGTCTCCATTCACTAATATCAATTGCACATGGGGATTTACCAATAAGTGACGGATGCTGTTAACTGGCTAAGTCATTGTTTTGGTGCCGTTCGTTGTATTATTTCATTCTCTTCAGTAATAGTAACGTTTTCCATCAACAAAATATTTGGGATTCGAATTTTTCCTGTCTCGATAATTGACTTTTGCTGAAATGCTGTGAATTGTTTCCAGCACTATTTTCTGTCTTAATTGGCACTCCAAAATCAGTGAACCTTTTAGCAACAGTATACTCTTGCTTGGACACATTAATTTTGTCACAGATGCCTTGAGATGATAGAAGTTAAGTGTGATTGCTTGGCTTAAGTGCATTTCGTTTCAGAAACTAAAGTAAGAGAGAGACCTTACAGACCTTACAGACCTTACAGTTCGTTCGGGTTGCCCCAGGTCCCTCATTGTGAGGCACCTCTAATGTCTACCAGAGAGTTGCTAGTACATCTTCCGGTATATTTTGCATCTTCCAATCTTGGATGGTCTGGGATGCAGTTTAGATATTTGTCGAGCTTATTCTTAAACACATCTACGCTCACTCCTGATATATTCCTCAGATGAGCTTGGCAACGCATTGAATAGACGCTGCATTATCGGGAGATGCTGGTGCCGTAGTGGATTAATGTCCTGTGTGCTTTCCTTATTTTTCCTGGTATTGTTTTGGGCACTATTAATCTACCTCTGCTTGCTCTTTCTGATATTTTTAGTTCCATGATATTTTCTGTTATTCCTTCTATCTGTTTCCATGCCTGAATTATCATGTAGCGTTCTCTTCTCCTTTCTAGACTATATAATTTTAATGATTGTAGTCTTTCCCAGTAGTCAAGGTCCTTAACTTCTTCTATTCTAGCTGTAAAGGACCTTTGTACACTCTCTATTTGTGCAATATCCTTTTGATAGTGTGGGTACCATATCATATTGCAATATTCAAGTGGACTACGAACATATGTTTTATAAAGCATAATCATGTGTTCAGCTTTTCTTGTTTTGAAGTGCCGTAACAACATTCCCATTTTTGCTTTACATTTTGCCAAAAGAATTGCTATTTGATCATTGCATAAAATGTTCCTATTCATCATCACACCAAGGTCTTTAACTGCTTCCTTATTTGTGATTGTCTCATTATTAGGTCCCCTATATGCATATAGCTTTCCTTCTCTGTCTCCATAATTTATTGATTCAAATTTATCAGAGTTAAATACCATCCTATTTTCCTCTGCCCAATCATATACTTTGTTAAGGTCTCTTTGTAGAGCGTTCCTATCTTCATCACAAGTAATTTCTCTACTTATTCTTGTGTCATCAGCGAAACTACTCACTACCGAATCCTTAACATTACTGTCTATGTCTTCAATCATAATAACAAACAGTATTGCAGCTAACACCGTACCTTGTGGCACACCGGATATTACCTTGGTTTCATCCGATTTCTCATCGTTGCAATAACTATCTGTTTTCTGTTGTGTAAAAATTCTTTTAACCATCTTCCTATTTTATCTACGATATTGTGTTTTCTAATTTTCTTTGCTAATATATTATGGTCTACTTTGTCAAAAGCTTTTGCAAAGTCTAGATAAACCACATCTGTTTCATTTCCGCTTTTCATATTTTTGAATATGTTCTCACGGTGGACTAACAGTTGGGTTTGTGTACTTTTTCCGGGTACGAAACCGTGTTGTCCTATATTAAACAAATTATTTTTTATTAAATGTTTCATAATATTTTTCTTCATTACCCTTTCATACACTTTCATAATATGTGATGTTAGACTCACAGGCCTATAATTACTTGCCTCAAGTCTTGATCCACTTTTGAAAGTAGGGGTGATATATGCTAATTTGTGCTCATCATAAATCTTGCCTGTATCTACACTTTGTCTTAATAATATTGCAAGTGGTTTTGCGATAGAATGAACTTTCTTTAACAAAATAGCAGGGATTCCATCAGGCCCTGCAGCAGCTCCATTTTTAATTTCATTAATAGCCTGCACAATATCAGCTTCATTAATTTCTATGTCAGCTAAATATTCACTATTTTCGTCCTTACTTCTATATCATTATCTTCATTTATCTATTCTAGGGGTGAATTCTCTCTTATATCGTTCTGCCAGTATGTTGCAAATTTCCTTTTTTTTTTTCATTCGTTAATCTACCTTCAATTCTCAGAGGACCTATTTCTATTCTTCTTTTATTCATCTTCTTCGCATATGAGTATAATAGTTTGGGGTTTTGCTTGATATTTAATAGGGTTTTTCTTCCAATTCCCGTTTTTCATTTTCTTTTGATTGTATATCTTTTGTTCTGCATTTTCTATCTTACTTTTTAGTTCTATAACTTTCCATGCATTTTTTTCTTTTGCAAGACCTTTTTTCCACTTTCTGATTTTCTGGAACAAGATCCTTCTGTCTCTTGGTATGCATGAATGATGTTTACTTTTCTTCTTCGGTATATATTTATCCACTATTTTCTCTAATATTTTATATAATATCTCCGTATTTACCCTTATGTCATCGCTACGAAAATGTTATCCCAATCTTTGTTTAATTCTTCATTGATTTCTGACCATTTTTATATTTTTACTGTGAAGTTGTATTTTCCATATCCTTCCCACTTTTTCATTTCTTGCTTATCTCTGTTTTCACTTGCTTTGGAATGAACTGTTAAATTCTATGACATTATGGTCTGAAATACTCGCATTATAAACTATTATTTCTTTAACATAATTCACCTCGTTCACAAATACTAGGTCTAAAGTATTTTCCTTTCTTGTTGGCAGGTGATTTATTTGTTGAATGTTGTATTCTAGTAGCATATCTAATAGCTTTTCGAATTGCCTCTTATCTTCTGCACTACTATTACTCTCTTTTTTATGTATAAGTACAACCACAATCTCCTATTCGTTCTTTCCATTCTACGAAAGGAAGTTGAAGTCACCAGATATGGAGAATAGTCCAGTCCTTGTGATTTCTACATATATCATCCAATTTTTCAATTATTAAGTCAAACTCTTTAGTATTAGGAGGTCTATATATTACTATGTTCATTAATTTTTCAGATTCAAATTCTACCGCTATTAGTTCACATTCTGAGTTACTATATTTCTCATATATTTTCCTTGTTTTTTGTCTTTCCCATATATTGCGGTTCCCCCTTGATTCCTATTTTTTCTATCTGATCTATAAGTTTGGAACCCTTTTATTTGATCATCATTCCCAGTCTCTTGGGAATACCAGGTTTCACTTATATTCATTATATCTATTTTCTTTTCAATTTGGGTTAGTTCTTCTAAGTACTCTATTTTTCTTTTTGAGTTACTCGTAACTAAACCCTGCGCATTCATCACTATGATGGTTTGCGTGTTTTCTCCTTCATTTAATATTGGTAGTAATAAGGATTTTCCCATGTCTCTTTCCTGTTCTGGTATGTTGTTCTTTTTTTCATTTCCAGAAATTCTGACATTAAAAAATCCAACTTTTCCATAATATTTGATCTTCCTTCATCATAATTATTCATTTTGTGTCTGAATCTGCAATTTTCTCCGTTTTTCCTTTCTGCAATATCCTCTTGCATAATAAATACAGTTATTATCCCTTGAGTAGAATTTTGGAGCTGATGCATTGAATTTTTTGCTGACATCTCTGCATATCTCATTGTGGTTTGCTTTTCTCTTTTACCTGATATTCTTGATTTCTCTCTTTATTTGTTTCTTTCTTATTTTGGATTTTATTACTTGGTTGGTTATTTATTTGATTATGATTCATGGCTACAGGGTGCATATATTTGCATTTTTTGTCGAACTTACATCCTTTTCCTTCTTTTAGGTTTTTGCATATTTTTGGATGCAGATCTCTGCAATCATCCCCATATCCATCTAGGTATGCACATTTACCATATATTTCATAGTTGTGACATACCTTAGGATGTTTGTAGTCAACATCTTTCTCCAAATCTGCAATTCCCTCTTTTCAAAAGGTTGCAGATTTTGTCTTTCTTGTCTATTTTTTCCTCTTTCCCGTCATTGTGTAGATCTGGGTAGAGCCTCTTCGGGATTTGCTTTTCTGTTGCCATATCGTAATTTATTTCTTCGTAGGTATGCTGCTTTATTGCCTCATATGTAGTATCAATGAGTATCTCTGCATCCATACTTTTATCTTGTTTTTCTTTGTTTTCCTTATTTTTTCTGTCATTTCATTTTTGTTTACTTCTCTTCCGTTTTCCTCTTCTTCTTCTTCTTCTTCTTCTTCTTCTTCTTCCTCTCCCTTCTTCTTCATCCTCAACTATTTGTACATTCAATCTTGATTTAATAACATTGTCTATCCATGATAGACATGTTGAACAAAAAATTTTTGTATCTTTTCTCATATCTTGTATTACCTCAGCACACTGTGGATGGGTCGGAATGTTGCATGCAGCACATTTTCTGATTAGGTTTTGTGGATTGACTATGCTATACCAAACCTTACACAGTTTGCATGCTTTTGGCATTCTTTTTCCTAATGCGTCAATTAGGATATTCACAAGATTCACCTTATTCATTTTCTTTGTCGGAATATGTTGGTTTATGTATATTTTCTTTATGAGTCTCTTGACCACTTGGATTTTATTTGGAACTTCTTCAATTATTTTCAAGATGTTTTCATTAGATTTGTTCCAGTTTGAAGGATTATATCCTTCTAATATATCTATGAATGCTTTTGTATCTTTTTGGTTAGGACTGTTGCTGATTTCATAGATGAGAAATGCCAGTTCCCTTCCTGCTACCTCATCGTATTGCGAATCTGCTAAACACGCTAAATTACGCCATCTCTTCCCGCAGTTGGAACTTACTGCCATCTTGTTCTGATTTACAGTATTACACTTGATAAACTAACTTAGAAGACGCTTTATCCTACTATTTTCACACTAATCTTATCACCGATAGTTCACGAACACTTCTAGATATTTCTCAAATTCTAGTCGTATGTTAAACTTGTGATATCTGTTGATTAATCTGATTTCACGCGGGAACGTCTCATCAAGCAAGATGGCTACTACGAGAGAGAGAGAGAGAGAGAGAGAGAGAGAGAGAGAGAGAGAGGTTGCTAGTGCTAAGTGTATTTCATTTACAACCGAAAATAAAAATCGCTCACAGAGAGAGAGAGAGAGAGAGAGAGAGAGAGAGAGGTGTGCACAAGTAACAAAAGCACGCAAGAACCGGAATGTAAGACCGAATTAAAATGTCAGTCTCGGAAGACATCTTCCACTGAAAACGGATATGTAAAAATCATTTGAGACAAAAACCTCTCTTTAAGGGGGAAAAAAAAAAGACTGGAGAAATCTTGTCCCGTGACCTCCTTCCCCACCACCACCGTCCCTCCATGGTGCCCCGAGAAGGATCCTCCGAAATATATCATCACGGAGTAACAATGCCTGGAGTTAGAGGTGTCATGATACCTGTTTCATACCCGAATGATAGATACCTCGCTGGGGAAGATCCTCGGCGTAAGAGCTACCGCTCTATCAGGCAGCGACACGAAAGCTCTATTTTGTTCCTGAGGGTTTAACAGAGATTTTGAAAAGTAGGTCCGGAGAAATTGGGCAGTTCCCCTCTTCGATTTTCTTATGTTTCGTTCATGTTTCTTCTCTTCTGTTTCGGTTATTCTCTTCTGCCTCACTGTTTCAGTTATTGTTTTCCATTTCTTTTCTGCTTTTCTTTCTTGAATTCTCTTAGTTGTCTTAAATAGTATTTTTTCAATGCTGCTTCTCCGTTGATCTGTTATTTTAAGGTTAGGCTGCTGGGGAGTGTTAGTAAACATCATTTATTTATTCGTTTCGCATTCGTTTGCTATTCTTCTTGTGTTACGTTTCTGTTTTACTTTACTTCATGATTATCAGTCTTCCTTAATATATATAATTTTTTTATTGATGTATTCTCCCAATTTTTATTTCTTTTCTAGTATATTCACTGCTCCAGGTATATAACTGACGAGTCATTCTTGGTATTGAACTAGGAGCTATGAAAGTTTCGAAGTACTGCAGTGTAATCTCTCTCTCTCTCTCTCTCTCTCTCTCTCTCTCTCTCTCTCTCTCTCTCCTCTAAATTTGGTTTATGAGACAGTAAAAGATTTGAAATTATGTTATCTACCCACGGAACTCTCTCTCTCTCTCTCTCTCTCTCTCTCTCTCTCTCTATATATATATATATATATATATATATATATATGTATATGTATATGTATGTATGTATGTATGTATACATCCGTATGTATGTAGCATGTATGTATGTATGCATGTATATATGTGTGTGTGTGCATGTGTAAGTGTTTGCATGTTGATGAGGACTTGCGCATATTTGCTGAATCGTATCTAGGTACTGTATAAAATTGTGATTTTTTACGCCCTCCCGAAGTATCCACGGCATCTACAGCCGCGTGCACTGAATACGAACCCTTTGATTCTGGCTTATTTCAATAGCGCAAGAGTAGTGCTACACATAATGATGGATGACTCATTTGCATAGCTGGAGGAGCTGCATAATAAGGAAATGGAAGAGGCGAGGGAGAGGGAAACATGATCTTAATATCCATGCATTTATAAGTTACGATCGCACTGAGCGATGGATTCCTGCTTTTGATTATGAACATTTGCAAGAGTTGAACGGAGTATGCAAGAGAATGGAACCTCCTGATAAGAGGTGGCATTCTGGTCGTGTTGGGTTGATATTTCGGTTTATTTTTTTGCATACTCGGGGAGTAAGCTTTCGAACTACTTCGTTGTTGTTGCTGTTGCTGTTGTTGTTGTTGTTCTTGCTGGGTGTTAGGAAAGGTCTATGGAAAAGCCTAAAAAGGTCTGCGAAATGTGTTTCACATTTAGTTGAAGATACAGGAAATTTAGGATAGGATACTTATGAGTTATTTATTAGAATGAAAATGTAAAAAATGAATAATGTGCATGTTAAGCAGTACAAAAATATTATTTCTAATAAAATATACCGTATCTATTTTAATTTTCGTAGGTGAAACAAGGCTCTATTTGACCGTAGATTTTAGCATGTTTTAATTTACGTTAAGTTAGGTATATAATTTTTGCAACTTATGTGCGAGGGGGAAATCTTGCACACGCCCCTAGTAAGCTGGAGGTCGGATCACACCTTTTTTTTATTTAGTTCATATTATTGTATCTGTTCTGCCCATGTCTTGAAAAATTGCCGTTAAACCTTACTGGATAATCACTTGACGAATTTTAGGGATATTAAGTTGACCAGTCTTGCCCCGGCTCTTAGCTCTTCATTGATAAACTATGTTCGGCATCTTTACCTTCAAACGCTTACTCTTTTTTATGAAGGCACTTAATGTCCGAAGAGTCATGATCGCTCGCTTTTTTTTTCTTAGTTATTATTTTAGTGGGGCCAAACGATGTTGAATTTTTCTTGTGTTCATTTAGCGGATTATCATCCCTCTTGATAACCAGTTCAACACTCTAGCTTGAATTTTTCTTGCTTTAGATTTCGTTTTTATTAAACCTGTTTTCTATAATTTTTCTTATATGATTAAATAGGGGTCATTTCTATTTTTTTTTTTTTTTTAAGCCTGCAACTGGGTATCCTTTGGTTTCACTATGTCCTCTCTGCTTATTCTGTACGTGCTCTGTTTTATTTAAAGGAAGATTCCTATACAGATTCTATGCAATCGTGCGCACGTACACAGTTTTTTATATATATATATATTATATAATCATATTATATCTATATATATATATATATATATATAATTATATATATATAGATTATAGATATTATATATTACAATTTTGTCACCTAGTATATTATAGCACTCGGAAAAGATTGAGCGCCGGATGTTTTTTTTTCACAAACTCGCTGGAACAAACGAAGTCCCAGTGTGGAAAACGACTTAATTTTAGAAGAATATGTAACCAAGAGGAAGAGGTTTGATTAAGAAGCTAATAAACCGGTATGAATGAGAAAATCTTTAGAGCATCGTGTACTGGGTTACTTAGTGACGGGAACAAGCGCTATGGACAACCTCTGTGACGCTCAGCCAAGCGTGAATGGGACAGAAGCGTCGTCTTAGGCCTAAAGATTTAATGGTGTACAAACAGTCAGTCTTTGTCGCCGCTTATTTATCAATCAAGATCAGACCTTTGGAAGATAAATTTACTCTTAAGTGATTGTAAAAAATAGTATATTGTAGTGTAAATTTATGATTGCTTGACAAAAATATGCTCAAATATTGACGATTTATGGATAAGACAAGGAAAATCCTCTGCTAACGAACGAGTTAGGGAAACAGTGAAGTAGGAAAAGGATTATTAGAGATATTCCATCTTCAGTGTCATTTAGATGAATTGTTAGCTAAGTGTAAGTGAAGAAAAAATGAAAAAGGTAAAAGAATAAGATGCTTTAAAAAGATCAGCATGAATATTAAGGGATCAGTGAGTTCTGAAGTTGAATGTCTAGTGAGAATGGAAGTGATTAGTATCGCAGATGGTTTATGTAATTTTAAAATCTTTGAAGAAAGGAAGAGAGGAAGTCCCAAAATTGCTGGTTGGATGGTATGCCAGATTTGGAGCGGTAGGGCTCCGGTAGGTTGATAATTCATTCATGAGAGTAGAGTGGCTTAGTGTATAAATGCTCATGATAATTTTTTAGTAAGATTATGAATGTGGTATGTAAATGTATTTAAAAATATAGAGTGATCCTTGGGTTTAGGAAAAGTATTATTTTATTTTATTCAAAATTCTAATGGCAAACGTTTTAGTGACGAGAGTCGACAGCAAGCAATTAATAATCATTGGCATTATTATGTGTGTATGTGTGGGATGTGTGGGAGTATATATGTATATGTATGTGCTTTACTCATTTATCAAAACATGAAACTTGACTGCTAAAACACAGGCCCATAAACTTTCGATAGACTTTCCAGACTAGTCTGCAATTAATTTTCACAACATGGATAGAAGCTGTACGACTGTATATTTGTGTTGAGTAGTTCTTCAGGCAGCTAGGGACATTGGTGTACTATCTCTCTCAAGGCCTCTTCAGGTGTATGCTTTCATTCTTGGCTCTGGTGGTCCGCCCCATTCACCTGTTTCAGGATTGCAACCTGAGCTCACATGTTGTCTGTCATGGGTTGACTTGTCACTCCAAGATATCCGACTCCCGTCACTAATCTGTAAAAATCGGAAGACTTTACAGTTCATTACAATAAGTTGAAGGGCAAATTAACCGGGAATACCAGTCACCCTGAGAGATCACGGCTCTTTTATTGAGGATACAATGTTTCCACTGCAATTGGAAACGAGCACCTGCTGAAAGCGGAGTATTTTTGGTTGACTGAAAGCGTTATATATCGACGGGTCGCAACTACCAGTTTTTAAAAGAATATCCATTGCTTATGGACATAATTGTTGAAAAACAGCATCATCTCAAGTCTATATAGGTCCGTGGATAGATGAAGAGTAGAAAATAGGAAAAAGTGGGGTATGTAATGAAAAGATCGTAGACTTTGATAGGGATATAGAATAATACTATACATAGGTCCGTGGATAAATGAAGAAAAACAAAAGTAATATGTAATGAAAAGATTGTAGCTTTTGACAGAGTTGCAGAATAATACAAATGAACGGAAAATCGAAGAATTAAGATGATGAAAGAGTTAATGATGCCGTTGCTTTTGCTGTAATTTCTAACTGCTTCGACCTAACTCTAGAATGTGATGATAAATTTAAGAAAGAGGAGCATAATAAAATAAGCGGTGAAGTGTGTTCGAAGTAATAAGCGAAAATACGTTCGCTAACTGACAAAGGTTCTTTATATGAAATGGAGGAGAATCTGGGTAAAGGAAAATGACAATAAATCTCAAATCTGGGCATTGTTTATATTTTTTTTATGACGTTAAGAATTTGGATGGGCCTTATGAAGAACTAATTAAATATCTCTCTCTCTCTCTCTCTCTCTCTCTCTCTCTCTCTCTCTCTCTCTCTCTCTCTCTCTCTCTCTCTCTCCAGGTGAGATGGTGGGTAGGCTCCAGGGCATAATAAGCCAAAAAAGGTTTTACCTTTTCTTGGGCCAAGGTACAAATGGGTAGGTCAAATCGGACACTACAGGTAAACGAGAGAGAGAGAGAGAGAGAGAGAGAGAGAGAGAGAGAGAGAGAGAGAGAGAGAGAGAGAGAGAGAAGCATTTGTAATTCTGAAATTATGCCCCTTCACCGTTATCAGCATTTGCGTTCTTCAAGATCCCAGATAATGACCCTTCTTCCAAGGGAGACTATGATAAACCTCGTTTTTCTTCTCCCTCGCTTTTTTTGTATTTTGTAATTTTTTTGCAAGTACACCTGCGAGATTTAGTTATTTCAGTCAACATTTATTTATGATTTTTTTTTATCTGAAAGCGTATATATATATATATATATATATATATTTATATATATATGTATAGTATATATATATATATATGAACCATATATATATATACTATATATATACATATATATATATATATATATATTTATATATATACGTATATATATATATGTGTGTGTGTGTGTGTGTGTGTATGTATGTAGTATGTATGATAGTAGTGTATGTATACTGGCTCCCCATACCATTCAGAATGACTCTAATATGAGTGAACATAGGAAGCCCTGATAGTAGGCACGTTACTTTCCGTCGCGAGGCTTCGACCACTGTATCCTAATTTTGCCTACTTATATAAGAAACCGTTGAAAGGGGCTGGCATGTGGCCGGGCCTCTGCAAATCTAAAAGCGAAATCTATTTCTCGTAGGCTATTTGTGTTGCAAGCGGACAAATGCGCGGATATTGGCTGAGAGTCATGTCTTTGGATATGTATGTTATGTATCAAATTATATATATTTATATATTTTTATATGAATCTGATCACGCCACCGTGATTCATACATACGCATTAGCTACAAATGTCCTTTAATATGTAATTCGCTCTACCTCAGAACTAATATATTTTCATATATGTTAACTGAGGGGGAATGTTTTGTTGATAATAATTTCGTCGACTCCCGGGCGCGAACCTAGGAACCAAGAAATCAGGACGTACAGTAAAGCGCCTTTAACCACACAGCTATTAAAGAATATTTGTATATTAATGCGTATATATATATATATATATATATATATATATATATATATATATATATATATATATATATAAATGTGTCCGTGTCCTGTGTATGTGTGTACAATTATTGAAGTCATGTTTTCATGTGTATAGTTCTGTGAAGCCTTACTACAACACTGACCAATAATTTCAAAACCTGAGTCATTGTTTTCTTCACAATTAGTATTTTTTTTAAGGAGACAGAAGTACTGTACAAGAAATGTTTAAGTATCAAGAAAAATCTTCCTAACTGAAAATGTAAATGTATGTATTGCACCGGGCTAGTATGTGCTGTAGGAAGCGGGTTTGAAATGATTTGAATTATTTACCCATGCTAAGAGACTTTACGAATTAATTATACATAGATGCCTTTGAAGTGTACTGTGAATTATTCAAACAAAAATTTCGTGAAAAATTCTGCAAATAATTGATACCACTGAACATATCAAGGACGGAAAAAGCTGCGAGTTTCTTTTCATACCAATAACCTTTAGTAAACGAAGCAATGTGAACCACCCTGTGGATTATGTAACTTTAAATGCTGCTATGAAAATAGCTGCAAATTAGTCATCTTACCAAGAAGCTAAATAACTAATCAATAAGAGCTTCTTTGAAAGTTGTTTCAAATGATTTGCCAGACTAATAAGCTTTAGTAATGGATTAAGAAGAGGTTCCTTGAAAAAAATATTGAAATTTTTTTTATTAACCTAAGAATCTTAGTGATGAAATAGAGCGGACTACCATGCATATTGCTACTGGGATTTATCATGCTAAAACGCTTGGTAATATATTAATAAGATATTTTAAGAAGGCATTACAGAATGATTCCTAACTATTTATCCTGCCACGAAAGTCAATAATTTATTGGTAAATACGAAAATATTTCCGTTAATTATTAATGATATGGAGTTCGGTAGTGAAAAAGTCGTGAATTATTTAAAATACCAAGAAGCACCAGCAATACTAGCAATATTCCCAGCCCTGCCAATTTGACCTTTAGATAAAGCGGGCAACCGATAAGACCCAAGAAGATCAAACAGTAAATTAGATGGCGCCACCGGACAAGAGATGCCCATCCAAGAACCAAAAATGGCTGCTGCCAGGACTCCGCGATGGAATCGTAACTTTAATTCCAGAGTGCGATAATGTCAGTGATTCGCTGATCTTCCAACATCTCTTTATGAGGTAAAAAAAAAAAAAGAAAAAAAAGACAGGTGAGACAAAAGAAGGAACGTTCTCTGCGTCGATGATATCTGGCAAAGCTTTCATTGCTGTCTGTGCGATAAGCGAGCGCCTCAATTGCTTTTATGTGCGATTCGTTTTTCTCTGGTTAACAAAGATTATGGCCTCTTTATACTCTGATGATGTACACTATTAATGTGTGTTTGCAGTATGTAAAAGTTTATTGATTTTGCTTGGATTGATTGTATATATATATATATATATATATATATATATATATATATTGTATATATATATATATGTATGTATGAATATATATATTATATATATATATAATATATTATATATATTATATATTATATATTGTATATATATATATTGTATGTTAGGTATATATTATATATATATTTATATATATATATCTATATATATTATATTTTTACACATATATGTATATATAATGTATATATTTTCGCACATTAATGTTAATATGTGGTGAAAAGTTTAAATATGAATATGGAAGTGCAATGTAATTGTCACATTATTATTATTCAAAAGGCACAAACGTTCATATAGAATTAACATAAAATATAATTATTATGCTGAGTAGGCTTCTAAAGTACAAAATACCTTTATGTTAAGGACAAAGCAAAACAAACCCCAAGAGCAAACACCAGTGATGATTTGTTCAGATTACCAAAAGCAACATCGTCAGTCTCTTTGCTTCCGATCACTTGCAAGATTGCGAAGGAAATGAAGTACTATGCATGGCTGATGTCACGACAGCGAAGAGGTGTGTCAGGCCCCAACAGTTAACTATTTCTGAGTCAGTTTTAAAATCATATGAATAAATCAAAATCCTTTGCAATGTTAAAGTTGTCTAGGTTGAAACAGTGTGTTCTCAGAGAGCAGCTGTAAAACTGTAGCACATGGGTATTTATTTGTAACATACAGACTGCCTAAGTATGCAAATTAAGAATTAGGTTCCTAGAAGAAAATTTCACCATTTTATAATACTGGAAGGACAGATAATGGCAAATGGGCGTTACAGTCGTCTGTACATTTACCATCTTTTAGAACACGTGAAGTACCGTATGACTTCATCTCATGTAGAATAATACTCTCTTGAAAAGAAAAATGGTACAACCTACTGAGGTTAAGAGAAAGTACCTCAGACATGTTGAAAGCAATGGATGACGGAAAAACCCCGCGGGGTCTTCACCGCACCATCTGCTCAAAATGTCTGGCATCCTTTTTTTTTTTTTTTTTTTTTTTTTTTACTTTTTTATTTCCCCTGAACGAGAACCTTAGAGATAGATATCAGGAGGAAGGACGTCAGTTAAAGGCAGTTTAGCTTCAAAGGGCTTGTCAAGTATTTGGCTTGGTGAAGGTTTCCCAAAATATTGTTATCCAAAAAAAGGGGAGGATAGGAATAGTACTGGACTAAATTCATTTTATATATATGTTATGTTATATATACAGATTTATATCATGTGTATACTATATATATAATATATATATTATATATTATATATATATATATATATAATATATGTATATTATATATATATATATATATATATATATATATATATATAATATATAATATATATATATATATGGTGTGTGTGCGTTGAATACGTTACCCTTCCTAGCCTTCCCTTTCGAATGATAAAACAGTAAGAATACTTGATGAAGTTTATATATTTATCTCCCATAAACATATTATGACCTGAGGTATCAAAACTGAATTAGTTACTTGAAATTCTTCCCATATGAAATCTCCTTCATTAAAAATAATGACAATATACAATGTCTTAGGAGGTGTGTTTCTTCTGCCTTTACAGCTAATCAAGGCAGCAATTACTATAAGGAAAAAAAAAAGACAATGCGTAGTTCTTTGGTATGTTTTGTGATACGCATTGACCAGAATGTTATCATTAGTAATATTCAGAAAATGAACCCTGTACATATGAAACAACCCACAGGGGCCAGTTACTATAAATTCAAGCTTCCAAAGAGTATAATGTTGATTTGAAAGAAATAGCAGATGGTAATAGGAAACACAGAAAGAACATATCGGTTTCGAAAAAAATCAATTGAAAAATTAAAAAATAAACAGATAAAAAATGTAAATAAATTATGAAATTACAAGGTGAATTGCTTTAGGGTAGTAATGCAGTGTATCTTTTTATAAACTTTGAGGCTCAAATTGCGTAGCATTCTCAGGGAGACTGCATGTTGATTAAGGTAAGCCGCCCCCCCAAATCCACAAAAAAAAGTTTTTATTACAAAACTTCAAATGCATCCCGAGAGGCTCTTCTCTCAAAGATGAACAGACCCACTATCCCCGTGTTTTGCCAATGATGAGTATCAGAATCGCCTGTTGCAAAATTATAATAAAAATAGTTTGATGTCAGTAGTATACTCGTAAATATAAACTCTCATTTAAAAATTACGAACGAATAGGAATGGCTCTCAAAGGCGAGTGACTTCAACACGAACTAGATGGTAATCCAGAACTTTTGGCAGGGCGCCCAACGAGCTCCTCGGAAATAGAACTCGGTGTGTTAATATCAGAATTGGGAACTCTCACAATTATCTTTAAGAATAGTAAACCCAACCCCCTTCCACCTCTCCCGCCCCCCCCCCCAAAAAAAAAAAAAAAAAAAAAAAAAAAAAAAAAAAAAAGACCCTGAGAGTCCTAATACCAGTAGGTAAGTCCAGCTTCGTGTTGCTACTTGCAGTCTTGGGTCCATGGCAGTAGTTTTTCTTAAAAACGCATTAGTAGCCACCTCACCTTTTTTTAATTAAGTGTTGTGAAAAGAAAGCATATTTATAATTCCTCTGTACTTCTGCTGCCATAACTACTATTGATAGCTTTGCACATGATTGTCCATGTGCATTTGTAGCATTGACATGTTACGTTTTTAAAATAACGAAAATACTTTGTATACTTACGTTCTTAAAACACACACGCACACACACATATATATTATATATATATATATATATATATATATATATATATATATATATATATATATATATAATATATATATATAATGCATAATATGACGGTTAACACTAGAGCACAAACAAACGGCGACTTACTTCCGTTGGTAACGGTTTTGCGAATACTTTTAATATTATCAAACTTATTGAAAAACGGTAAATTCCTGCTTAGTATTGTCTCTATATTTATCTTTCCTTTGTTAGTGCTGTTGGGATTATTTATCTTCCCTTTGTGAGCGTTATTGTGATTTTATACCTGAAAATATAAAATATAGGTTAAATGCTTTCTGGGGAACAGGCGATGACTGTCATGTCAAAGCAGATTTCAGTAAACATAAGATGCTGAGTGTTTGTATCTGGTGTTGACGTGTATATGTGTGTATATATATATATATATATATATATATATATATATATATATATATATCTACATACATACATCATATATATATATATGCACACTATGTATATTATTTATTTATTTATACACACCATATAAATAATGTGTTCACTGACAGATAAAGACGATGTTTGGAAAACACCCTTTTATAATTACACTACTGGGACGCCGCGTGGGATGTTGAATGATGAAATCATGCTGTAGGATCGTCCTGAATTTTAGCGTTATTTATGAAGACGAATCACCTATGATATGTAATCATATATTTCATAGTCGTCCCGATTAAGCTTTGGAGGGCTGTAAATCATACAGTAAGAGGCACTGTTTAATGTCAAGCGTCCCTCTCTTTTTATCTTGCGAGGTTTGGCCACTAGGGGCGCTGGCTGCTGCATGCGAGCGGCTGGCTCCCAGAGATGAATGGCAAAGGGAGTATAAAGGGTACGCGCTTAAATTAGATATTATTCGTGCGAATGCGTGATGATTATGAGGGTTTGTGTGTGTGTGTGTGTGTGAGAGAGAGAGAGAGAGAGAGAGAGAGAGAGAGAGAGAGAGAGAGAGAGAACGGAGTTGTTTATCTTGATTAGAATTCAGATGTTTTAGTTTTGTTAGTGTTGTTTTAGGAAAGATTGATAACTAGCGTAATTTTATGCTGAAAGAACATGGTAGATTGTAAGTTACCGACAATAGACAAAATTTTTACTTCTCTATTCTCTTCATCATGAAACAATCTCATATAGATATTCCTGCTGAGTGAATAGCTGTATTTAGACGTTAACACTTTTATTTTTGTTCAGAACGAATTACAACAATTCAACCTAAAGTTCAAACCGTATTGTAAAAAAACAAAACAATCATTGTAAAGCAAGTATATAATGGCTGTAACTTCAGGTGAATGAGCAAGTATTGTTTCAACTCCTAGAATTAATACAATTCTTTATAAAATAAAGGCATAAAGCAAATCGCAGTGTTTCAATTGTGGAATGAAGAAATGTGTCCTTAAAGGGAATAAGAACATGCAATTATAATTAAAAGTGATATTCAGTACAGTTGAAATTGTGTAAGATGAACCTCAGAGAATAAGAAGTGCATTAAAGTGCTAATTATTAGTTTTCCAATTAAAAAACTTAAATCTTAGTATTTATTTTGTTAACAGGTTAAGGAAACTGGATGAGTTCAGGTCATTTCGACTAGATGTGATATATATATATATATATATATATAATATATATAATATATATCATTCATACGTATATATATGTACATATATAATATGTAGCTATGTATGTATATTATAATTAGTATATATATATAATATATATATTCATACGATTATATATGTACATATATAATATGTAGCTATGTATGTTAAATATTATATATTATAATTATATATATATATATATATTATATATATATAATATATATATATATATATAAAGTTTTTTTTTTTTGCCACGAAGGAAAAAATGAAAAAGCGAGATAGCCAAGTACTTTCGGTCCTGTTCGGACCCTTTACTGAGTAAAGGGTCCGAACGGGACCGAAAATACTTGGCTATCTCGCTTTTTCATTTTTTCCTTCGTGGCAAAAAAACTTTATTTATACATAGCATCACGTTTTATATACTTCGTTATCAAGTTTATTCTATATATAGATATATAGTATATATATATACGTATATATATATATATATACGTTATATATATATATATATAAAAATATATATATATATATATATATATATATAATATATATATTAGGATAAGAGTCCTAATTTTTTCTTTACTTCTACGTGGCTATACTGGTTATTATTTTTTTTCCTGCTGAAACGTACACTGAACTATTGATTTTACGATTGACTCTTAAGAAACCTGCAAAATACACGAAAAGTGCCGTATTTATATATATAAGAATAGTCTTAAATGATCCCTCATACATCAGGTATCCGGAGAGCCGAATTCTTTTGGACTGGAGTGTTTGCCAATGGGGGATAGGCAGTGTGACTTTGTAGGTGTTGCTGCGGGGGTAATTGGGTGGTGAAGTATGGGAGGGAAAAGGTAAGTTACCTTACCTTAGGGGAAGGTCTCTTAGTATGGGAACATTCCCTAGGGAACGACTTCATCAAAATGCGCTTGTTCCGATAGATCAATAACCTGTTTAGTATTCATGATTTGGCTCCGCACGGATCAGTGATTCGTTTCCAGTCATTTGACGAGGATGTCCTTATTGGACGAATTATTCTTCAGGCGTAACGTCTGGGGGCTAGTGGATTCTCCTTAGTGACTAGGGCTCTTTTGTAAGGAAATGTTGGCTTAGGAGACGGGAAAAATTACGTGAGTAATTTTTTTTCAATGTTTGACGTGTACATGGAATTCTTACGATTCGACCGTGTCTTTCATTGAGGCATAGGAGGTGATTTACTGAATTTTGTTTTAAAACAATTTGATTCTGTTTTGTTACCTTCTAGTGGTTCCTTTAATATATCAAAATAAGGCTTACAAATGGTGATTGGACGTGTTGGGAAATTTCTCATTTCATAGCTTTTATTTAGATTTTTAATATGATATGTTTTTCACAAAGAAAATAATCAATTCATGTTCGTCTTCATATTGGAAAAAACAGCAGTGGTTGGCGTGAACTTTACCCAATAGAAAAAATAGAAAAAGCCAGACATAAGTTTTGGTAATACGCAAGAAGTTTTCACATAAGTCGCTGAAACAAATGTTCAGTAATTGAAAGTTTGTGTGGATTTCGTCAGTTTTTCGTCAGATATCGTTAAAATAAGATTGGTACTCTCTGATTTTGTACCATTATTATTGTGAATTGAATTCAAAGTAAGTTTCCTTTTTTTGTTGCTTCCAGAAAAAACACAATTTATTAGGGAGAATTTCTTTGACAGTTTCTCGTATGAGGTCGATTTAGAGGCATGAAAAATTTTTGCGAAGTACACTTAATACAATGTGCTTGTTCTTGCATAATTCTCGCTTATAAGTGATTCTGGAATTTTTAAATGAACTTAAAATGTGTCCTTCGATATGAATCAGGCAAGAGCGACTGATTTAAAGAGACGCTTGGAAATGTCCTAATGTTTTGACTTGTGTGCAAGAAGAGGTTTTTCTCTAGTGTCCCATCTCATACCACTCATCATAGGATACACAAGAATAATATGACTCGTGCATGACAGGTTAACAAATTTTCAAAGCAGAAATGTGAGAGAATTGTGAATAAAATTTTTTCATAGTTTGAGACATTGAGACTGTTGTGATAACAAGACCTGAGGAAATTTTCGTTACCATTTACTATTTCTAAGTTTTATGTACACATACTATTATAGGTTCTGTTTGGATGCATGCTAGTTTTCAAAAAGCACAAACTGAGCTTGGAAATCAGAATCAGATTAGAAGATGAAGAGGAAACGGAATTGTTAGTAAAAAGAAGAAGAAAAAAAAAGAGTGAAAAATGTCACTGATAATTGACACGAGAAAATTATAAGGATATTACGATAAACTTAAGAGGTCACAGATTACAGTGGGGGAGGGGGGGAGGGGGGTCGAGGCAGGATAACAAAATCCAGGAAGTCTGAGAATTATAGTGAAACCATAGACTAAGATGGTGTCGAGTCATCGACTTAGTGCATCTTGACTGGTTTTTTTCTGTTCCCCTAATGGTACGAATGAAGCTAGTGCATGTTGACTTTTTTTTTTTCACCTAATGGTACGAATGAAGCTAGTGCATCTTGACTGGTTTTTTTCTGTTCCCCTAATGATACGAATGAAGCTAGTGCATGTTGACTGTTTTTTTTTTTCAACTAATGGTACGAAAGAAGCTAGGGCATCTTGACTGGTTTTTTTCTGTTCCCCTAATGGTACGAATGAAGCTAGTGCATGTTGACTATTTTTTTCTGTTCGCCTAATGGTAAGAATGAAGCTAGTGCATGTTGACTGGTTTTTTCTGTTCGCCTAATAGTAGGAATGGAGCTAATGCATGTTGACTGGTTTTTTCTGTTCGCCTAATAGTAGGAATGGAGCTAGTGCATGTTGACTGTTTTTTTCTGTTCACCTAATAGTACGAATGAAGCTAGTGCACGTTGACTGTTTTTTTCTGTTTATATAATGGTACGAATGGAGCTAGTGTATGTAGACTGGTTTTTCTATTTACCTAATCGTACGAATGAAGCTTACTGGCCACCTTTGACGTCAGAATGCCTTCTGATGAGAAAAGCCTTTGTTCAACGCCACGTATAATCTGTGACCTTTGCTTCTGACGTCAGTGAAGAAGTGGCCCTATTATATCTTTCCTCGTCTCTCTGCCTGTGTCTCTCTTTTACTAACTTGTTTCCCAGCACTGTTGTAATCGTGTCTCTGGCTGACTATACTTTCGCTGACAGATGTAACATTTTTGTCAGAAAAGGAGGAATAGATGTGGTTTATTAGGTGATGAAAAATCGGGTGCACTGGCGGAAAAGAGCGAAAGAAAAATAATTGAGGAGGCAGGGAGATATACAGAGAAAGATTGATATTAGTGATAAAGAAGAGCTTCAATAAAAGAGAAAGATGAATAAAATGAGAGAAAAGGGAGAAATAGAGATAGAGTGAGAAAGTAGTGGGGACCGAAAGAAAATGGAATGTAATTGGAAGAAAAGAAAGGGGCTAATTCTTGACTTCTCTGTCGACCTGTTAAGGTCGTTCTCATTTAATCACTGGAAGTTGCATGAAAGATTGATTCAAGGTTAGTATACGCCCTCCTACATTACATAATGAAACGTGGCGTAAAAAGTCGTAGAGTTTATTTTAGTTCTTCCGTTACGAAATTATTACAACTTTACCTTCCTGTCTTGTTTTGTTTTCCTTTCTCATAATTTTTATTTCTCTCTGTTATATATGACATAACGCAACGCTTCTTAGTATATGTAACGGATTGCTCTAGGATTAAAACCCATTCTGGCGTTAAATAAAAAGAAAAAAGAAAAAAAAACAATGAGAACTGTGAGCAGTAATCCTCCAACGGGTCGTGTTGATAAGTAGGTAAGTTACGTAAGATAGTTTGTGCTGACGTCCAATCCCCACAGGAGTCCTTCCCATCTCCATCATGCTTTGACACACCCCCCCCCCCCCCCCCCCCCCCCGTCTCACACCCCCCCCCCCCCCCCCGTCTCTTTTGATTATCAAATCAAGTTGCCAATGAAGTGGTCCACTCCGCAAGTCGATCCCCTTTCTTCCCCATGCGTATTATATTCGACAGAGGTTAGAGGGTTGGCTTACCCTTCAGACCACTTCTTCAAGTATCTACTGTCTGCTATCGTATCCGGACCTCGTTGTTGCCACGCACAAGTCAACTCCCTTGCAATGGATGGAAGAGTGAGTTTCCCTTGCGCTGCCTGTGGAATGAATGACATCTCGGCCGTCGGGGATGACAATATGATCAGATTATGTCCGGATGATTTGCATCGTGACAAATTCGTATTATCTCGAAAATTGTCTTCTTTTGAGAACAATGGTGCGTTGCTGGTGTCCTTTGAGGACGAGGAAGAGGAGGAGGAGGAGGAGAGAATGTCCGTTCGCGTCCTTTAGGAAGCCGAGAAGAATATGAGGAGCAGGACGGTAGGATGGTCAACATATACCCTTAGGGATGCTGATGATGATGATGATGATGATTATGATGCTGATTCTGATGGTGATGAGGGTGGTAGTGTTAATGGTGGTGGCTTGTCCGTGTTATTCTGTGTGCGGGACCCAACCACTCAGCCCTCCCCTTTCTTCGCTTTCTTCTTCCTCTCCTTCGTTTCTTCGGCACGTTGAGAGACTTCAAAACCAGTTGCCACCAAGATTTTTTTCTTTTCCTTTGGGACTTACTTCTGTGATGGATATGAGGCTGGAAATGCTCTACAGCTCCTCCTGGATGCCCGCGTAGCCTGGTAGCGGAGGATCCCAGCCGTTCCCTCGCATAATCACCGATGAGGACGGTAATGCCGAGTATTACGTAGTTGGAATGTTTACTTAAAATCGCTAAAGGTAGATACGGTTTGCGGTGTGTAGCCAATGAACGAGCGTTAGCGGGTACCACGTGACTGGCGCGGTGCTGCCCTCTGTGGTCAGGTGTGGCGTTCGGGAGGCTGGTTGCCGCCGCGGCTGCTGCTCCTCCTCCTCCTCCTCCTCCTCCTCCTCCTCACCTGGTCTCGTCGCTCTCCTGGTCCTGGTCTTCCTCCTGCGGCTCAGTGATGAGGTGAACAGTGTGCGAGATGGAGGGACATCACGGAGTCGTCCATACCCGCCATGATTCCGGAAATTCTTAGTGATTTGCCTTTACCCCAGAACCCGTTGGTCGTGCCTGTGGTGACGATGGTTTGCGGAAATGTAGTGGTATCATAGGAAGCCCACTGGGGAGGAAGGTCTTCGAGGATCACTGCTCATTCTTGTGCCATATACGTAACAGTCCTTTCTTCTTCTCTCCTTGTCTTCTTCTTGTGCAGCAGCAGCGGCCTTCGGCGAAGAGTTTGTTTTGGTGTCAGCATTGTGTGGAATTAAAGAGAAAATCGTTGATGACTGTCACGCCGCTCTAAATTGGTCATTCCTTCAGGCAGAGGCGGACTGTCCGTGTGTTTGTGTGTGTCTCGGGCCACAAAGGGAGAGGAAAAGAAAAGAGAGAAACGCCTGATAGATAAGAGCCAAGAGTGAGTGACCACGGCCCCATTGCGTGTGGAGGAGGAGCCAAGTGAGTGAGTGTGCGTGTGTTTGGAGGAGGAGACGGGTAGCGAAGTTGGGTAGTGAGTAGTGGCGGGCATAACCAGCTCACTGACAAATAGCTACTGGAGTGTGGTTTGGGGTCGGTGGTGGAGTTGTGGAGAGGAGTGTCAGGTGGAGGAGGAGGAGGAGGAGGAGGAGAAGGAGGAGGGGAGGAGGAAAGGGGAAAAACACGACAAACCCCAAACCTCCGAGGTTGGTTGGTGTTGCCCCCGATGTGCTTGGAAGGACCTATTCCCGAGAGCTGCCCTATGATCAAAGGTGGCGGCTATACGCTCCCCTGGGGCAGCCCACCCATCACGGCCAGCTAGGATGGCAACGCTAGGGCTCTCCAAGGTGTTCATACTCGACAAGTACTTCACAGAGTTGCAGAAATTCTGGGAAACCGAAAAGAAACTTCAAGGTAAGTCAACCTACCCCTCCCCCCAAACCTTCACAGCAATATCTCACTTTTGCCTCCGGTAGGAAGCAAAGTAAGTCCGCCTAACTTTATGGTGTGGCCTCCTCTCGTGTCCTCGGGGGTCTAAATAATCGTCGGTACGAAACTGGTTGAGACACGAACGATGCTTTGATTACGAGGCGGAGCTGCTCACGAAGCCCCATGATTGACAGCCACTTAATAGGAAGCTCTCGAACTACTGTGTGTGTGTGTGTGTCTGGTAGCTTGATGCTATAAAGTTGCAGCTGCTAATGATAGTGGTAGAGTACTCTTTAATACCCAAGGGTTAGGAAAGATTAAATAAAGAAATGGCCACGGGTACTTGATAATGCCGTTGGTATCAGACTTTTAAATTTTAGCCTGAGTGGTTTTAACCTCCAGTTCAAAAGCCATTTTTTCCTAGATGAAATTAATGTGGAAGCTTTATCTTTATGATGAATATCTATAATTCCTAAAATACATTATCTGATATAGAGTGCAGTTTTACTTTTTATTAATGAGACAGATTTTGTTATTCATCGATGAATATCAACCAGGATTAATCCAAGTAAACGTTTTATTATATATAATCATTACTTTTTCACCCTGAAAGTCTACTCCCACCACCACGTGGGTGTAGAATGATAATAGAGTTCGCCATCCTATTGTTTGTTTCCTCGCGAGCCTCATTTTATGGCGTAGAAGAGAGAGAGAGAGAGAGAGAGAGAGAGAGAGAGAGAGAGAGAGAGAGAGAGAGAGAGAGTTTTACTCTTACATCATTGGAATCGTGAGGGTTCCATGCAGGTATTTTCCACGCTCATACCACATCGGCTGTGCACTGTTACTTGTGACTCGTTTCTCCACGATGGCAAAGCGTTTTAATCGTGAATGCTTTCTCTGCTTTGAGTGGTTCTCCAAAGTCGGTTTTGTTTGTTAGTTTGTTTGTAAGCAGCTAAGTCGAAGTTCAAATAATCTTCCATAGAATTTGTATATATATTTGTATATATATATATATATATATATATATATATATATATATATATATATATATATATACATATATACATACATACATACAATATATATTATTATATTATATTGATATTATATTATATTATATTTCTCTTACCCTGTTATCAAGTGGTAAATGTTTTCTCTGCTTTGAGTGGTTCTCTAAAGTCGGTTTGGTTAGTGAGATAGTTTGTTTGTAAGCAGCTAAGTCGAAATTCAAATAATCTTTCATAGAATTTGTATATATATATATATATATATATATATATATATATATATATATATATATATATATATATATATATGTATATATCTATCTATATATTATATATATATATATATATATATATATATATATATATATATATATATATATATATCTATATATATATATATCTTTCTCTGTTACCAAGTGGCAGATTAAACCAGCTGGCTTCTGGCTCCCCCTCGAAAATAGGACGTGGTTTGTGACTTAATGATATGAGATGATGATATTGCACCATTGACCTCTTGGCACTGTGGTTTTCAAGCAAGACCTTAAGGTGATTTTTTTTCCCTACGACGGCGGAAGAGATCTATTAGGACACCTGGATGACAGCACCCTGCCCCCATCCCTCCCTCCCAAAATCCTCTTCTTACTTCTCATTCACACACACGTGTTTGGTGCTTGGCATGTTTCTGTTTTGAGACCGCGTCGGTGTAAAATGTTCAGTGGAGGAAGAGGGAGTAATGGAAACATATTTCTGTAAATGTTTCTGAATTTGCTGTAGATTGTATTCGTCAAGTCTATTTTATGATCAAGAGGTAGAAAAGAAATCGCGTGAAATTGTAGTGTGTCTGTGTTTGTGTGCATGGTTTATCTTGCTTCTGAATCTGTTACTGTTGACATTATCTGAAACTGGTTTTATGGCAGCTAATCCTCTTAGTTTTATGGCAGCCCGGTTATTTTCGGAGGTAATCGAAAAACAATATAGTAAAAAAAAAATAATTGAAATCGAAATGGACAGGATTTTTCTTACAACTACAGATATTTATTGTACGTTTTTTTTTTTTACTATATTACTATGGTAAATAGATATTTTCACATTTGACCCGTGACACTGAAAATATCCTAGAACTGCTCCTTGGATATACTTGTAATTGTGTTGTATCTATTATTGTTAGTGTAATATCACGTTCTGTTGGTCATGGGATAGTCGATATTATGTAATAATTAACTTTTTATAGGTAATAAAGGCGCCCAAGTTTCAACACACACACACACACACACACACACACACACATATATATATAATATATATATATATATATATATATATATATATATATATATATATATGTGTGTGTGTGTGTGTGTGTGTATGTATGTATGTATGTTTGTATGTATGTATAATCTCCATGCACGTTTTACCCTTCAGGGGGTCAGATCAGCCATTATTGTGTAATGAAGATGCTAGGTCTATGGCATACATACACGTATACGTGTGTGTTGTGTGTGTGTGTAATATATATATAATATATATATATATATATATATATATATATATATATATATATATGAGTGTGTGTGTTGTATACACACAATATGTATATATTATTTTTGTTATTCAGAAAATGAACCCTATTCATAAGGAACACGCTTCAAGCTTCCGAAGAATATGGTGTTCATTAGAAAGAAGGAACAGAAGGTAAAGGGGAATATTCAGGCAAAAAAAAGATCACTTATTAAAAAGAAAAACAAATAAATAAATAAATGGATGAAATGGTAGGTATATGATTAAAATCTAAAGTGAATGCTCTCTCTCTCTCTCTCTCTCTCTCTCTCTCTCTCTCTCTCTCTCTCTCTCTCTCTCGTGTTTTAAAATTCAATTTCCTGCTTCATCTTCCTTTTACGGTCCTTTTTTAATTGCCTCACCTGTATCCGGAATGATGCTATCGGGGATTTAAATCAGGTAAACACCTGTTTCCTGAGTTCCAGCGCTCAACACCTGTTCTAAGTTCTCCACAGGTCAAAACGCATCAACAGGTGCATCTCCGTAACATTTCTCTCTCTCTCTCTCTCTCTCTCTCTCTCTCTCTCTCTCTCTCTCTCTCGTGCTGTGAGAGAAAAAGACTGGAAGCGTTGGAATATAAACGACAGAAAACCTAATTCCTTTCTTTCCTATGTTTCTATTCTATAAACCTGTTTCATTTTTTTCATTTCTACGGTTCGCTGGTTCTCACTGTTTAATGTAAAACGCGAACTCTTGGAATTATTAAATATATTTCTATATAAATAAATCCGGATGTGATTCTCTCTCTCTCTCTCTCTCTCTCTCTCTCTCTCTCTCTCTCTCTCTCTCTCTCTCTCTCTCTCTCTTCCTTACCTCACACTTAAACTTACCCTTGGTTTTTATGTGTGTTGTGTTACTCTTTCTGTGGCTTACCACTGATACTTGTATGTTGAAGATATACTTTGTCAATTGTTTTCCATTTATGGAAAGTTGAAATTGCCGATTTTGTTCACATACTTTAGTGCTTGGGGTTGTTTGTTTTAAATTTCGATTGTTACAGTTTTGAAAGCCGGGCTCGTACTGTTTCTTAAGGTTTGAATTTTTCAAACCATTTGTTTGCCTACATATTTCTCCCCGAGTTCAACGGCACGATCTCAAGTCTATTTTTGCATTTTTGCAAACTTCAGCAAAGTGTGAACTTGTGTTTGAACATTTCCAGGGGATTTGAGGCTAAAATGGCTCATTTTGCTTCAGTTTCGTATTTCATTATGATTTTATGGGAGTCTTACAGAGTAGGTTAGAAGACATAATTAGAACCTTACTGACTGTTGATATTTTCTCGTGAATATTTTGAATTTTTCTCGGGTCTACAAAGTAGACCGGCTTTATAGGATCCTTAAGGAATGATGAACCAGAGTTCAGAAGGGTATTGCGTATTGAGATGAAAGGCTTGACAGTGCAATACTTTTGCAAAACCCATTCTTTCGATCAAATACGGTCTTGGTGACAAGCAAAACAGACCTATGTTGAAACTAGTAACGTTGCTCTCTCTCTCTCTCTCTCTCTCTCTCTCTCTCTCTCTCTCTCTCTCTCTCTCTCTCTCTCTCTCTCTCTCTGGTATTCCCAAGAGACTGGGAATGATGATCAAATAAAAGGGTTCCAAACTTATAGATCAGATAGAAAAAATAGGAATCAAGGGGGAACCGCAATATATGGGAAAGACAAAAAACAAGGAAAAATATATGAGAAATATAGTAACTCAGAATGTGAACTAATAGCGGTAGAATTTGAATCTGAAAAATTGATGAACATAGTAATATATAGACCTCCTAATACTAAAGAGTTTGACTTAATAATTGAAAAATTGGATGATATATGTAGAAATCACAAGGACTGGACTATTCTCCTATCTGGTGACTTCAAATTTCCTTTCGTAGAATGGAAAGAACGAATAGGAGACTGTGGTTGTACTTATACATATAAAAAAGAGAGTAATAGTAGTGCAGAAGATAAGAGCAATTTGGAAAAGCTATTAGATATGCTACTAGAATACAACATTCAACAAATAAATAAACCACCTGCCAACAAGAAAGGAAAATACTTTTTAGACCTAGTATTTGTGAACGAGATGAATTATGTTAAAGAAATAATAGTTTATAATGCGAGGATTTCAGAATCATAATGTCATAGAACTAACAGTTCATTCCAAAGCAAGTGAAAATAGAGATAAGCAAGAAATGAAAAAGTGGGAAGGATATGGAAAATACAACTTCTACAGTAAAAAATATAAAAATGGTCAGAAATTAATGAAGAATTAAACAAAGATTGGGATAACATTTTCGTAAGTGATGACATAAGGGTAAATACGGAGATATTATATAAAAATATTGGAGAAAATAGTGGTAAATATATACCGAAGAAGAAAAGTAAACATCATTCATGCATACCAAGAGACAGAAGGATCTTGTTCCAGAAAATCAGAAAGTGGAAAAAAGGTCTTGCAAAAGAAAAAATGCATGGGAAATTTAAGTATTTATAGAACGAAAAAGTAAGATAGAAAATGCAGAACAAAAGATTATACAATCAAAAGAAATGAAAATGAAAAACGGGACTTGGAAGAAAAAACCCTATTAAATATCAAGCAAAACCCCAAACTATTATACTCATATGCGAAGAAGATGAATAAAAGAAGAATAGAAATAGGGCCCTCTGAGAATTGAAGGGAGATTAACGAATGAAAAAAGAAAATTTGCAACATACTGGCAGAACGATATAAGAGAGAATTCATTCCCCATAATAGATAATGAAGATAATATATAGAAGTAAGGGACGAAAATAGTGAATATTTAGCTGTCATACGAATTAATGAAGCTGATATTGTGCAGGCAATTAATGAAATTAAAAATGGAGCTGCTGCAGGCCGGATGGAGTCCCTGCTATTTTGTTAAAGAAAGTAGTTCATTCTATCGCAAAGCCAATTGCAATATTATTAAGACAAAGTGTAGATACAGGCAAGATTTATGATGAGTCACAAATTAGCATATACTCTCGCACCCCTACTTTCAAAAGTGGATCAAGACTAGAGGCAAGTAATTATAGGTCTGTGAGTCTAACATCACATATTATGAAAGTGTATGAAAGGGTAATGAAGAGAAATATTATGAAACATTTAATAAAACAAAAAAATAATTTGTTTAATATAGGACAACACGGTTTCGTACCCGGAAAAAGTACACAACCCAACTGTTAGTCCACCGTGAGAACATATTCAAAAATATAAAAGCGGAAATGAAACAGATGTGGTTTATCTAGACTTTGCAAAAGCTTTTGACAAAGTAGACCATAATATATTAGCAAAGAAAATTAGAAAACACAATATCGTAGATAAAGTAGGAAGATGGTTAAAAGAATTTTTACACAACAGAAAACAGATAGTTATTGCAAACGATGAGAAATCGGATGAAACCAAGGTAATATCCGGTGTGCCACAAGGTACGGTGCTAGCTGCAATATTGTTTGTTATTATGATTGAAGACATAGACAGTGATGTTAAGGATTCGGTAGTGAGTAGTTTTCGCTGATGACACAAGAATAAGTAGGAGAATATTACTTGTGATGAAGATAGGAACGCTCTACAAAGAGACCTTAACAAAGTATATGATTGGGCAGAGGTAAATAGGATGGGTATTTAACTCTGATAAATTTGAATCAATAAATTATGGAGACAGAGAAGGAAAGCTATATGCATATAGGGGACCTAATATGAAGACAATCACAAATAAGGAAGCAGTTAAAGACCTTGGTGTGATGATGAAGATAGGAACATGTTATGCAATGATCAAATAGCCATTCTGTTGGCAAAATGTAAAGCAAAAATGGAATGTTGTTACGGCACTTCAAAACAAGAAAGCTGAACAATGATTTATGCTTTATAAAACATATGTTCGTAGTCCACTTGAATATTGCAATATGATATGGTACCCCACACTATCAAAAGGATATTGCACATGAAGAGTGTACAAAGGTCCTTTACAGCTAGAATAGAAGAAGTTAAGGACCTAGACTACTGGGAAAGACTACAATCCTTAAAATTATATAGTCTAGAAAGGAGAAGAGAACGCTACATGATAATTCAGGCATGGAAACAGATAGAAGGAATAACAGAAAATATCATGGAACTAAAAATATCAGAAAGAGCAAGCAGAGGTAGATTAATAGTGCCCAAAACTATACCAGGAAAAATAAGGAAAGCACACAGAACATTAATCCACTACGCACCAGCATCGATAATGCAGACGTCTATTCAATGCGTTTGCCAGCTCATCTGAGGAATATATCAGGAGTAGCGTAGATGTGTTTAAGAATAAGCTCGACAAATATCTAAACTGCATCCCAGACCATCCAAGATTGGAAGATGCAAAATATACCGGAAGATGTACTAGCAACTCTCTGGTAGACATTAGAGGCGCCTCACACTGAGGGACCTGGGGCAACCCGAACGAACTGTAAGGGTGTAAGGGTGTAAGGGTAAGGGCTCTCTCTCTCTCTCTCTCTCTCTCTCCAGAGCAAGAGTCTCATATTGCCACCAGCATGAACCGCAGGTGCACGCAAGCGGTCTTCCCTAGTGGTGATAAACGGGTCTTTTGGTAAACTGGTAGCTGGGTAGAGTGGTTGCAGGTTGTCAGACCCGAGACCATCACCGTGTCTGGTAGCGTTTCAACAGCAGCCGCCTTTCTTTTCTGAAGGAATCAAAAACTTAGAGAAGAGGACCTTTTTTTCATCATTATTTTTTTTTTAAGCTGAGGCTAGGTAACTAGCAGAGCTTCTTTTTGTGCTTCGCATCATTCTGTCCTTTAGTGATAGGTCGTCCGGCTTTGGCCATATATATATAGTATATATATATATATATATATATATATATAGTATATATATATATATATATATATTTATATGTATATATATATATATATATATTATATTTACACTCAGCTGGGTACTTGAATACACTATTTTTCAAAAGTTCTGTCTGAATGATAATACATATTTGAAGTGTTCGTCATTGGTTCTTGATCCGTCATTCGTTCAGGAATTCTCTTGAATTGTTACACGGCTTCTTCATTTCAGGTTTTCCACATTAACATTCAATAAAATACTACTACTTCCTCACGGAGAAGAAGCTGGTGGTGATGTCTTCTTGTCTGAGTATGAAGTCTTCTGGCCAGAGTTTTCGAGGGATCAGGTTTGCAGCAGCAGCTAAACACTCAACAACAACATCCCCTTCCCTCCTACCCCCCTCCCCCTCTGCCTATCCTTCTTCTCCCCCCCCCCTCCCCCTTTCGCCACACCGCCAACAGACCTCACTCATTCTTCCTCAGACTCCTGCCCCCATTTGTAGGACTGCCCATCTATCCACTTCCTGCGTTATGGTGTCGTGTAACGGACAAGTCTGTATCTGTGTGTGTATGTGCATGTACAAGTGCGTTCATTCACAGACAACTCAGCCATATTGACTTTAAATTAGCAGTGTTGGACCACTTAAAAGTGGCTGGTTGGACTTCCTTTAGGTTACCACAGCTCCAAATATTACGTCCACATCTTGTTTTTTTTTTTCTTTCTTTCTTTCTTCCCTTAACTCTGCGAATAGACAAAATGTACTTCCAGCTTTCAGGATCATTCGTTCTCTCCCCAGCAGCGTGTCTGCAGATGTCATATGGTCATGGAGCCACGCCCCCCCTCTTCCCCGAGATCGCATTGGGCTTGGGAGAAGAAGAGGGGTAGTATTACAAACCCGGGTCTCAGAATTGAGCTTCTTCAAAGAATAAACGAGAAATAGAAAAATTGAAGGAGCGGGCTCCTTGTGGCTTCAGTAGAGCGTTTGATAACCGAATAAACTAAGTGATATTTAACGTGGTAATTTAGTGTTTGCGAAACGGCGATACTTCAAGATTATCAGTTCATCGAGCGAGAAAAGTAGTCCATTTTGTGATATGTAATATAAGGGCAAGTAGTGATAGTGGTAGTTGTTGTAAGGGATCTTGGTAATGAAACAGAAAGTAAAAGTTGTTTACCATTGTGAAATGCGTTCACCACTGACACAGTAAATCCCGTATTATACTGTCTTCTGCTCATGTATGAAATCGCATAGAAATATGAGTGTCTGCTAAACCTGAAATATTAAGCAATGCATGCCTTACATACCTATTAGGGGCATGCATTCATTATTCAATCTAGTGTTGCATGCATTTATTGATTTTTTTTTATTAATAGACCCAATTATAACCATGACAAACTTAACAGTTGCGGCCAGTACAAAGGAGACCTTTCCTTCCTTGATGTCGTTGAAAGAGAAGCCCAGTATTTAATATTTACGAACAAGAGCTGTAAATGTGGGCCGTTGCCTTAATGCATGAGAAACGTGCCCTAATCCATGCAAAAGGTCCGTCACTGGTGCCTACATCAGAAAGGTCCTATCTTACTGACATACGTAGAAATCTCTCCATTGAGGACTATGATGGAATACATGATAAGGAAGAAAAATGAGTACCAGACTCAAGCCCCGAAACTAGGAAGAAAGCTGAGGGAAAATTTCAACAGGTTATCAAAAAGCTAATCAAAGGACGGCTTACAAATAGGAAACAGATGCCCTTTGGAGAATCACCACCAAAAGTGGAACACTGGAAACACCTCGCGAGAGCTTCACTTAAGTCTGCAGTCACCCAAAGCTGGTAACTAACCTCGTGATGAGGAACAGCACTGCCCTTGGGGATCCAAAAGAATGAGGACGAAAGTGGTTTACTAATTCAAGTGTTTGGGAGAAGTATTTTAAAGCCTCTATTGTAAGCTATACTGTGCACACAATGACAATCCTTTACAACATGGTGCCATTTACCAGGATTTTGTGGATGTACATGGCAAGAAGCTACCTCTAGACGTCACTATAGACAGAAATTGCTCACCAGCCTCTAATCTGCTCGTGGTCACTGAAATGGTGGGCATTACATTGCAGCAGCAGCAGCCTGCCCCATTGTTTTGATGTTGTTGTTGTTTTTGTTGTTTTTTTTTTTTTTTTTTTTTTTTTTTTTTTTTTTTTTTTTTTTTTTTTTTTTACTCATTGACTATGCTACACTATACATTGGGGTGTAGTTTCATTCTGAATCTATTGTAGCGATTTTAGTCCTGATTGAAGGCCTTGAGTGAAAGGCTGAAACTGCTGTCGGCGGAAGAGAATACAATGGAATACTGTAGCGACGACTTTTCTTCTCATTTATTATACTTTTGGCCTGGATGCTAAGTGGGTGACGCATGTGGAATTTGCCTTAATTTATATATTCACCACGTATACATACATACATATATAAGAGAATACCACAGGTAAATGATAGGCAGAAATCCAAGCGCTTTCGCCTTCACTGAGACATTGTCAAGGGACGAATGAAATACAGTTGGAAAGAAAGTTATCTGAAAAACAAAATGATCAAGAATATCAGATGGTTAATTGTCAAAAGGGTAAAAACCAAAGAGATAATCCAGGATTATCAGATATCGCACGGCCACAAACTTAATCATAGATTTAACCTTAACAGAGACTACGACGCATCCATACAGTCCAAAATATGTAATAACTGAATATATTAATTTTGTTGCTTATATTTATCTACAACTTTTTTCATTATGAATGCATCAAGTTTAAATAAATCAAGACTTAAATTTAGAACATTTCCATTATTTGACTTGGTGAAACAAGATTCAGTGATATTCCTTTTAACTGTGTCATTACATGGGATTAAGGCTCTTGCTTGACTCCAGTTAAGAGGATGATCTAAATCTCTGATAAGTACGAATAGTGCATTCGATATTAGTCCAGTTCTCACAGAATATTGGTGCTGTTTGAGTCGTTGTGAAAGAGATTTACCGGTTTGTCTTTAATAGACTTTATCACAGTTTTTGCAAGGGATTTGGCCTATATTCCATATTCTATGTATGCATTGTATATAAGGATCGATTGCGCAAGAGAAATTTTGACTCTATGAAGTGTTCGCGAACTTCAGAGCGTCTCTCCTCCGTCTCTGGAGGTTCCTTCTTCATTCATCAACGCCAGCGACCCACCTCAGGGAGCGAAGACAAACGGGTCGCCATTGCGTGAAGGGTCATCGGGTTAAAAGGAGTATTAGAGTTGCCTGGCATAACCAGTGTATGACTCAAGATAATTGCGCTACTTGATGTGTGCGAGAGCCGAAGAAGAACATGGTGTCCTCATGAAGTTTGTTAGTGTGTGTATGGGTGCTGTTGGACAAATGTCATTATTTGTAGTATATTCCTCAGTACATACATCTACTACATATATATATATTATTTATATATATATTATAATGATATTATATTTTATATAGATAGATAAATTTTATATATATATATAAAAATTATATCACACGTATTAAACTATAAATGTCCTTTAATATCTAATTTGCTTCTACCTCTGAATTAATATATTTTCATATTTGTATGGTAACTGAAGGGAAATTTTTTAGCTGATAATAAATTCGTCAGCTCGTGGGCTCGAACGACGGAACCAAGAATTCATGACGTATAGTGAAGCTCTTTACCCACATGGCTATCACGAGACGTCTTGAATTCTTGGTTCCGTGGTTCGAGCCCATGAACCGACGAATTTCTTATCAACTAAAAAATTCCCCTTCGACTAACATACATGAAAATATAATTCCGAGGTAGAGCAAGTTAGATATTAAAGGACATTTGTAGTTTAAATGAGTGATATATATATATATATATATATATATATATATATATATATATATATCTAATATCATAATATATATACATATATATATACACATCAGATATATTAATATATATATATATATATATATATATTATATATATATGTGTGTGTGTGTGTGTGTGTGTGTGTGTGTGTGTGTGTGTGTGTGTGTGTAATCACGTCTGTTAGCGTCTTGATTAGTATAATTTTTATCTCGTGAACTGACGAACCTTCCAGATCATTAATATTAGTAGACATTGGGTTTTGATTTTTTTTTTTTTTTTTTTTTTTTTAACGTAGAAGCCGTCTCTTTTTATTTAATTTAGAAACACCAAGCTTCCTGGTATTCAGTAGAGGAAACGCAATTTGGGAAATTATGCCAATAGCATAGCTTAGCGAGTGATTATGCTCGGCCGAACGCTGTTCTTTGCGAATGTAATCACCAGATCCATGCCTAGTTTCATTCACGTTTCAGCGCTTTGATTTTTGCCGTCTGATGTAATTAGCGGAGCTTGTGGTTTGCCTTAGAGGCTGTTAATTTGTGTGAAATTATATCATTTCGGTTACTGAAAAACAATCTTATGTCTTTTTATACTCACATACATACGTATGTTGTTACAGATAATTGTTGGAGTCAAAGCAGAAGAGGTCTCCACTTTTTCCCGAGGGCAGGATGTAATAATTAACCTTTTGAACTGTGTCGCCGTGAGAATAAGAAATTTATTCTTCTGTACTTGGCTTTGGGTGTAATTATTCCTTATTTAATGTCCACTCTCACGGCCCATTTGCGAACCAAGGTCGTGCGTTCGGCCATGGGCGTCTTTGGATTACTTCCTCGCCCTTCAAGCGATTTGAGAGCAGCCCAATCCCCTACTGTAGTCCGGGCTTGATGGAGGTGAGAAAAAGAGGATGGAAGGTAAAGGAAGTGGGACTCAAACCCCCTCCCCCAGACCCCCATGCATACAAATTTCCTTCGCTTCCTCTTCGTTTTAATAGCAGTTCTCTCCCCTGTTACGTCGTATCCTTTCCTCTTTGCCTCAACTTCGTTATTGAGGGCGGTTGATGAATCGTTGCATTTGACTTTTAATGGCTGTCTTTGTGAAGGTGCATTCGCTGGTTTTCTGCCTTCGTACTTCCTGACATGCATGCTTGTATATATTTATATCGAGCAGGATATATTTAGTGTATCTTCTTAAAGAATAAATAGAACAGGAGTACGAAGGAAGTGTAATGGGGGGTCGAAAAGAAAAAAAAAAAAAAAACCCCGTTTATATACAATAGATTCTGAAAGTAGAGAAAATCATCTCTCTCTCTCTCTTCTCTCATCTCTCTCTCTCTCTCTCTCTCTCTCTCGAAAGGAGGTTACGAGCGTACTGGCGATTTAGGTGTAATTCAGGGCAAGATCTTGGGACCCCTGAAGACCCTGGATCGGTCGGTGGGTCGTCCTCCCTTCTGAGTGGGTGGTCTCGTATGTCTTCCTCGGAAGACATTAGGGCGGTCTTTGGCCATATTTCGTTGTTATGCATTCCAGGTACCCGCAGTTATTTCTTGTAATTAATCCCTACGTCAAGGATTAGCAATTCTTTAGCTAGGTGCCAAAGAATAGGCATTAAATATCTAAGGGAGAGATTTATATGCCACTGTATATAGTGATCTTCACTCTTAATCTTTGCACATTTTCATATTTCTTCCAAATGTTTCCAGGAAGTGTTACACTTTACTCTTTTATCATAAACTTTTGACCTCTGGATGTTTATTCTGCGAATAAACAGGTGCTTCTTTTTCATATAAGTTGAACTCAAACAGTGGTTGACTTTGACTCTATTTCCTTTACCCAGAGAAGCCATGCAGCAGCAGCAGCAGCAGCAGCGGCAGCAAAAAGAACAGAACAGTACGGGCGCATTCCGA
>NC_061107.1:74759725-74812225 GCF_015104395.2 Macrobrachium nipponense | reverse complement strand
TCATCAGTCATTGTAGTGACTCTTCGGAACATCGGTATTGTGATGGTATTTAGATGTGGTGCTGGGATGTGTATGGGACCGCTGAAGCATGACATGGTTGTTTTACATGGGAATTACTTGAAGAATAATCCATCGGTTAAACTGGGCGGGCATTAAGTTGCTTATGCCTTGTCGGAAGAGTATACAGCTGTTAAAAAATTAAGGTCATTGGTATTTTTATATCGCCACTCAGGCTGTAGTTGTGTTATTACAACTATTTTGATTTTCACTGAAGAATGATCTTTGAAACAATCAGATACTGTTGTGGTTGCAAATGTTCCAAGGGGACACCCGTGGCTCCTCCACGTAAAAATCTACATGAGTCAAGTCTACCGAGACTTTGGTAGATTTCTCTCTCTCTCTCTCTCTCTCTCTCTCTCTCTCTCTCTGCTCTCTCTCTCTCTCTCTCTCTCTCTAGTTCCCTTAAGGAGCTGCCAAGTACGTAAATAACAAACTTATTGTTATTAAGATTGATGCAACAATTTTAGAATGTATCCTAGGTAAAAGTGTGTACAACGTCAATTCACACACACACACACACACACACACACACACACACACATATATATATATATATATATATATATATATATATATATATAGACATATATATATACACGTTAGCGAAGGTTAATTTCAGTGATAATCCCTCGTATTTGTTAAAAGAAAAAAAAAAGTATTTTTCTTGTGCTAGAACAAATGTTTTAGGTGGAGCTGTTGTCTGGCTTCCTATGTGGACTCAAGCGTGAAGATATGATAGTCCTTACCAAATAGGCTTAATTACATGCCTAAGTACATTTTCATTTGGATCCCCAAGTTGATTTTGAATAGTCCTTGGTTATTTCACAGTTTATTTCCTTAAGAGAGAGAGAGAGAGAGAGAGAGAGAGAGAGAGAGAGAGAGAGAGAGAGAGAGAGAGAGAGAGAGATGAATGAACTTCGCCTCAAATCAGAGGATGGATTCCTTCTGGCCCCTTGCGAGAGAGAGAGAGAGAGAGAGAGAGAGAGAGAGAGAGAGAGAGAGAGGAGAGAGAGAGAAAGTTAGTTTGATGAAGATGGATAGGAGGCCTAAGGTTTTCATGAATATCATTAGCATGATGATGGAGGGCCAAATGTGTTGTAGAGGCATGTGTTTAAGGTGGAAGTGTTTTCGTATCATTTCATTAGTTTTCGTAGTACATGAAGCTTTTATTTCGTTTACTATTATCCCCTTAATGAACACACAGACACTAATATATATATATATTAGAAGGAAATCACGTGTTATGATTGATTTCGTAGGTGAGGAAAAAGTACCTCATCGAGGTGCCTGGCCCTTTCGAGGTGTGATGGTTTATTTTTTGAAGGAACTCTGATTGCTCGCATCCGTTTATCACCTCCCCCCCTCCCCCGTCTCTTTCTCTCTCGTCCACCGCTTTGCGACCCACAAGAGTGGACTACTAGCGTGCAGGTGCAGGTACTTATGAAACTTCACCTTACTCTTTTTACTTGTCACTAGCAGATGTACTGCTGCAACTGAGCAAAATATCCGTTACCCATAGTTTCCGGGGATCACTTACTTGAATGGATAACGTCTTACGAGTGCAGCTCAGGACGTTAGAAACGGCTCATTGTATGGCTTAAGCGAACGGCCTCACATCCGGTTATTAAGGACTAAAGGTTCGAGACGTTCTATTCGAAGGTAGTCCTTCGCTGGACAATTTAGGTACATTCGTCACCCTCGTAAGATCTGCTGTTATTGTCGACCATTTATATATTATTATATATATATATATATATATATATATATATATATATATATATATATATATATATATATATATATATATATATATATATATTTAATGTCGTGGGTATAAATAAGTTTATTCCGTGGAAATAATTTTGTTACTTTAATTTTCTCTCTCTCTCTCTCTCTCTCTCTCTCTCTCTCTCTCTCTTCTCTCTCTCTCTCTCTCTCTCTCTCTCTCTCTCTTTCAACTTACGTTCTGTCACTTAAAATATCTGAATTTACTGTTTCTGATATTTATGAAATCAGATTTTTTTTATATTACTTTTGTTAAATTTTCATACAATTGTTTCATATACGCATACACACATACATGTGCCTCAGCAAGTCATTCTCGGTGTTTGTTTTAGTTATTGGCAATTGTTATTAAACTGATCATATGGGCTTGTAGTTAATGAACACCTTTCGTTGCACTGTGAAACTGTAACGTTGAACCGTTTTAAAATATTCATCTTTTGTGCACATTTCTTTTAAATCCTTAATCCTTGTGCGTTATAATTGAGGATAACTCGGAGTTCCGATTATGGCCTGTTTTGTCAATTTTCAGTCCTATTTTTAAGAGGTAAATTGTAATTGACAAAAACAATGTAGATGGACCGGACAGTTTGCTTGCGAGTGCTCGAATTTCATAAATCTAGTGCTTGTCTTATACATATATATACCTGCACCGCCTCAGGAAGCGAACGCCATCTTCTAAGAATAACGTAACATCTCTTAGTAATTGTGAAATAACACTTCAATGTCACCAGCAGGCAGAGTCAGGTGTAGTTTTATTTGCTGTTTCCTCGTATTTATCGAGAGAGACGAGTTGTAAGAAATAGGCAAGACACTAACCTGCCTCACGCATCTCTTCCTTGCTCATATTTTTGCTCTTTTTAGTTTTTCATGAAGACAGTTATTTAATTCAGTATATTCTATGTGTTTTGTGTGTGTGTGTGCGTGCGTGTGTGTGTGTGTGTGTGTGTGTGTGTGTGTGTGTGTGTGAATACAGACTTCTTTTAAACTAACAAAAACATGTTAATGGACATTTATGTTACTTTCCTTATTAGCTGTGGATAACTAAGTTCCCCCCCCCCCCCTTATTTTTATCTAAAGGAAAACCGAAAGAAAAAAGAAATAAACGTGTTTTGTAATCTAATTTTGTTTGTTCTAATTAAAGGCTTTCCACGTTGTATGCGCACTAATTTATTTTTTATCATGTTTGTGAGAAATTTAAAAGCAACAAGATTCTAACTCTTATTTTTGTTCGTTTTAATTAAAGGCTGTCCTGGTTGTATGCGCACTCATTTATTTTTATCATGTTTGTGAGAATTTTTAGAGCATCAAGATTCCATCCTCGTGACTAGAAGGGATTGGAATTCGAAAACCAATCACAATAAAACTGGATGGTTTATAACCATAATCTTCTCCCATCTGAGCCGTAAACGCCGTTGGCTTAAGTAAATCGGCATCCATTCATTAATTCTCGTGGGAGGTCATAAATGCCTTATATTGCCTTCTTGGCCAAGGCCTTTAGCACTGACCCATAGGATGCTGCGTAGGCCTAAAGGATTTATGAACCCTGAGCAAAGGGAGGAGGTATTTGGGAGCACCGAAGGTAGATAGAATGGAGAGACGAGGATTCAAGGTAAATGAAGGTTTTGTTCTTTTATTTACTTAATTTGGGATGAAAGAAAATCATACCTAATGATTTAAGCTTCCTGATTTATTAACAGTGGTGGTGTGCTGTTGTTGATACCGATGGTTCATTTTCTTGGGAAGATTAAGACTGGAAAAGTAAATCCACAATAATATGTCTGTTTGATTTTGTTATTTAAAATACAAGAAGGACCGTGCAGGTCATCGAAAGCTTTTTGCTCTGTATTTTAAATAACTAAATCAAACAGACATATTATTGTGGATTTATTTTTTCAATTTTACTGACTCATGTGATTATGAGTTTTCGGGGGAAGATTAAGAATGTTGTAAAGAACATTAAGTTACGTTTAATATATATCTATTTTTTTATTTTCATTTTTACTCTCATAGCTAACTGCATACGTGTATCGATATACAGACAAAAAGAATATTATTTTGCAGGTTAATGTTCTCCTACTGGAAATCGACAACATTCCTGACTCGTAATAAAACAAAATTTATTGCTGAGGACAGCACGGAACCAAGATTTCTCAGCTTGCCATTTTTGGTGATCAGTGATACGTCAAATGAGTCTCTCTCTCTCTCTCTCTCTCTCTCTCTCTCTCATCGTCTCCTCTCTCTCTCTCTCTCTCTCTCTGGTCAACGCCGACATCCGGGACATGCTGGAGACACCCCCACCCCCACTCTCCTGCCTCCATCACTCCCCCCTCCTTTCTCGTAGACGCTGTTGTCTCTTCAGAGCAAAACCTTTTCACCCGCTGACGAGATTCTTTTAACCACATCCCTTTTCCCCCCTGTCTCGTTCCCCTGTACTCGTAACCCCCACCCCCACCCCCACCCCCCACACATCACCGCCACTCAGTCTCCCAAGTTGCCTCATCGTTGTCCCAATCGATCTCCTCTCCTTCTGTGCTCATCCTCTTCTGCGTCCTCTCTCCGCTACGAGACAAATTTACGTGTTCGTTTTAATGTCAGGAACATTTACGGAACTTGAAAATATTTGTTTATATATAGTCGAAGGCTTTGTGTGTTGCTCCAAACTAAACACATCGCCTAATGACGGACTGGAGGACGAAGCCCTTGTGTAAAACGCAACATTAACATTTATCAGGCTCTCTCAACATTTCCAAATATCATCTTCATCGCCATTAATGGTGACAATAACATGTATTTTTCGTGTGGGATCTCGGTTGACTATATTTTTTGTGACTGCCTCATTTTCTGTCGGTGAGAGATTGCTATTGTGAACTCGTATGTTGCCATTTTTTTCCCAGTGGCTGCAATTTGTGATATGATGGCCGTGCTTTGTTTCTTAAAGTATAATTACTTCGGTCCATTTCTCTTGTTTCTCTTGTTTTTTTAATTTATTTTTTTAATTGTACGATTACCTTCCTTGTTTTTTGTTCTTTTTGACTGATTTTTTGTCTCTTGTTTTTTCATTATGATATGCAGTCTTTGACTTCGCACTTTCACTTATTTTTTCCACACCTCAATAGCATCACACTTTCGATCATTATCCTGTTGGTGTTGAAGTCTCTGTGTGGTAAACTGCAGATTTCGTATTGGCTAATAGTGTTAAATAGTTTATCACTAGTTATTATTAGTGTAATTTTGTTGCCTGATTGTCTGCATTCCTAAGAATGCAGACACTTCAGTAATAAGTGCAATTGATTAAACACGAATGACTATAAATGTGTAATATTTTTTCAACAATAAATTTTCTGAGAAAAACACATGAATGTATTTTTGGAAGATATTTCTCGTTATAAAAGAATCTTAAGAGTTTTTTCCGTTAAAACTAGAGATGAACTGATTATTTTGTTAATACTTGGTTTATTCAAGGGATTTATGTCTTTAACATGATGCACATGACAAATCTGTGTTTACATGCCATGTGTACTTGATACAACGAAAGCTGCGTATGTCAACATCAGCCAAACGACCTCGTTAAGTAGATTTCTAAGCTCCTCCAGTTTGGCTCGCTTTCTACCGTGGCTGTAATCGTATCACACTTCGGACATGCAGAAAACTTACAATCAAGATAAAAAGAAAACCTGCTAATCAGGTTGAACAGATTATCTGCTGAACCCGAGTAACCGCAAATCTCAAGTCTCTAATTTTCCCCTGGTATCCTAGTCGGGTACTCAATAAGCTTAGGTGTTTTCTATCTGTACTCGTTTCTATTTCATTGACTGATGTATCGATTTCATCAAAACAAGAGGATCTCGTCGTATTTCCATTCTCCCTTAGCTTCATTTTTTTTTTATTAGACTGTGACAGAGTACTGGGGAAACGTATCCCTGGGGGAACGTATCCTTGACCGCCTCATCCCCACTTCCTCCTTGACGACTCTTCGTTACGCCAGAGATTCAACAAGTTGCTAGTCGCTTATTTTTGCAGAGGAAGAGAAAAACAAAGAGGATTGCAGTTTCCTCGAAGTTTAGCCAAAAGGCAGAGAAGTGCAGTCATTATAAAGTTTCTTTTATTGTCCGATATTATTGTATAATTCAGTAAACTTGTCTTGCAGAACTCCAGTTGCAATTATTGAATCGTAAAAAGCTGCTTCTGAATGCACGTTAGCAGTATTTCCGTTCCAAGAACCTTTAAAATCTTATAAAGAAAGAAAGAAAGAAAGAAAGAAAGAAAGAAAAGAAAGAAAGAAAGACAACCTTCGCAAACTTCATCTCGGGCACTCAGACCAGCGACGCTTGCTCTTTTGACGTTGTAAAGCCTTTTAATCCCGAACAAATGCGAAGACATAAACATCTCTAATCCGAGTCGAACTTCGCTAATCCCGGCCTCATGAAAAGACATAAGGCCTTTAATCCTGGACAACTGCAGAGGCTTTTGTGACTCCCGAGACTTGATTGCCGGCCAGCGGACATCCCGCTACATTGAACTGTTAACTTGACGTCACGCGGATGACTTAAGACGTCGCTTCGGCCGACGTTAACTGCATTTGGAAAGCAAGTTGGACGCCTTGCATTTTAAAAGACCTGTATTCTCTTCTCCTTATAATGAACGCGTGCGTCATTTAGGGTGTCTCGGCAGTGCGTGCGGAGGGTGGCTGGCTGAATCGCGAATCATTCCAACGAAAATGGGATTTGAGAGTTGCTATTGCATACCAAATGTGTCAGTAGTAACATTGCCAGGATTGCTGTTATTATTATTGTTGTTGTCTTTTAAAGGATGGAGTAGAAGAAAGCGCGTCATTTGGAAACTTAAAATGCGTAGGGATGCGCGCAAAGTCTACGCACCTGGAACAGGGAGGGAACCCTTTTGTATGCATCCGTTGTACGTTCCAAAACTATACTGCTCTTTATCATGTGTGATATCATCTGGGCTGGGATGTGGACAGATGATAGCGTCGTGAGGATGTCCACTCTGTATGCAAAGGTGCTGCGTCTCCGCTATGCATCTTCCATGATGCGCGCTCTCTCTCTCTCTCTCTCTCTCTCTCTCTCTCTCTCTCTCTCTCTCTACTCGGGCTATTTAGTGTTACCTTTCGTAATTAAGATAGAAGTTAACCTCTCTCTCTCTCTCCCTCTCTGGATAAGTTAGCCGTACCCTCCGGGCATGAAAAAATAATAATTGCTGAATTCAGACGAATTAGAATCGCTATCTGTATATAAATGACAATTGGACCAAATGCTGTAGGCCGAAGACAGGTTGACAATTTTCTACAGATAACGCTATGAACACCCACCCCCTTGAACACTACACTTGATATCTATGGTGCTTTTAGTCATTTACTGACGGCCCATTTATACTTCGCTTATTCTAAAGGTAGAACTTCTCGAATTACTGCTTTGTCACTGTGAAAAACAAGTGGTATTAAAATGAGGGTGGGAGAAAGTTTAAGAACGTTAACACGGATTGCAACTAGGCGAAAATATGTTAGTGATAGGATGCATACTCTTGGGTTAATGTTAATACACTGAACGCTGAACATTTTCAGGTCTAATAATGTGGATATGAATGGCTGTTAAATAACTGCAATGATGCTGCAAATGTCACCGAGAGGTTGAAAATCTAAAAACAGAGTTGATACTGTACGATACTCATTAAATCCTGAAGACAAAACTAACTCCCTGTACCATTCATCATTCTCATATTTTTTTTAAATGTGTTTTTAAAGTAATTAGATGAACAGTATAAAAAGACTTTTTGTTTATAGGGTTGGAAGTTTTTATCTATCGTTTGAATGCCTCTAGGAATATCGAAAAAATTTGGAATAAGTTTGTTCTTCTTTTGACATCACTTTTTTTATCATATTTCATTTTAGACCAGATTGCAGAACGAACAATTTTGGAGCTCTTGAAATATATTATTGGATTTTTTTCTACGTTCAGAAGATTATCCTCATAAAGACTGGTGTCCCTTAGATTACATGCAACAGCAGTATTGCATTCGTGTACTGATTTCATGAAATTCGTGACCAGCTGCTTTTTCAAGTCACCAGAGAGCGACTTCGGTGCGTTGGCTCTGGCCTACAAAAAGCGAGCAGTCCACCTCATAATCTCCTTATGGTTGCCCTTCATTCCCTCTTGCTCTTGCTACTTCCATTACTCCTACTCCTATGAATGCTACTACTCCTCTCCTACCACTCCTTTTGATCTATGGCTTCTCCACAGTACTCCCGATGCTCAGGGGCATGCTTCATTCTGCGTATAAATTGATCTCCTTTGCATTCCGTGGTCGTCTCCATAGTATATAATCTGTATATATTTCTGGAAGCTTATCAAGCGCATCGCTCGAGCCAATTAAGAACAGAGGGTATATAAAAATGTCATATAAATAATCATATTGTTTGCCATTGAATGCTCAATTAATTTATTTCTAACGTGCCTAAACTTCATGTTCCCAAGCAGTACTTTCATTTTGCCATAAGCGTGAAGTCATTTGATGTGTTTTTTCACTAGTGTTTGACAAGAACTGGTTTGTAAATCTTTATTATCATAAGTAATAATAGTATTAGTATTTACAGTGTAGCCTCATTTATCTTAAACAAAGAATTTATTAACTTGTTAATCCAATCTCTGCAGGAGTGAATGCCCCTCATGAAAACAGCCAATACTATAAAAAAGGGGGAAAAAATCCGAGAGTACAGTTCTTCAACAGTTTTCTGACGAATTATAATTTTTTTTTTTTTCGCACGTAGCACTTATGACCGGAAAAATAGATAAATAGATAGGTGGTGAAATAATCCTAGATGGTGTTTCGTGCGATTCTCCAGCATTTGCCAAAGATTCGCTCTCCACTTCCGGTCGTTGACTTGATTTCAAGCGTTTGGAAACGTAGACAATGAAACTCCGACGCGTGTTTATGGCATGTGTTCCTTTAGTTTGGATGGAGTTGACATTTTTAACTGTATCAAGCACGCAAGCATTCATATCCGCAATACTGATAGGAAGACTTACATAGTTTTGCAGTAAATGGGATGACTGACTGCTTAGGGTAATATGCTAGCGTGGCCTCTCATTATAATGTACAAAACAAGTCGCATGTATAAACTTATGAGACAAGAATTAAAAGTGATAGAAATTAAATTTAAGAAAAATGGGGAAATAAGGAAAGACCACTTTTCTAAGTAATTTTGTCCAGAGGATAAAGTTCCTGAGGTGTTGATGATTGTTTGACGAAGGTGGTAATACTAACAAATCTTAGGTTCCTTGCGGCATTAGATAGTAAAACCGTAGATATTGCAATCAACAAGGCTATGGTTGAAAGTATCACAGAGTATTTATTGTGTAGTTCTCAAATTCAAATACGTAATTATTAACCCGCTGTGAACCATGATTTGGGAACACCAAGCAAGATCTACATAGTGATGTGGAATACCAGCCAATATAATTTAAGACTCGTTTAAAAAATCATGGACAAGTTTTGGCGCTGGCTGTTGAAATTCTCTGAAGATGATCAAGCACATGGTCTCCAACACAGGTTGCCAAATTTATATTTAATAGCCTGAGAGTGATCTAAGTCAGCCATTAAATTGAACAAGTCTGAACGCATGTCCGTTGTCAAGGTTGCCTTGGATGTAACTAGATCTAAAATTGCAGCACCAATGCCCAGTTTTTCTATGTGCGTACTGGCGGTGATCATGAAGCAAGCAAGCAAGGGATTCATGAGCTACTTAGCGAGAACTACAAATGGTAGGAAGTGAAATTGCTAGGGAAGAATGCAGTTGGCTTCTGGAGTGCCCTGATGAGCATGCGTGATATTACATAAGAAATTGTAGAACACTATTTTGAAAAAAGAAGCATGGGTAACTTTTTTTTTTTTTTTTTTTTAAAGCGCGGCGTAATTTATCATTTTCTATCCTATAAGAAAGAAATTTCAACATCCTGCCTGCTCATCAGGGCAGTTCAAATACTGACTGCCTTCTTCACTAGTAATTTCACATCCTACTACACGTAGAAAACAGAACGGATCTGTTTGCTTTTAAAGATAACGGTAGACTGGATGATCTCCACACTGAGATGTAGTCAGAGCTAATGCATGTGACAGATAGTATTGGGCTGAGAAGCGCTTATCTAAGATTGTTAAGCCTCATAGTCCCTGTGGATAAACGTTTCTAGGTAATTGTATATCAGTATTTAAGATATTTTCACCTTAATCCATATGCATACACTTGCATGTTTTTCATCTGTGTCAATCGTCCAGGTACCTGATTCATTGTCAGTATTGTCACCTTTCCGGGTTAACCTTTCATTCCAGCTAGCGCCCTTGGCGGACCCCTTCCTAGCCACACGCATCTCTTCGAGCAGGGCTGGGACTCCAACGGGTACGCCCTTAGACCAACCTCTGGGTCCATTCCCCCCAAACCTACTCCCTCCTCCTAAAGGATAAGTCTCCTATTAATTAAGCAGTTCGAGGTAAGTATACGGCGTCGGAACAAATCACGAATTCTTGCCTTCGTTGTTTCCCTTGCCTTCCGAGTGTTAGTGTATCCCTCCCTTCTGTGTTTGTGTACCCTTCGCTCGATGGAGTCCGTTCCTCCTCAACGGCGCTGCCCTCCGCGACTCGGAAGGCAAGGGAAACAACGAAGGCAAGAATTTGTGGTTAGTTCCGACGCCGTATACTTACCTCGAACTACTTGATAGGAGACTTATCCTTGTGATTTTGCACCACTGGAAAAACGGTTTAGTAACCACGGTCAATCAGTAATTCCAATCTTTATGTAACATTTGTGATTCTTGCCAAACATAACTTGGAGAGAGAGAGAGAGAGAGAGAGAGAGAGAGAGAGGAGGGTGTAGAGAAGACGACACTGAGAGAAGAAGAGAAGAGGAGAGAGACCACTACTACAGCAGCAGCAGGCGGTCCAAACGTGACCAGAAACCCGAAAGGAGAGCGATAAATTATATTAAAAGAGTTTCGACCACGGTTCAAACCGCAGCCAGCAAAAATCACTTTTGTTCGTGTGCGTGATACTAACTTTATTCTTAATTTATTCGTCCCTTAAGTTGCTTTGTATGATGTTGTTCTGAAAGTTATTTGTAAGAGAGTTAATTAGCAGTGATGAGATATGGGTGGCCGTTACGTGCATGCGTGTGTGTGTCCTTTATAAAGTAGCATGCATGCTTTAGTCCCATCACGTGTGATTTTTTTTTTTTTTTTTTTGCGATTGAATCCGCTTATAAATTTTAGATATCGTCTCGCATAAAACGCAAAATTTATGCTACGGTGTCTCGTTAACCCCGTCAGGCTTTTTTTTAATACTAGTTTTGGTTGCGTACTCAACGCAGATACACACACGCACACACATACACAAAGAGAGAGAGAGAGAGAGAGAGAGAGAGAGAGAGAGAGAGAGAGAGAGAGAGAACTGAAAATGGATCAGTAATTGTTTTCATGTTAATGGGACCGGAGGGTTCTCGTAATGAATGGTTCCTCTTCTACTGAGGATTGTATCAGGTGATCCGGTTCTTCTTCTTCCCTGGATGTGAGTCCGGATAGTAGAAGTTCCTGGAGGTCCTCATAGCTGAGAGAGAGGGTCCATACGTCCGTTCGTCTGTGTGTATGCCCCTCTCGCCAGTCTGGTCGTCTCTCGTATTCTCTCCTCTTCTCATCAGCGCTGCCGCAGCGGGGTTCATTATCTACAAATAAGATTGAAGACGAAGAAGTTTTTAAGGTGAATTAACATAATCCTTTAGGGGCTATTATTAAAATCAGCTCAGGTCCAGACGGAAAGTTTAAGAGCAGGTGAAAGGGGCCACTGGCTTCCATCTTCTCTCTCCCCTCCCCCTCCCCCTCCTGTTCTCTCCCCCTCCCCCTCCTCCTCCACCTCCTCCTCCTCCCCTCCTCCTCCTCCTCCCCCTCCTCCTCCTCATCTTCCTTCCTCCTCCTCCTCCTCCTCCTCCTCCTCATAGATCATCAAATGCTGTACAGAATATTTGATTAACCTGTTCTAGCTCAGGGGCTCTAGTCGGAGGTATCTCGCATTTGTGTAGTATTTTTACCCAGCCGCAACTCAAATTAACAACGCTATGCTGAGATCAAGGCGGGATTTTGTTCATTTCTTCTTCCTTTTACGCCATTACGATGTTGTTCGTGCCTTTATTTAGTCTACTCGTAGAAACTTTTTAGCTGCAATTTTATTAGCATGTTATCATTGAGATTTACACCGGTTAAATGTTCGTATTTAATATTAGGCAATTCCCCCTTTCACAGTCAGGCGAAATTTAGTCCCTGCGAAGTTAGGTAGGTCATGAAGATGGATGAGGAATTCGGAAGTTAGCCATGAGACTGATACACACTTCAGCGAGATCGAATTATTGAAATATAAGACAGTGTTTTGTTTTAACTTTAAACTGATTCACAGGCGAGTCATTTAGGATGGCCAAAGAAACTGTTGGGTTATATACGAACCACAAGTGTGACGACTTATATAATTACAAAGAATTTCATAGGACATTCAGTACTCTCTTCAGTACAAACAATAATGAAAATCAACCAAGTTTCTTGAACCTGTGTTTCCATTTCAGTGTGAATTGTACAAACAGGAGACTAAATGTCTCTATGAACTGTGTATGAATGTGTATTAAAATATCAAACTTGTGATTTTATATTGATTTCAAATTCTGCGCTAAATGTATAATTACCACCAGCGTTACTTAGTTAAGATTTATTCTTCGCCCAGACTTGCTGTTTTATTTTAACTGAAGCTAAAAAGAGTCGTTGCCTTAACAATGACATTGTTGATATCATTATCCTTCCGAACAATGATATTATAAGAAGAATTTTATATACAATTTTTTAGGTAAATTATTCTAATTGTGTATATTTCGAGAGGCAAGCATTCGTATGCTATTCTAGATTATATTGTGTATGTTTCAAGAGGAGCTTATGCTATTCTAGATTATATATTTTGCTGCGCTCACAGAAATAAAAACACATATATGTTATGTGTACGTGTGTGTATATGGATGGATATATGCACATAGCACACTCACACACACACACACCTCTAGATTACATATTTTGCTGCGCTCACAGAAACAAAAACACTTATATGTAACGTGTATGTGTGTATATATGATTGGGTATATGCACGTCCACTCACACACACATCACACCATACGAAGTTGACCTTTTTCGAGAACATATCCAGAGTGGTCCCGAATTCATACTGCGCTCAGGTTTAACAAATTACACTGAAATCGCGGCCCTTCCATCCTTGTAAACAAGGGATGAGATTCTCGGGACCTTGGCTGAGTGGTACGGTATCCGGTTGATGATTCCTGGGACCAAGTTAGTCCCAGACTATCGCCAAGAAGGCTCCCGGCCGTAAATAATGTCCAGTATCTGCTGGAGTCAAGAAACAGTATTGGGTGGGACCAGCAACTTCACCCTAAGACTTCTGGAGATAGTAGAGGGCCGTGCCCTTATGGTGCAATTATTTCCAAAAGGATAGAACGTTGCATGGTAAACACACGCACGCACGCATACATCCCATATATATATATAGATATATATATATATATATATATATATATATATATGTCTCAGTGTGTGTGTGTGTGTGTGAGACCATTAAGCAATCTCCTAATAGGGTATTGCTCCCAGACAAAAACAAGTAGGCAGGACGCCTCTGTCATTGCCACGTTCTCCATTCGGTTGCTGAATCATGGATGATTCCCTTTATAGAAGAGTTCCATGAGAGGCTGACTTCGCTTTTCGACTGGATGTTCACTGATTTTGATATAAATATTTTATATTTATCGGATGATGTTCCCAGTCGACCAGAAATGGCACCTCATCAAGTTGTTATTACATGCGCACGCCAGATGACGGATTAAAGGTACAAAGTAATCTGAGGTCATAATGCCGGGTGAAATCAGGTACTCTCTCTCTCTCTCTCTCTCTCTCTCTCTCTCTCTCTCTCTCTCTCTCAGTGAAAGATTCCTCTCCACCTCCAGCAGATAACCACTGTGTAAAGTTGGATAGCTCAGGGAATATTGGACAGGGTGCTGTATTGCACTTCCCATACCTATAATCTGGGAAGCCCAGCTCTACTACCTGAAGCACGCACATGTCGGGGCTGTAGTATACCAATTGAAGAGAGAGAGAGAGAGAGAGAGAGAGAGAGAGAGAGAGAGAGAGAGAGAGAGGGGGGGGGGGGGGCTTTAGGTGAAAAGACCAGTAAGCTTGAAGGCATGAGAAATAGAGCGCTTGAGAGGGCGAAAAAAGATAGAAAATAATTGTGTTCAGATTGGTGATATAGAGACATAGTCTTCGTTTCCAAATGAGAGAGACAGCGTAGTAAGGTCTCATTTCCTTGAACTTGGACGCAAAAGTCATTTCCTTTTTCCTCCCCGTCCAGGTGTGCTCGTCACTCCCCACGACCGGAAGTCCGTCATTTTATCTAGCTCTAGGGCAGGTGTACTCGTATAAGTGTTCATTTACGTGCGTGCATGTGCATATGCTCAAGCGTGAATTAAAGCGTGCATGCATGCGTGTTTTTCTATCCCAGCAAAGAACCATTTAGATTTGCTCTGTTTTCTGGGTGATTTTTTCTCTTGCCGGGTTTTGCCATCCCTTGTTTCCTGTAATTTTTTTATTTTGGCGTCACGGGTTATTTACCAGTGTGGTAAGATAATTTTGTCTTGGTCCTTACTATTCTTTCTATTATTTACCTGTCAGTATTTTCTGTTACTGTTTTATCAGCTGGTCATGTCTGTCTGCTATATATTCGGATGTCAAATATAATGATATGGGAATTTGTGTCATTTGTGTCATATAACTCAGCCACATGTCCTCTCTCTCCTGTGCCTTTCATGTTTTCTCATATTCCTCTCCTCAAGGCAGAGAGAGAGAGAGAGAGAGAGAGAGAGAGAGAGAGAGAGAGAGAGAGAGAGAATTTGCACATGAGTTGCGACTCTCAGCCAGGCGATGGTCATCTCTTATCACTACCCGAAGCTGGGCACGACACCGAGCTTCATCATTACCATCATCATGATCGTCTTCATCATCGTCATCACCAGTACCAGAAGCTCGACCGAAACTTCTTCTAGCACCCAGCTCCTCTCCCCCCATCCCCTGCTCTCCTTGCTCCTGCAGGGGCGGGCTACTCTTGGGCGCCCTACATGACCTAAGGGGACGTGTACCCTTCACTCTTTTGTGTGCTGCTCTCTCTCTCTCTCTCTCTCTCTCTCTCTCTCTCTCTCAAAATATTAGAATTTTTCTCATTTTATTTATCAGCGGTTTTTTCGTGTATGTATTTTTTTTATTAATTAATTCACCGTTCCGTAGGAACAGTCTATTTTGGTGTCAAGTTTAAAATTTTATTTTTTTTACTATTTTATATTAATTCTATTAACTATGTCTTTTGACCTAGAAAGCTGAAGGGAGGAAAAATTCTATTACCTGCAAGGTACTCTTCTACAGAGATACCATCTGGTGTTTTCTAAGAGCATATGTTTACTTATGGGATAGTTAGCTGGGTAATTAAACGATTGAATGACGTAAATGATCGATTGATTTCATTGTTTTAAATTTCATAACAAGTTTTCGCCAAACTTATACGTTGTCTTTTCCTTAACATCAGGCGTAATGTGACCTCTGGTGACATTTGTTGCTGATGATTCAGTGTTGCTTTGTGGTAGTAATTTTAAAAAGGTAATTGGAATGTTCAGTTATGTAGTCACTGAGTGCATTTGAGAACACTGAAAACAAAATATTCTCTCTCTCTCTCTCTCTCTCTCTCTCTCTCTCTCTCTCTCTCTCTCTCTCTCTCTCTCTCTCTCTCTCTCTCTTCCGAGAGGTGGACAGTTGCACCCTCATTTGACCAGTGAAGTTCATAAAGCTTTGGGCATTGTAACGGTGCCATTATTTTTTCTTTTCTTTTATTTTTTTTAGATAAAGTGACAAAGGTTCCTTCTCTGACTTTCGTATCTTTTTACGTCAAGTGTTCCTAGTGACAGCAACACGCTATTCCTTCCCTCAAGGGTTTCTGAAGTGGAAAGGGAACCTTAAACTAGGAAGGAGGATTTACATACTTGGTACAGAACGAAGGCGTACAAGAGAGATCAGGTGAGAATACTTGAGATAGACAGATGGAAGACAAGGGTGAATTCTCGCGTTTTTATTAGATTGTAACTGGAACTGGTCGTACTTTCTCGAGGGTTAAGCTGATAAAGTACAGTTGCCCGCCTTTAAGTAGTATTGAATAAAACTGAATGTGTAACTATGAAAAGACAGTAAATAGTTTAATTGATTAACAAAGAGATAAAACAGACCAGACTGGTGGCACAAAGAGAGTAAATAAAGAAATGATGGAGAGAAAAATAAGAGCTAGCTGTGAAAACGAAAAGCAAAGATTTAATGCAGACATAAACAGGAAAACACAGCTAATTAAGATGTCATCCAATAACATCTATGCAATAGAAATGCTTTAAAGATTTCCCCTTCTCCAATTTGATATCATCAGCAGCCTTTTTTTTCTTCTTTGAGGGGTCCTGACCTTTAAGGTCACTTTAATGGAGCCAGGTGTCATTAGAGTAGCTCAGCGGTCGATGGAATTACGATAATAGCTCTAAGATTTATTGGGCAAAACATCTTCAGCCTTTTCGTTCGGTATTTTGTTGATGGCATTTTTTTTTATTATTGGCGTTGTTCTTGCTCATGCTAAAGATTCGAGCTTCACTGAAAAAAAGAAACAAACGTTTAAGCTATTGCAATAAGCTGAAAAATAGAAATGGTGCAATCTGAAATATATACGTCGGATGGATTGACATCAATGAGAAGATAGAAATCAGGACGAAGGTGACATTAGAAGAATAATTACAATGAAAATTCAAAAGTCTCTCATCGATTAGGTACTATTGCAAACTTATGACCAACAAATAAAGGCAATGATTCGGTGGAAGTGAGTCTGGGCTGCACAGCGGTTGAAGTAAAATAGATCTAAAATTTCACCATACAGGAAATCACATAAAGCCGGTGGTCCCGTTGCTGAATAACCACTGGTTCTATGCAACGTAAAAACACCATACAAACAAACATACAGGCTTCAACAACCGAGACTTGTTAATGCTGTTGAGATAAAATGAGTGTACTAGGAAAAAAGAGGACACTGATATGAAGGCTTGATGATCACACACACGCAACCCCCCTCCCCCCCTCCACCCCGCGCCAAAAAAAAAAAAAGTTGATAATATTAATACCAAAGAAGTATTCTGACGGCAGTTACAGTATCCAAGAAGTCTGTATTCCTGTAAGATTTTCATAGTTACTACCTGTCAATTGGAAACTCAGCAGTTATTTTTCTTTGGAATTTCGCATGTACTTTGAATGCCGAGTTCAGTATTGTTTACACTTCTTATAATCTCTTTTCAAAAGATTCTTATATTCTAACCTTAGTAAGTCCGCCTGTTTTACATCTCATTTGAAAGCATTTTTATATTATATTCTTAGTAAGCCCGCCTGTTTCAAAACCATGAAAATGAAAATTAGCTTCGAGATAATATTATAGGCTGATGTAAAATGACCTGTACTCTTGAAGGTAGCACCATTAAAGCATTGTATCTTCCGCGCAGCCTCCCTTTTTTGTAGAATTTCTTGTTGTTTTATTGGCTCTTTTCTTGTCTAAAAGAGGGTGGAGCGAAGATCCTTTAAGCAGAATAGCTCTCCCCTGGAGTGTTCATGGGGGACTCTCTCTCTCTCTCTCTCTCTCTCTCTCTCTCTCTCTCTCTCTCTCTCTCTCTCAGTGGCGTGGGTAGACGATCTTGTTTCTGAAGCGATGAATCCTCTTTAATGGCCACCTCATGTTTCTTCCTCCGATCGTCTTTTGTTTCTCCAAGGCTCCCTCGACCTTGCTTCGAAAGGTGTTTCATGTTCAACTCCCTTCTTTGATTCTTGAGGATATCTCTTATCCCTTTATCATTTTGTTTTAATTGTCACGACTCCTATTCACCTCTGTTTCGAAAGGTCCTTTTTTGGGGGGTGCCGAAGAGTCGGTTATAAACTCATAAGAAGTACAAATGATATGGTGATTCCGCGTCCGCTTCATCTCGGGGTCTATAAAATCGCCTGTATTGTCAGTTATTCGCGATGCCAGATCAACTGTGATGCAGTATCTTGTCATCTTTACTGAGCCCCGCTGTCGTTACAAATAGAATTATAAGGCAGAAGGTTTTGGGCCGTTTTGTCGTTGCGTATCATAAGAAGCAACCTCCGGATGGCTGGTTGGCTGGCTGGCGGTTTTGGGGCCTCCTGAGGCCAAAGATCTCTTCTGCCATCAGCGGTATAATCCATCCATACAGGTGATGTCAAGCGACTATTTTCAAGGGCCGTCCGACATTCGATCTTGTTAGAGCTGGTCATAAGGACCAAAGTCCCTTGTCTGCTTGTGTGGACCCTCAGTAGGAGGGGAGACGGTGGGACCATACACAGCCGTCTTTTGCTATACTGCTCCAAAACATTCTCTCTCTCTCTCTCTCTCTCTCTCTCTCTCTCTCTCTCTCTCTCTCATATAAATATATATATAATATAATATATATATATAGTAATATATATATATATATGAATAACAACTTGATCACGAAATATATAAAACGTGATGCTACGTATAAATAAAGGTAATGCCAATGCCACGGAGGAAAATGAAAAAGACGAGAAATGCCGAGATCTTTCGGTCTACACGACCCTTTTCAATTTTTCCTCCTTGTCATTACCTTTATATATATATTATATATATATATACATACATACATACATACTTTTTTTCAAGTTTTGACTGTGGGGTAGGGGAAAGAACTTTGTGCTCTTCAGGGAAGAGGATGATGGTCATAGAAAAGAATAGAAAACGAGGAGAAAGAAGCAGTAATGTCGCGGCAGGGGTGTTTGTTGAATTGCGCATTGGAGAACATTTCTGTTGTGCTGTTCAGCTGCCGTCTCTTTGAAGAGGTATCTCACCTTCCCTACCCACTTCACTTCTCCCCTCCTACATCTCCGCATCCAGCTTCTGGTTTGTGTCAGAATGAGTTATGTAAAGAGAAGAAGAAGAAGAAGAAGATGAAGAAAAAAAGAAGGAACTCGGCAGGAGGAACGTACCCGGGTTTCAAAGATGACTTCACAATAGGGCATATGATTATCTTCAGAGAACGACAACATTTACCGAAAGAAGAGATGAGCTGAGACAAGGAAGCGAAGGGGTTATTTTATCTTTTTTGTTTTTTCTTCAAAGTTTACGGTATTTACTTATTTACATTGGAGTGCCCCCCCCCCCTCTCTCTCTCTCTCTCTCTCTCTCTCTCTCCTCTCTCTCTCTCTCTCTCTCTCTCTCGGTATCATAATCTTGTCTAGATTACAATGTTCTGAGCTGAACATGCAGACTTTAGAGCGTAAAATATTATTCCACCGGTTTACTAGTTTCTTTTTATAACTTGATTTTCAGATGAGACCAAATCTAGTAATAGACCAAATATATAAACATTTCAGACCACTCTCATCGGTTGATTCTGATATTTATTAATAATGCCGTTAAAACTTACTTATAACCCATGGGACTGTCAGTGTTGATACATTTCTCTGTCAGTTTTAAAGCTACAGAATATCTAAGCGTCTGTGTTGTCGATATTTTTGTGCTATTTTTCTCATCCAGTTGAGTATATAATTATATATTCCAATATTTTTGTTTGTGTAAGGTTTGTTTTATTGAAGAGGTCATGAAATATAAACTGACAGGAAAATGTTTGGTCATGAGCTTCCTTAGCAAGGCTACGGAAACTTATGGAATTAGGATATATAAATGTTGCCGAAACTGGTGAATGAGACAAAAGTTAGAGGAAACGAGGCGGGATATACATTGTGATCAAAGGTGATACGACAGTTGCAGAGGGAGTTTGAGCCCAATTAGGGGCAAAAAAATGCAGTTTGTGGTGTGGGCAAATCTTAAGATGGCTCACGAGATTATCCGACATTTTAAGAGGGTGATGAGCTGCAATTTGGAAGTTAGAATGTATCGAAAACAGTTCAAAGAATGTTTTATGATAGAAGGTAATTTTACTTGAAATGCAGAAAAGCTGTGAGAGTGGGACTGAGCTATACGTGTCTTTTTATTTCCGTTTTTGTTCAAAGTATTACTGACTAACGGATGACAAAGTGAAGGGGGAGGTACGATTCAACGCAAGCAATAGTAAGGTTATGAAACTTAGATTTACAAGAGAACACTGAAGATTGACGTCTCAAACGTATTTTGCAGTGATTATTACCGTTTGTATATCTCTGTAAGGCATGAGCAAAGAAAAGATGCTTGATGCGTATGGTCTTAACGCTTATTAGCTACTGACAAAGCTGCATGAAGAAATAGTCATTGGTTTGGCAGATTGTTAAGAGACATGGAAATGTGTTGAGGTGGCCTGGCTATAAGCAAACCAAAAAAAAAAAAAAAAAAAAAAAAAAAAAAAAAAACCCCCCCCCCCCCCTGCAAAAAAAAAAAAAAAAAAAAAAAAAAAAAAAAAAAAAAAAAAAAAAACGGCATTTTAATCTCAAGGTTATTTAGGAGGAAGACAGAACTTGTTCATTAGGTAGGATGGGAGTAGTGTTAGTTTTGAAGGTACTTGATAATAAATAACAAGGACGGTGTGTGACAGTGGTGTATGCAAGGGCAAGGATGAAATTAATGATTCTTCTATGACAACAAATGAATATTTATATAACTGATTTAGTAAAGGTAAGTGTGAAATGGCTGATGATGTAGGTGTTTACTGAGCGGCAGGTTCGGTTTTGATTTATCTGTAAGAGAATGAAGATGGCAAAAAGTGTCGTTTTGCTTTTTCTAATGAGCCGCCACCTTTGAGGGGTGGTGGGGGGGCGGGGTTGTTGTGATGGAATCTCAATTATTCTTAAGGAAATGGGGATGTATAGGTGTAATTATTTAAATACAGTCAATCCTATGTGGGCCTTAACGGTAAATAACCCAGTAGCAAGTACCATTGTATACTACTGCAATTAAGAACAGATATGCTCACGCACACACATACATATATATATTGTGGGAGCCCACTAAAATTTGGAAAAAATTGAAAGTTTTTATTTGAGCTTTCTGGAAAAGGGAGAGAATGTACTCTCCGAAAGCTTAGATAAAAACTTTCAATTTTATCCAAATTTTAGTGGGCTCAATATTCTAGTACACGGATAGTGTTTAACTTTGCCATACATATATAAAATATGTTTGTATGTATGTATGTATGTATGTGTATATATATATATATATATATATATATATATATATATATATATATATATATATATATATATATATATATATATATATATATATATATATTTATATTTATATTTATATATATATTATGTGGTGTTTTCAAGTATTATATGAATATCCCTATGATAGCAATATAACTGTTTATTGCTAAGAACTTCACAGCGACGTGATTAAATTGTTGTATTTTAAAATCCCAGATAATTAATGCATTGCAATATTTGTGAGAGTCAGAAATCTACTTTGGAAAACTATCTTCTCTGTATTCTATTTTTAACGTAATCACCGAGGAAGAACGCCGATATCCCAGCCTTTGCTTCTAACTTTAGCAAATATTAGTTTATTGACAAATTTCTGGATTTTTTAATATAAAACTTGTAATGATATGATTCCTAACGACCACATTGCGGGGAGATAGAAAACGCAAGAAGTGGAATCAGTGTAAACTGTTGCTTGAAAATATAGCAAAGAATTGCTTAGCTTTATAACAAAGAATGACAGCTGAGCTGTATACTAAAGAATGGCAGCTGAGCTGTCGACCGAATTCAGAATTCAAGGAGATAAAACTAGGCTCGGCTGGATAGGAGGCTTCCCAAAACGCAGCTCTTACTCGGAGAAAACAATTGCATTGCAAGAGCAGGAAAGATGCAAATCCTATCCGGTAGAAGGAAAATGATCCAAGATCGCCTTTTTAGGACTCCTGGTGAGAAGGACACCTCGGAAGCACGCCACTGAGAGCACTTGGGCAGAGAAAAAAGCGCTCTTCATCATACATTGGGGGGTAGAATAGGACGCACAAACACCTTACAGGACTTGATGGAAGAACAAAGAGCACGAAAACACTCAGTGGCACCTGGTTTATGGAAAAGAGCGCACAAGCGCTCTTTTATCTCACCCGCTGGAGAGAAGAGAACTCGTGTGACTGAGGGCGAGGTTGCGTTTCACATATTTTGTTAAAAGATCAGAACGCAAGAGAGCCCTTTCAGACCAAATGGTAGAAAGAACAGAGCTCCCATGGTAGAAAGAAAAGAGCGTACGCGAGCTCTTTATCATATCGTGTCGAAAAAAAAAGCAAAAACAAAACGCCATTTTAGCACACCTGGTAGAAATGAGTAGGCAAAAGCGGTCGCGTCCGCCCACGTCCCTAGCTAAGAAATTCTCCCCGTGTTGGTCATTCAACGGAGACCTGACCTTTGCAACATGATAACACCCCCGTCCCCCCTCTCCACCCCCCTCAAACAAACTCCTTTCTTTTCTCAAGAGCCGCCTGCTGGTGTTTCAGCTGGCTTTTGACTGCGCGTCTCCGTGTCCGAAATTTTAATTGCATTCGCCAAGTATGATAGTATGGAAATTTTCCTCCGACGTATTTGGTTGTGCCGCCATATACGGTTCCGGTTCGCTAAGCGTTTGTTTATATGGCTCGAGAGTTTGTTTATATGGTTCGAAGCTGTTCTTGTTCGAACCCTTTCTGGTTTGGTGGCTGTTTGGCTGTTGGAGGTTTTATTAGATGTTCTGCGAGTTAAGTAGGTTTTCAGTGCACTGAACTTCTTATTAGTGGCGGTGTTATTGATACTGCAAGTCACGAATTAAGTAACAGACCAGTGATTTCAAACTAAATGGACTGTATTGAAAGTCGTTATCATGATAAACGAATATTTTAACAGTATGCATATTCATTATGATGACTATATATATTGTCTTTGTTTGAAAATTAATGCGTAAGTACTTATAAATCTATCAGAAATACAAACCCTGTTCTAGTGAACAACTTATTTAAAACCAGTTTTTTTAATTATTACCGTTTGTCTTATTAAAAATAATGGCAGAATTCACAGAATTGATTTTATATAGAATTCTTTCAATTCTCCTAATGATTTGTCTTTCTGGCACGCTGGTATTATAAAGCAGCTTTATAATATCAGCGTGCCAGGAAGACAAATCATTGGGAGAATTGAAAGACTTTTATATAAAATCAATTCTGTGAATTCTGCCATTATTTTTAATAAAACATGTTTGAAAGAAGGTCTGTTTCCAGCATACACTTCGATTGTCATTATTTTCATTGACGTGTATGTACTTACACGGCCGTTTACAGTGATTTGTAAAAGTGTTACCCGTTTGACCTTTAATATTAAAGAAATATAAGGCATTTCTTAATGAAATCACCCTTAAATATATATATATATAATATATAATAATATATATATATATATATATATATATATATATATATATATATATATATATATAATAGAGAGAGAGAGAGAGAGAGAGAGAGAGAGAGAGAGAGAGAGAGAGAGAGGAGAATGTAAATGTTAATAACGATTTCCACCGCACTGTTAAATAGATTGCATCATATTATTCCACTAATGTAAGTGGTATTTCCCTTGCAACTGACAGCTTCTCGGCGAGCTAGATCTACCTTACCTGATTCTAAGAATATTCACAATGTACATGTAATTATTACATCCTCAGAGGGGGCATGTTTGTGAGTCTGCAAGTATGCACAAGATAATGGTGAAGGTTGTATCTTTCCAAGCACTTATTAAGCTTGAAGGTGGCGTGGGAGAGAGTAAGAGAGTAAGAAAGAAAGGGAAGATCGTGGGATACGTACGTTCATGTGTGTTATCGCGCAGATGTACAGTTTTGTGCATCGTGTGCGTGGGCATACTTGGGAAATTATGTATTAATATGTGTACATATGCATATGTACACATATTTTTCATATTTCTTATGTATATGAATGTGTGTTTGTGTATGTACAAGGAAACTTGTGCTGTACATATATATATGACAACATGTTGTTTAAGTTCTAATCTGTATTAACTTATTTGCCTGTAAAATCGTGGATTGTGTGTGTGTGTGAGAGAGAGAGAAGAGAGAGAGAGAGAGAGAGAGAGAGAGAGCATATGTGTCTTGTGTGAATGAGGAGAAGGAGCCGGGTGAAAGTTTCTCATGGATCGTCTGTTATTATAGCCTTTAAGTGCACGACACCGCTCACATGATGCCCAGGATCTCACTGCTTGTGGAGGGGAGGGGAGGGGAGGGGTGGGGAGGGGTGGGGAGGGGAGGGGAGGGAAGGGGAGATGTATGGGGAAGGGGTCGAAGATGCGGTGTAGCGGGATCTATCAGAAATTTCCACCTTCATCGATTTCCCGAAAGTTCACCCATGGGCATGAAGGATGACTCGCCTGTTTTTACTATTAAGATTATGTGTATACACATAAACATACATATGTATGTATGTATGTATGTGATTAATGGTGATGACACTCATCTAACTCGTTAGAGTGTCAGCGTGCAATTTCCGTGTGAGCCAGAGTGATAATATATTTTTTTTAATCTCAGCGTGCGTATGTTAATTTTAACAATAGATTATGCATTTGACAGGTATTCAGTCTTGATATACATACATACATACATACATACATACATACATACATACATACATACAATATACTCACTTCTTGGGGGTAGTCTTTTTGTTAGACAATCTCCGTTGAATGCTATTGCACGAGTTGCATCTGCTGCTTGAAGGCAAGAATTCTAAAGCCTCATATGTTTCTACGTATCCCGAAGGTTGAAATTCCGAAGAAAAATGTATACAATTGTTACTGTTTGAGCTATTTGAAAGAGAAGATTGTTAGGAAATTCTGTGATCGAAACTGAATTTACATTATCTTTTTTTTTTTTTCAAATTATCCGTTTTGACTTTATAGATTCCATCGTTTATATTCGACTGTGCTCACACAAAGAATAAGCCAATGTTATCCAAGAATTGTTCCACTGATTTTTATTTTAAAAAATAAAACATTTTCGTGTTTTATTTATCAAGATCTTGTTGCTTAGGGAGAAATGATTGTATTATTGATTTGGCTCTCTTTGAATTAGTCACTTTTTTATCTTTTTCTTTTGATATTAAATTTTATTATGTCTGCTACATTGGACATTTGAGTTTTCCTATTTGGTGAAATTTATAAACAGTCATTGGAATTCATTTTGTTCTTTAACCTTTTCACATTGAAATTACAAAGTATCGTCACTGGAGGTATAATATGCTTGTATTAACCTTCAAAACAATGATCTTAGGAATCAAACTATTTTTTTTCATGTGCAAGTAATAAAAGGTCATTACTTTTCATCACAAAGAGGTGACAAAAGAAGGTAACTGGAGTTCAGTTTTTCCCTTTTCTTCTTTATTTTGGATATAATATTGACTCTGAAGTAACCTTTAGTTCATATGAATCGTAAAAACAATGGAGCCTGCGCTCGAAGACTGCCTGTCTCTCATCCAGGGTATCATCTTGCGCATTTGCTATATCATGCGCTGCACTTAAAACTACTAGATTCCAGCCTCGTATCAATCCTCCTCCTCCTCCTCCTCCTCCTCCTCCTCCTCCTCCTCCTCTTCTCCCCCCCCCCCCCCCCCCCCCATTCAATTCCCCAGTGCGCCCTCCACCTCCCCTGTTGGATGACAGTAACCTCTCTTACTATACTGTCTACACCCCGGCGGCATTTGATAAAAACTCGTTGTGTTAGTGACCAAAAACCTGTCGAGGTAGGCTTTAAGAATATCGGTCTGTTGATTATCCAGGGTATTCGTAATCATCGTCAATGCAGAAACATAACTCGTATCCGGGTTTTGCACCACGTGTAGGTTGATTCACTTTGGTGTGGAATCTGCAGGTTAGCCTTTGTGAAACTGATGCTCGAATGGCCGTGCATATATATATATATATATATATATATATATATATATATATATATATTATATATATATATATATATATATATATATTTGTGTGTGTGTGTAGGTTGATTCACTTTGGTATGGAATCTACATGTTAGCTTTTGTGAGACTGAGGCTCGAATAGGCGTGATATATATATATATATATATATATATATATATATATATATATATATATATATATATATATATATATATATATATAAAGACTATGCAAACCTCTGAGATGGAGTCATAAGAACAGTGAGTGTATACGGAATAAGAGGTTACATTTGAGAGAGTATAAAAAGTAAGTGGTGGGATGGTGGGATGAGGAAGTGTGAGGGGTAGTGAAAGAGAAAAGAGATTACTGAGACGCAGTTACATGACGAAACAGGAGATGGAGTACTGGTATAAAGGAGGACGAAGAAGGCAGATAAGAATAAGATGACAGAGAAAACGAAGGCAAGTTAACAAATAAGTTGTTTTCAAGAGTAGTAATTGCAGAGAAAAGGTTAAGAATTAGATTAAGGCAATAACTATTTCTTTGTATTAAGCCAGAAGGTAATAAAGGCGTATACGCATGTTTAGTTTACTAGGGAAGGGTTATGACATAAATTTGATAGGCAAATTAAGACAAAGGATAATGATCGATAGGATAAGAGCATCATGGGTTTAGACGGAGAGGGTGAGGACAAGTATTTATTTGGAAATAGTTGTGTGAAAAACATGAATGTAAATGGAAAAATTTTATATATACTTTACAAACTTCTTATAAAGAAATTGGTAGCAGTGTAATGTGGAAGATGGTGAGCTATGCGAGAGATGACATTTTTTTTTTAATCGTTAGTTTTTATGAAAGTGAAGCATTTGTTTAAAAACGTCGATGGGAGAATGCTTGTCTTAGTGAAGTGGTGCTATGTCTATGTATGGTGGGAGAATAAAAGAGATTGATTTGGATAGGTATTTTGCAGAAAATATCATGGAATAGTTTGTTGAGAAGAGTGGATGAGAAAGAAAGGTAGCAGTGTTTGTATAAAAGATTGGTATGTTAACAAAGAAGTAAGTGGTACAGAGCCTCCTGTAGGGCATTCGACTTGCTGCTGATGAACCCCTTGTTTGGGTGCAAGAAACAGCAAATGTGGAAGCTTCCTCCCCGGGTTGTCCGTAAGCTAATCTATAGTTGAAGTATAGAAATAGCATTGACTGCTGCCTTGTTGTTTTTTAGGGGTCATATCCTGTCAAGGGAAACTACTTTTTCATGTGATAAACACACACACACACACACACACACACACACACACACACACACACACACACACAACCTGATTTTCTAAAAAGTGAAAACGAAATAATCAATACGCTTTCTGCCCGTTTAAGACAGATTTTCAAGGAGGGATTTCATCCGGATCGTAAGTAGTTATCACAAGGATGATTGTCTTACTTTTGCCCATTTTTATTGGTCCTTGACTTTGTTAGGCGATTACGTTTTTCAGTAAGATCCGTACAACAGCAGTTCAGCATCAAATGCAAGAACTTTATCAGCATTACCTTCATTGCAGTCATGTGTCAAAAAATTTGGGGATGCAGTTTTAAAACGTTTGCAGTTTATATTTATAAGGCATGCCATTTAAGAATTAGGTTAGATTAAGAATAAACCTTCATTAACTAACGTAAGTCGCGATGTTTATGCTACGAAACAAGTCACCCATAGTGAGAAACGTTCTAGTTTTAATTAACCATATTGGTTTATGTGTTTTGAATGTAAGAAATCAGGTGGGTTGACTGCCAGACGTAAAAGGAACACAACGACGCGTTATCTCACGATTTGGACATGGCAGGAACATCGTCTTCAGGCCCTTAGTGGAAATGGATTGGAGACGGGTATTTGCATACCTTTTACCTTTAAACCTTAAGTTTTAAATAAATTCTTCTTCGCATTGAAATTGATTTTTCTTAATACCTGTCTTGCATTACTTTTGGAAAAACACAAGAAATTAGAGATTTCATTCGGGTCGTAAGTAGTAATCACAAGGAATATTGACTTTCCTCAGGCCTAGGGGTGAAAAAGAATAGTAATTTACAAAAGTGTGAGACTGAACACAACTATTTCGTGATATGATTGTGGACAATAAAATAAAGGGTATAATTAGAGAATTACTCTTTATTTTCATGTTCACTTACTGCAGGTAGGGTGAAAATGAGAGGAAGAAACGAATCTTACAATAAAGGTGGAAGTCCAGCAGATCACACAACGAGGATCCGCTGGACTTCCATTTTAATTGTAAAATTAAATTTCGTCATTTTCACTACCTGAATTAAATGAATATAGAGAATTTTATTCTTTTTATTTTCTTGTCCCCAATTATATAGCGAAATGAATATTTCAGTCTCAGACTTTTGTACATTTTTGTGTTTTCATCAATAAGTCTTATGATACGTAGGGGAGACCGGGGCTAGTTGGTACACTTTTTACAATTTTGGTTATTGCGAATATAAAACAAACATTTTTGCAAAATTCTTACCCCATTGAAAAATATTAACATTCGTCTTTATCATATAGCAAAATAATTGTGTTTTGCCTTCAACATAAGGTAACAATAAGCTTTAGATAAATGTATCTTTTTTTGTGCCAACTTGCTCCGTGCGGGGTAAGTTGGCACACATCATGGGGTTAGTTGGCACATTGATAATTAAAAGAAAATTACTACATTGCATTTAAATCAAATAGCAAAATTACCCTCTGAGTTTCCAAAATACAAAATATAAGGCATTAGTATTACTTCAGATCATCATCTAGTTGTAATTGTGGGAGGTGTCAAATAAATCCTCATCATAGTCTTCATGCTCCCACATGTTACATGCCCTGCACTGGACCCACACTCCTCCTGGCTTACCAAACACAGGCTCTTCAGCTTAGCTTTCCTCTGAATCAACAGGAGCAGTTCTTAAACTCTGTATCACGCTGATGACTGATCTGAAGCCCATGTGTCTTTTCGGACATCTCTCGATCTGTTACATACGCACCCGTAAACTCAAAATCTTGAAATAGTCTGTAATTCAAAGTTGAAATTCCATCAATCCTAAACCCATTGAAAACATCAGAATAAGTGACAGCTAGAGGTAAAGCCGAGGAAACTTTACCAGGAATGTCACAGATGGGCATACTTGATCCTGAATTACCAGTCATCCACGAATCACATGCCCTGTTAACACATTTCTTCAGAGATCTATAAACACCAAAATCCAGGGGCTGCAACTTGTGAGAGTCAAATAACGTGTGCCAACTTGCCCCATCCCTACCATTTGGTACAAAAACACTTACCAGTCCACACCAAGAAGCCTTGAATTATTTATTTTAATGGTATAGAATCTTTAAACCACAAGGAAAACTATGCGATAATTGAAAAATAATCTTTTTGGATGTATAGTTGTTGTAGCAAATAAAAGAAAGATAAAAAATATTTACTTACTACCATCAAAATCAAAATTTGTCTCATAAATTCGAGCTCCTACGTTCTATCTCTATAAAATTTTGCTGGTAATTGAGGAACCACGTTGCAATTACATAGTATATGTATTAGAGTCATCTTTGGTAAACTTTGAAGTTATTTTGAGTGTGCCATCTCACCCCTGTAGCCAACTAGCCCCGGTCTCCCCGATTGAAATCTCTTGTTGTTTGAGGATACATCAAAAAGGCCTTGTTACCTCCGAGTTTTCCAGGAGAGATCACATTGTTCAGGCTGCTAAAATGCTCTATAATATTGTGTTTATTGATTAGATGCTTCAAATTCTTTAAAGCTTTGGTTAGAGTTATACGTCCCTGTTTGGTGTACTACTTCATATTGGAAGTGCTTGCGTTTCTTCCCTCGGTAGGGTTAAATCTAAGACCAATATTTCCCTGCTCATTGATCTCTCTCTCTCTCTCTCTCTCTCTCTCTCTCTCTCTCTCTCTCTCTCTCTCTCTCTCCGCTCTGTTTTCCGTGCATTTATTTACCCAACCCAAAGAAATGACCAGAGACCAAAAGAAACGTAGACTAATGAGTAAATTAGTAGGTAAGGCAATGGAGGTAGACGTAAGGGAATTTACACTCATCCACCAGACACTTGCGTTGTAAATTCCTCTCTCTCCCTTCCCCTGCCTCCCTACTGCTCTGGTACCGAATTGGCCTGCGAACTGCGGAGGTCCCCAGAGTTGTTAAAAGAAAAAGAAGAAGGAAAGACTAATGTGTGGTACTTTTGGGTTCGGGTATTCCTGGGGTCCTCTTCTGTTGATGTTATAATGACAGGTCACAAGGACATTGTAATTTTTACTTTAGGCTTTATTTTCTCTCCCTTTTTCTCATATAATTTTGTGACAAGGAACTTTGTATTTATGGCTCTTGAACATGGACTCGCTCTCTCCCTTTACTTTTCTACTCTTAATGGTTTTAGTGGAAAATGTTTTTTTATCCTTTTCCAATATCAGTTTCATGTAAGAATATACATTCCCCTGATTATCCACTAGAAGTCATTGAGTGTTCTAAGTAATAAACGTTAGGCAACATGCCCACATTCATAAATCAGAGAAAGGACTCTCATATTAGAACAGAGGAAAGGGACACTTGTCCCAAAGATGCCCATAGACCCATCCTGCTGAATGGTTTGAATGAATGGGTATGGTGTTCCTCAGAGAAAAAAGAAGTACTGGTATATGTGGTTGTTTAATGAAAGGGTTGGGCATCCTCCTTAAGTGTTTAGGCTACACCTGCACATAACATTAAAAAAAGTTATCCCTTCTGGAGTTTAAAATCTAAGCTGTTGGATTGAATCGTCATGTCTGGAATTCCGGTTGCAATGCAAATTATAGAATCATTCACAAAGGTATTCTTTCCATATTACAAAAAGGGAAAAGAAAATAAAAGTTTCTACGAAACATAACTCGCTTACACAAAGCTCACATTCCAAGTATAGATCTAGTTTTATCCATTTTTTTTATATCGTCAAATGAAGTTAAACCTGTTTCCCAGCAGTAAAAGTTTCTCCTCAACAATCAACTTATTCATTGTCATTGTAGTTAATTTAGGTCTCGTTCAGCTTACTGTATCTTGCGGTTAGTCTTGTTTCTTTGAAGTCTTGAATCTCTCTTAGAATGAGGCTGTTGACGTTTGGTTCCGTTTCGTTTTCATGCATATAGTCAAGGTCACAGATGTTGTTAGTAATATTGAATAGTCCCGTTTAGTGTCGTTCTATGTATGCAAACAGCTGCCGTTCAGAGTCGTTGATGTTGTCTAGTCCTGTTTCATCATTATAGCTTTTGTTTACCTTTGTTTTTGATCACTTTGAGGAACATTACTTTTTACGATGATATGATTTATGAATTTAAAACTGCACTTCGTAATATAGTGTTCATATATATATGCTTGCTTCAGTTGAAACAAAGATACATACACACACACACACACACACACACACACACATATATAATATATATATATATATATATATGTGTGTGTGTGTGTGTGTGTGTGTGTGTGTATGTATTATTATATATATTATATATATATATATATTATATATATATATATATTACTTTTTTTTTTATTTAGCCAATATAACTTCACGCGAGTTAAGTAAGTTATAGTCATTGTTCTATTTTTCAACGCATAAAAATAAGCATACAAAGACGTGAGAGGATGAAGGGAAAGAACAGTGAAGTATGGCATAAATACCGTCAAAAATACATATATAAATATATATATATATATATATATATATATATATATATATATATATATATATATATATATAATATATATATATATATATATATATATATATATTGCATGTGTGTTATATGTTTACTCCAGGTATGTATTTTTGACGGTATTTATGCCATACTTCACTGTTCTTTCCCTTCATCCTCTCACGTCTTTGTATGCTTATTTTTATGCGTTGAAAAATAGAACAATGACAATAACTTACTTAACTCGCGTGAAGTTATATTGGCTAAATAAAAAAAAAAGTAATCCACTACCGGAAAAGAACGTGAATTTAAAATGACCTTTTTTTTAATACTTGAAATGTCATAAACTTCTTATTTTGATTAGCAGATTCATTAGTCAGCTTTATATAATAAAAAATCATTCATTTTGCTTGTAGAAATTTTTCAGTTTTAGGACGAAATTGATTTACCCCATGAAAATCATTTAATTTTTTATGTCATCATTCCGTTACAAAATGAATTCCCACGTTGAAATCCATTTATTTTGCCCGACTAAACGGCTTTCAGGAGAGAGAGAGAGAGAGAGAGAGAGAGAGAGAGAGAGAGAGAGAGAGAGAGAGACTCTCAACTGAGGAATGCCACTTATATTCTGAAAGGGACCATTGGGTGGAATTGCTTAGGTTTGTTTGCGGTCAAAAGACAAACTCGGGAGAAGACCCTAGGAGGCAGGGGAGAGGGAGGGGGGGGGGTGTTAGTGGGTATGGACGAGGTAGAGGAGGTAACACTCGAAGTAATAAATGCTGATGGTGCAGCTGCTGCAGGGGGCGGCAAACCCCGTAGTTATTCCCCCCGTAAGGTCGCCCTTAATCACTAGCATTAGCTTTTTATCTTTTTTTCAGCTCTTCCATCTGTTATTTTAATCGACCTTCTCCTAATTTGCTTACGTTCCCTGATAACTGCAGTGCGCTGTGCGTGTTGGTTTTGTTAACACGATTTTTGTATTTTCCAATCAATAATGACTTGTAAGTAACTTTTTTGCTATTGAATTAATCGCCTATTCCTTTTTTTTCAGTTTGATATATATCGATAAGATTCACACTTTGTACGAACCCGGATAACTTAATAAATAAGTTTGCGCGTCGTGAAGCGTGAGCGTCTAAAATTCGACATGAAAAACTAGGTTGTATCCCCCTTACGAACTTTTGCAGCATCCTAGTAATAACTTTGCACTCTTGACACAGTGGAAACGGTTAGAGAGAGAGAGAGAGAGAGAGAGAGAGAGAATGAGAAATTGGAAATGGCTAATGAAAGTGCTTGGGTGCAGAACTCGCACTGTCATTGGCTATTGAAATATAGGTTTGGCTGGAATGCTGTCTAATAACTCTGATTACAGAAAAAGGAACTTGTACCTGCCAGAATTGAATCTTTCAGGTGTATTAATACAGTCTGCACGTAAAGGTTCGGTATGAAATATGCACTTGTATTCTTTTCTCTCTTTGTCTTTTTCTTTCTTTAGGTCCCTTCTCCGATTACCTTTAGTAATTTTCTTTTCTTGAATTTTAAACCATTGTTTTTATTTTATGCAGTTTTAATTTATTTGTTCTTATTTTGAATTTTTTGAAGTATTTTCTTGTTAGTCCGACTTCCTGCCTCTCTCTCTCTCTCTCTCTCTCTCTCTCTCTCTCTCTCTCTCTCTCTCTCTCTCTCTCTCTCTCTCACCGTTTTTAAGTTTCTTATATTTTCAACTAATTCAGTATTTTCCTCTCTCTCTCTCTCTCTCTCTCCTCTCTCTCTCTCTCTCTCTCTCTCTCTGAACCTAGTAGTTTATCCTTTTGATTAATGTCGTCTCCACCTGGAACGACTATCGATCATTGCTGGGTAAATAGAAGCATCTGATTGAAACTTTGGGTCGCCGATGTCACATTTAAGCATTGAATTACTGCCACTTACCTGATATATGATCTTCAATTTATACTGATTTGTTGATTTAAAATCATACCGCCGAGAAAGCATGATGTTATAAAAAAAGGGGGAAAAAAAGTTGTATGTTGGTATGTTTGTACAAGCATACTTACATGCTTACATAAAAGGATTGCACACATCATACCTCGTGCATATAAAGGTGAGCGTATAGGTTTCCATTTCTTATAAATAAAAAGGAATTACTAGCAGAACAGTGCTGGTTAAAAAAATGATTATCTCTTTAAATGAAAATGTACCTCATTTGTAGTATTGTGTCAGATTTATGAATTGAAAGAGAAAAGAAGTGGGTGTTATTGTAAGCAGTTCACCCACAGAGAAAAACACATGTAGTAAGTCTCCTATGCTAATGCCTTGTGACCAGAAGCCTCAGGGTTTCGACCATCGTTTTAGACAGTTCAGAAAATCCTAATGACAAATAGTCAATGACATTCCTTCGGCCGTCTTTTTAGAGTAATACGCAGTTATGTAAAAGTATATTTCTACCGCATACATTCAATAGATGTATATCGCAAATTTTGAAGTGCTTTTATTGATTTTTAGCTTTTTTTTATATATTTCTGTTTTCATAGTTCGGATTTTATTTATACATTTCCTCCTTTCGTGTTTTATTCATATTTCTATTTTCTTTTTTGTACTTTCCTCTTCCGGGTTCTTATTTTTCTTTATGTTGTCTTATTTCCAATGTATTTTTTAATAATGTGGTAGTGGGCGCAGATCGGCTTTCCATTGATGATAGGCCTAATTTTATGTAGTTTTGTTACTGAGGTCATATTTGAGAGACGATTTTGTGGCTAAGGTAATTGATGCTTTCCCAGAGGATACCCCTGTCATTACGGAGGTACACCTTCGGGTATCCTGAAAATCAGGTCCTACTCCCCACGCCCCCCACCTCTCTCTCTCTCTCTCTCTCTCTCTCTCTCTCTCTCTCTCTCTCTCAAGAAATAATGGATGGAAACTAGAACTGAAGAGATACAACACATCCCTTTGTGGGAACTTGCTTTGCATACAAGATATGTACCACATAGAATAAACTGCCACCAGAAGTTGTAATCATTGTAACTCCTTTAGCTCTCTCTCTCTCTCTCTCTCTCTCTCTCTCTCTCTCTCTCTCTGCGTTTTGGGAACCTTACACCCAATATCACTTTTTGTATATGTTAATGTTCATTTCTCTCTCATTTCTTCTTACGTTCTTCCATTTCCATTTCGCACGGAATTTCCTGTCTTAATATGCTTTTTTTTTTCCTTAGTATTTGGTTACCTTCATCGATAATTCCTTGAACTTCACTTTCTTTGTGTCTAACACCGGTTCTTATTTTTCCACATCTTCAATGTCCTGGTTTTTCGTGCAGTTTCTACCCTTAATTGCTCTTCCCCATTCCAAAACCTGTCTTATATTTTTTGTTGGTTAACAATCATCCTATAACCGCTATGCTCATATTCTTTCATCTATTTCTTTCCTTTTTCTTCCAGATTCTATTTCATGGTCTTGTACTCTTTCTTCTTCTCCCCCACCTCCTCTTCCATCTTCACCTTTCTCCTCCTACTTTTTCTACCTGTTTTCATGAGAGAGAGAGAGAGAGAGAGAGAGAGAGAGAGAGAGAGAGAGAGAGAGAGAGAGAGCAGGGAAGGTCTTACATATCAGTTCCGTCCATAAACTGTCATTCTGGCTACCTGTAACTGTCAGTCAGGTAACCCTTCTATGCGGCGAGATCATTCTTAGTCAACTGATCAGCTAACCCTTCTCTTCAGTGAGATCATTTTTAATCACTAGTCTTCTCATTGGTTGTTTTCAAAGCCTCGGGGATAGCCTTAGCGTTAGCTGATGTTTTCGGTTCTTTAGTGACTGTAATATGATTTTAATACAGCTTTGGGTTGCGATATTGTTCCGCTTGAACGGATAATGTGTTCGTTGAAAGCCACTTAAATCAAACCGAAGACGGACTCAAAGGTTCATTTCCGGTTCTTTCTTCTTCTTCTTCATGTAACTGCATATTCCAAAAATAGCTTGCCGTCACAGTGCTTGTGCTTCATGCGTACCGAAGAAACAGTATAAAAATATTAGACGGATATGTGCAAAATTTGGATTGAGTAGACTTCGACGTCGGTTTCAGCGCTTTATTTATAAATTTTAAATTTTGTAATCATACACACACACACACACACATATTTGCATGTATATTATATATTTATATATACATACACAAACGTGTGCATATACATTTATATATATATACGCGTGTATATTAAATTTAATAATACTCAAGTGCATGAGCACGCTGATATATGCTTGTGGTCAGTATATATATGGTTATTCCAGCTCAAATAAGTATATCTGAAAACGACAGGTATATGTATGTATGAGAGGGAGTCGATTTTTAATCCTTCTCGTGGTCAGGTCGGCAACGTGACCTCTTTGTGATTATTGGACCTGAGTTCGTTTCCCAGGACCGGAGATCACAATTTCTTCAAATATCTTTCAACTTGGATCTTCAGGCTTTGTAGAGACAAGCGTATCCAAAAAAAAGAGCAAATAATTCAAGAAGTTAAGAGGGTATTGTGGCTATTACAATTTCATATGCATCTGATAGATATATATATATATATATATATATTATAAATATATATATAATTACATTTAATAATATTCAAGTAAGTTACATTAAAAAAATGCATGAACACATTGATAAATGCGGGTGGTCAGTATGATTTTGCATCGATATTTTACTTTTACATTCTTATATTCATTCTTAACGGCAATGTATGTTTAGTATATGTTTGCAATTTTATTTAATTGGCATTGGATAGATAGGTGAGGTTTAATGGATCCAGGTTGAATTTTTTATAATATATTTCCTGAGTACTTTTGGTAGATAGCATTTTGCTTCAGTAACCAATAAATCTCCTCGAATGTAATATAAGGAGGGATAACCATAGGGAACTGATAGAGGTAAACTAGCTATTTTGTAGGTTCTTTTTCCGAGAGCCACGATAGGGATCACCCGACATGTTCTGATAGCAAGGTTTCCCCCCATTTTTCTCAATGAACGCGGAAGAACAGGTCTCTCTCTCTCTCTCTCTCTCTCTCTCTCTCTCTCTCTCTCTCTCTCTCTCTTCTTTCCTGAATGGGAATGGATGTCGTCTTACGGGTTGGGTTTTGGATTTCAACTGGGTTATGGTGTTAATGCTCCCCCCGTCCCCCATCCCCTTCTCATACGTTTTCTCGTCGTAGATGACGAGCTTAGATTTCTCCATCCGTCTTTCTTGTTTGTTTGCGTCTTTAGAGGTATTTGTTGTTTGTCACGGCGTTTATTTGTTTGGGTTTAATTGCCCTCGTGGCTCTCTCTCTCTCTCTCTCTCTCTCTCTCTCTCTCTCTCTCTCTCTCTCGTTCTTAAAGGCAAACACACCTTCATCTCATTATTTTATTACCCTCATTCAGCGTGTATATATATATATATAGATATATATATATATTATTATATATATATATATGTGTGTGTGTGTGTGTGTGTGTGTGTGTGTGTGTGTTTGTGTGTGTGTGTGTATGTAGATATAATCTTCATAAAACGAAGATGAGATATGTCAATATCGTCCACAGGAGAAAAGAGACTAAAAGACTCTAGCAGCTCGACAATTTCGCCTTCCACCAGGCCTCTTCAAGAGCTTTATTTTATCTGAGTTAAAATAAAGCTCTTGAAGAGGCCTGGTGGAAGGAGAAATTGTCGAGCTACTAGAGTCTTTTATTCTCTTTTCTCCTGTGGACGATATTGACATATGTGTGTGTGTGCATGCGTGCATGTGTATTTTTATAATGTTTTCAGTTACCCGTACGTTTTAAATATTCTTTCCTATGGGTTTTGTATCACATTTCAGTTTTTCGTGCTATTTTCATTCGACGTTGAGGAAGTATTTTACTACCTTTTTATCACAATTCGTAACTTCCTATCTTATCCTTCCGCCTTAATTCAGTTTTTGGTGCTTTGTGTAAATCTACGTTATTTTATTTTCATATCTCAGGATCGCATCATTTTATCCCTTATTTCTCTTTAAGGATGCTTGCTATTCCCGTCTTTCCATTTTTCACTTCCTACTGTTGCCCTTCAAATCCTTTAGTCCTCTCTTGCCATGGCATTATGATCTTATTTCTAAACCTCTCCTCATCCCCATTCTACTTACTTTTCTTCCCCGTATTTCCTCTCCTCCTTATTTGTCTCTCTTTATATTATTAAGTTTTCCGTTATCCCTTTCTTATCCTTTCCCCATCCTGTTCTCGTCTTTTTCCTCTCCCTCTTTGTTACTCCCCTCCCTTCCTTCTGCCCTGACCATGCTCTCGTCTATTCTCCTTATTCTTTACTTCTTTCCTTGCATTTGTGACCATTTTTGCAATTTCCTTGCTTTTGGTTACTTCTTCTCCTTCTCCTCGTCTTCACTCTCACGCTTTCTGTTATTCCCTCTTTATTCCTCTCTCTCATTTCCCTCCTCTTATTCCTTCTTCTTCATTCCTTCTTCTTCATTCCTCTCTCATTTCCCTCCTCTTACTCCATCTTCTTCAATCCTCTCTCATTTCCCTACTCTTATTCCTTCTCTCTTCCTCTCTCATTTCCCTCCTCTTATTTCTTCTTCTTCAGTCCTTTCTCATTTCCCTCCTCTTATTCCTTCTTCATTCCTCTCTCTCATTTTCCTCCTCTTATTCCTTCCTCTTCAGTCCTCTCTCTTTTCCTTCGTCTTATTCCTTCTTCTTCAGTCCTCTCTCTTTTCCCTCGTCTTATTCCTTCTTCTTCATTCCTCTCTCATTTCCCTCTTATTCCTTCTTCTCCAGTCCTCTCTCGTTTCCCTCCTCTTATTCCTTCTTCATTGCTCTCTCTCATTTCCCTCCTCTTCGGCATGCGTGGTCCAGAGGTGACTCATAAGGTTGCCCTCGAAGCCAAGGTCTCTCGCTCGAAACGACCCCCGGCGCGCACACGGGATGTTTGCTGGTCTGCCTACAATTAATAACTCTTTAATTATAAGTCGATGTTATCTTGATGCATTGCTTGCCTGCCTCGATTCAAGCGTCGATTTTCCTTTATTTTCCTCTCTCTCTCTCTCTCTCTCTCTCTCTCTTTTCGTGTATAGTTTTTAGTTTTCTGTAAAATAAAACTATTATGCCGGCTTTGTCATTTTCCTGTCCGCCCTCAGATCTTAAGAACTACTGAAGCTAGAGGGCTGCAAATGGCTATGTTGATCATCCACCCTCCATTCATCAAACATACCAAATTGCAGCCCTCTGGCCAAAGTAATTGTTATTTTATTTAAGGTTAAAGTTAGCCATAATCTTGCTTCTAGCAACGATATAGGATAGGCCACCACCGGGCCATGGTTAAAATTTCATGGGCCAGGGCTCATACAGCATTATACCGAGACCACCGAAATATAGATCTATTTACGGTGGACTTGATTAAACGCTGTAGCCCGCTGTACAGAAAACTTGAATGCGCCGAAGAAAATTCTACTAATTTTTACTAGTTTACTTGTTCTTCTCGATCCTGGTTTGGATGGAAGTCTTGTATGAAGACTATTGTGTCCTTATGCTGTCTTATTAAGTGATGTCAGGTTTAACTTTTATTTGTTTTGTATTTACTAGCGTAGTTTGACGTAATGTTTTACGTTAAGTTATTTGCATCCATATTGTTTTCATTTTTTCTTATTACACAATATTATATTTTACTAGATCGTTATTATACCAATTTAAGGATTTTATGTTTGCCTAATATGTTTAAAAAAAATGTTTTTACTAGGTCGTAGAAATGATTTCGGAACTATTATTTCTTTGATTTTATAGTAACATCAAGAGTCCATCTTGATGTTACTTTTCAGTATTAATAGACGACGTAGGCAATATTATATTGTAAATATTATCATTATTTTTTAGTAGAAAATTTATATTTAGCTTTTCTCGTTACCTCTCTCATTTTGGAACGACATTAATGAACAAGTGTTTAAGTCGTTTGGGCATTTAATAAAAAAAAAATACACTTTTCTTCAACTTATAGCTTATGCATTGTACGTGTTTAAAGAAAGTTCTATATGTACTCGAAGGGAAAGTAGTTTTAGATATGCTCTCATGCATGAAAGGACACGGATGACATACTTGCGTGATTTATTAGATAATTATTCATTTGAGACTTCTCAGTACATAAAAGAAAGATTATATATATATATATATATATATATATATATATATATATATATATATATATATATATATATATATATATATAAGAGAGAGAGAGAGAGAGAAGAGAGAGAGAGAGAGAGAGAAAATCAAACTGATTTATTCACAAAATTTAAAAAACTTTTCTGGGAATATAATATCTTCTAAACTTGTCCATGAGTCATTTTTGTACATTAATTTTTTGTTAAAGACGATAATGCACTGAGAAGAGCACGTGTTTTCTTTTATTGAATAAATAAATAACCTGCTGCCAGATTTCGTAGGAAAGAAATTTGTTGTTTGCATTAAAATATTGGCTGGTTGTACATGCGCTCTCTCTCTCTCTCTCTCTCTCTCTCTCTCTCTCTCTCTCTCTCTCTCTCTCTCTCACACACACAGTATATGTCAAAATGGAAGATTGATCTCGCAGTTTTTTTTTTATCCAACCGACTCTCCTCTACTCTCTATCTCTCTCCTCTCTCTCTCTCTATCTCTCTCTCTCTCTCCACAGTGCATCCACGGAAGTAAATGTACTGTATACGTGTTATACAGAAACTAGAGAAGATAATTCATATATTCCCCAACTCGATGGTAAAACAGAAAAATATCTAATGCGTATTTTTATATTTTCAGGTAAGGGAGTAAAGTTTACACGATGAAGAACACAGAAACGTAAGTCTATATCTAATTTTAGTTTTTTATCCAATATTTTTCCATTTTTCTGAATCATGATATCCTTATCTCTGTAAATATATATTTGTTTTTGCCGTTTGTATTAATATCATCGATGCTCTCGGTACCATTTTTTAAAAGTATTGTTGCCGTTATTGTTTTTAATTAAGATTATCTGGGAAGTGTTTCTTAATAACCGACATCATGCATTCTCAGTTGTCAGTCAGAATACACTTTTAATCGTTCTTTCAGGGTCATTCAATTCTTCATGCCCGCAGTGTACTTTCTGACGGGCGCTAGTAACTGAATGTTGAAGAAATGTTAATATTCATTTTCGTATTTTTTGAAGGAAAAGACGTCGAAGTTTGTGGGGCAGATTCTGGTCACTATGAGTTGGGTTCAAAGGTTAAGGAATACATAAAGTTTAGTGGTCTAACAGGAATTTGCCATTGCTTGGGAGTTGTCTTTCTCATATATTTTATGTATGCCTACATTTTCATGAGTAATTAGGGCGAAGGTAGACTATATCACACACACACACACACACACACACACACACACACACACACACACACACACACACACACACACACACATATATATATATATATATATATATATATATATATATGTATATATATGTATGTATGATGTATGTATGTATGTATTTACAATTATGTTAAATTTTGAGAGAACGACATGGTCAAGGTGCAGCTGTTTGGATCAGTTAAATCATTTCACGTAAAAAGTGAAATTTTCGTAAGAATATGAATGCAAAAGGTGACTGGTGAGGTGTGAAGATACGACTGGAACATCGACGTGTTTTGTGACGGTGAATGCTTTTTATAATTAAAGGTATAAAAATAAGAAAACTGGCAAATGACAGAATCTGAACTTCAGGTGCCAGATGGTATCGCTGAGGAGACTGATTCGAGGAAAAAAAATATTTTGCTGAAGAAACTTATGAGGGTTCGAAGTTTCTGTCAGAGAAATATTGTAGCGATCACAAGAGATTCATTGTTGTATGCACATCTCGTTTATTGTCTTTCCAGAATTGTAAAGTCCAGTGAGCAAAAGGTATATTTGACCTTCCAGTCTCATGGTGGACTTTGCAGGCAGTCGTTTGAGCGCACGACTTTTTGAAGTGAATTGAAACATGCTTAAATAACAGGCGGTTATGGTACAGACGATGTTCGCTGAATCTTCAGAATAGGTCGCGGGATACATTTGGGAATTTGGGAATTTTCCCTTGTTGTGGAATTGGAACTTAGGAAAAAATACTCATAGGTAGTACCATCGCAATATTAATCTACAGCAAGTAACTATCCTATAACCACAATAATCATCATGAAAAATGCGTTGCTTATTCTATATTTTCCGTGATGTTTTGTGTAAATCGTTTGAGTATTGGATATTTGGGTTAAAATCTGCTCGATCTCGGCTTCAGCATTTATTATGTAACAAAACATGATCATGTCAGACCTGCTGGATAGAAACAGTTATCATAAACAGAAACTTAGAAAATATTGACAACTTTCTCAAGTATTCTTAACATTACTTTCTCGTACAAATCTAAAATGTTTTGATTTCTGAATGTTTACATCGAAACTTACGCAGCACGAGAGAGAGAGAGGAGAGAGAGAGAGAGAGAGAGAGAGAGAGAGAACCACATTATGTTGTAGCCGTAGCGAAACGAGAGTGAATTATGATCCATGCTACAATTGATGCACCTGGATACGTTCTCAGCAGATCCGAGAGGAAATGTATTTTATGTTACGGGCTGCACCAGCAGCAGCAGCATCTGCTCAGAGGTCAAGTGTTTCTTCTCTCTCTCTCTCTCTCTCTCTCTCTCTCTCTCTCTCTCTCTCTCTCTCATGATACCAGAATTGTGACATATCCTTTAGTTTCCTACTGGCATTATGCTATTAAATTTCCGTACTTATATATGTGTATGTATATTATATATATATATATATATATATATATAAAAATATATATATATATATATATATATATATATATATTATGTATATTATATATATATAATATATATATATTATAGATATATATAAATATATATATATGTAGTATATATATATATATGTAATAGTATGTATTATTATATATAATATATATATTATATATATATATATATATATATATGTATATATATATATATAGAATAATATATATATATATATATATATATATATAATATATAATATATATATATATATATGTATATATATACATAATATATATATATATAATATAAAAAATATATGTAGGTATGATATATATATATATATATATATATAATATATATATATATAATATATATTGGGAATTTAAGCCCCCTCTTTTTTATCTTATTACTGAGCCTTAATATCTGTGTCGCTACTCTTGAAGTATATCTCGTAAATTATATTGAATTTTATCACCATTTTTATCTTATCACTGAACTTATTCTATATCAATTTCTGTATCGCTGTGCTTAAAGTATATCTCGTAAATTATTTGTAATACAGTTGCAAAAGTATGTCGAAGACGACAAACCAGCAAACATTGCAGTATGTTTTAGCATGAAGAGGTCTCAAGTTGCATTGACGCAATGCCTATTTAATTAGCTTGTGTGAATTTTAAGTTGTTCATAAATACTATGGATTTTTTTCATAGTCTCCCTTCTTAGATTTCAAGACGAATTGAGAAGTGCAAATCATTGCCATTATAGTATATAACGTATTAGCATTCTATAAATGAAGTTATACTATTTGAATGGGTTTTCTTCAGTTTTGAGATAAGATATAGACACAGTAGCGAGAAAAATCGATATATTTTGAGTTTTTAGATTCATAAATAGTGATTATAATTTCCTTGCGTATGTTCAGGTTCCTTCCTTATGCTGTCTCTTTATTAGCTAAATACCATACTTATCGATACAATGTTTTGTGATTCATGAATTGGAAAGTGTAGCAGCGTATTGTTATTAAATGATATTATTTTATTCGTATAAACAGTCTGTTAAATTATGAGAATTTTTTAAAAATCGTATTAATGCACCAAAATAATTATAAAAAGAATCTCTCTCCTTCCCTTTTCACATATTCATTATCGAATTATGGCCTTCGAAGTGTTTTAAGTGAACTGGTAACCTTTCAAACTCAACTGTTCTTTGAATAATGTGTGTGTGTGTGTTTGTCTGTGAACTGATGAGATAGAGTTCAAGGCCGGTAGATTATTCCCTCCGCTCATCAATATCCCCCCTCCCCCCCTTCTCCCCTTCCCCATCCTCCTTCCAACAGAGTAGTTCCTCCTTTATCCACGTTTCAACCCCCAGGTTCCTTTTCATCTCCAGATCATCTCTCTCTCTCTCTCTCTCTCTCTGTCTCTCTCTCTCTCACTATGATCTCTGGTTCCTTAGTTATGCCATTCCTACTGGGGGTTCTCTGGTTCCTCCATCTGTCATTGAAGAAGCCATTTTACTTACGTTTCGTCCAGATCTCCAGTTCAATTCTCGTGAATCGTCTCTCTGTGTAAAAATTTTGTTCCATGCTGACATTTCTCCTTTTTTTATGCGAGACAGGCATTTCAGTCGTATAGTTCTTCGTCATTACCTTTCCCAATGTTCCTCGTATTCCATTATGTACCCCTTATGTTCTTCGTATTCCATTTCTCCCCCACTTTCCATTCTCAGATCCCTTTCAGGTTTTATGTGGACCATCGTATTTCTTTTGCCGTTTCCTTTTATATCGCTTCCTCGAAGCGCATTCGTTGTATGATCTTTAAGAGAATATGCATTATAGGACGGAAAAAAAAGAGAGAATAAAATAACCAGTTTTTCTAAACGATTGTGTCAGATACTGAAATCTACTTGCCATGTTCACTCGAACTTATATTTATAATTATGCTTTTCACTGGAAGCCTTAGGCGCGGAATAGGAAGTTACTGAAAAGTTTCAAAGGGATAATGGAGTTTTTTTTCAAGTGATTCAAAACACGTTTATTGTTTTCCAATTTCTGTTGCTCGAAAATTGCTTCGCGCGTTCTGGGGTATTTTAATGATCATAAACATGTTTACGCTTGTGTCACGTTTATTCCTAAATTATTATTATTATTATTGTATATTCATCTGGCTCCTTTTTTTCGTTCAGGCTGATTTAATTTCCATGTTTATTATGAAGGTGTATTTGAAATCTGGTAAAGAACTTAGGCTTTCATCTCATGCCTTTCGAATCATTTCAGAGTATTAATAGCAAGTTGGATCTCTCTGTTAGACAATTTGAAATAGGAAAACAAAGTTATTTACTTATTATAGGTACCTATTTCGCGGAAAGTTGGAATCTAAGAAGTACGTTAAGAACGCTGGTAATATTTAATCCTTTTTTACAGTGTTGCGTCTTCAGAACTTGTAAATCCCTGAGGATAATTCTTGGGTGCCCACGCTACATTTAGTTAGTTGATTCTTGATAATTAAATTGGTCTCAATAAAGGTAAATTCGTCGGCGCATGCATTATAGTAGATTCACATCAACCGTTCATCTGATGTCTAGGCCTGTCCCTTACAACTCTCCTGATTGAGTGTTGATAAGCCAATCACAGGGTTGGACACCTTTCACCTCTCCTGAGGGATACTTTTGAAAGACGTATCCCTCAGGACAGGTGGAACATACACCCTGCCTATGTGAACTCTCTCTCGAGAGAGACTGAGAGTTTCCAGCCCTGTGATTGGCTTATGATCAGCCAATCAGGAGCGTCGTAAGGGACTGGCCTAGACATCAGGTGCACGGTTGATGTGAATCTACCATATTAAGGTTATTTTGAAGAATTTATCTAAAGCGTCCTGATATGAAAGTCTTTATATATATATATATATATATATATATATATTATATATATATATATACCTATGAAGTTTATGATTAGTTTGAAATATAAATATGTAAGCCACGAGGATTTATGTTTTAATATGTAGATCACTTTGCATCAGTTTCAGTTGATAGTTCAGTTGTCCCAGTAATGAAAAAGACATTTTATTTTACATCTCCTCACCTTGTACAATTTCATCTGGCTGTATAGATCGTAAGGTTCACTGTCTTTGTTTCGTTTATTTTATTCATATATTTAATTTTTGTACGACTGTAGATATGTCTCAATTCAAAGACATTTCTTAATTTCTTTTAATGAAGCAAGCGATTCTCCAGCTCGTGTTCTTTAACCATCTATGATGTTAAATAAAATTTAGAATTGTAAATGTGCGTGGGCATACGTGGGAAATTATGTAAAAATATGTGTACATATGTATATGTGCACATATTTTTTCATAATTCTTATGTATATGAATGTATGTTTGTGTATGTACATGGAAACTTGAGCTGTACATATAAATGTCAGCATGTTTTAGTCCTAATTTATTTTAACTTAGTTGCGTGTACATTCGTGGATTGTGTAGCTTGAGAGAGAGAGAGAGAGAGAGAGAGAGAGAGAGAGAGAGAGAGAGAGAGAGAGAGAGAGAGAGAGAGAGAGAGAGAATATCAATAAAAATTAGTTAATTCGTCCTAATGGTTCTCCCATTACCATTCTTGAAGCCAGTCCGGCATAAATTAACGCCAATATGTCTGCTGCATTAATTTGACAAACAGTTAAGTTGCCTCATTACGCCTCTGGTATTGATTATGGCGTCGCTGGCAACAGACGCCATTATTTCTGTTTACTATAATGAGCCTGGCAGCCACTGCATGGTAATGCTGCCCTGTGAGTGTTTAATAATCTAACCACTGAGGAGTGTTTGTTTATGCTCATGTGTGGGCGTTTCAGTAATCTGTTTTTTCTCTGGTAGCCCATTTTTTAGAGATAATTGTTTACTCATACAAAGAACATCTTTTTTCCGTGTCTTTTGTTGATGTTTCCTTATTACGATTTTTTTTTATCAGTGACACATTTTTTTAATATAATTATTTTTCCTTTAGCCGTGGTTATATATATATATGTTTTTTTTTTTTTTTTTTTGTTTTTTTTTTTGCGGGTAAAAATAAAAAGGGGGGGGGGCGGGTCACTCATTTAGGGGGATAAAGTTGACAGAGAACCTTTCATGGCACTGTTTTTGCTCTATCCAATCGACCCACAGCTGCTTTGTTTTCTTCTTTTTCTTTTCATCTGTTCTTTTACGTCCATCCCTTCCTTTCTGCCCAACTCCTTCAGGATTGCCTTTCTCCAATTTTGACCTATCCTCCCTTTTTTTTTTTTTTTTTTTTTTTTTTTTTTTTTTTTTTTTTTTTTTTTTTTTTTTTAGAACAAATTCTGAAAACCTTTGATTAAGGCCGATGAGACCCTAGAGATATGAATCAGCATTCTCCTTAAACTGCTTGTATATTTATACATAACAATGGGATGATGGTAATGTTGATAATAATAGTCACATTATATAGATATGGTATATATATGTATATAATTATATATGTGTGTGATTGATACATATGTATATATCTAATAAAAGGAGCCCATAAAAACACCAAAAATATAGAAAGTAAAGTATACTATATTTCGAGACTGCTGAAATATAGTACTTGCATGAAGAGACAGACAGCAGTCTCTGAAATATAGTACTTGCTTTCTATATTATGGTGTTTTTATGGGCTCCCTTCTATTAGATAGAATTCTGTCGTAACAGAACATTTTTTACACGTCTCATATTATTTATATAATGTATATATATATACTAATAATTATATATATTATATAATTATATATATATATATATATATATGTATATAATTATATATTATCTATATATATATATATATATATCATATACTCCTATATATATATATATATATATATTACTATATATAATAAATATATTATTATTATAAAGGAAATATATCGTGGTATGATAAGAGAACTTGATGCCTTTTATACGAAAAGAGTGTCTTTCGTAGTTATGCAAGAGTAAGTAACAAAATTATATTAGTGTTTTGCATGGCAGGAGCAAAGTTTTCATCCAAGCATTGCCATGTTATGACAGAAGGGTATCCGGGTAAACTGACGCTCCAGGAACATCCTCCCGGTGAATTTTGCCGTGTATCCCTCTGAAACGGTTTACTTCGGTTTACTTCGGTTTACTTCGACTGAGGTAAAGCTTTGCCGTAGGTAACCTTGAAATGGAAGGGATTCTGCCAGCCACTATTAAATTTTTTTTTCTTTTTTGCAAGTTCATGAAACAGTTTTCCATTATTAGAAAAATTGTAATGTGGTATTATTTGTTTTGTAAAATCACAATTAAATTTGGTAAAGTATAATTTCTTTTACGAAGCGCTTTTTCTGTTAGGGAAGGTGGCTGGGATAGGATATCTGATGCCATTATCCGAGAAGTAAACAATAAACCAGTAGAATCCTGTGAACTGAATAATGGAGATAATTGAAATGAAGTTAATTCAACTGGGAAATAGGAGATAGCAGACTAACGCTATTCAGTAGAAGGGAGGGGACTCCATCACAGAAAAGAAAACAAAATATCCTGTTGGTAACTGGAAAGAAGCTTTCGTTAAACAGAGCAATATGGAGAGATAATATGTCTTAGATAAAATATTGAAGATTTTGTTAAGAAAACGGAATATCCTCTTGGTAACTAGAAAGAAGCCTTCTTTGAACAGAGCAATATGGAGATATATTTTTCAGATAAAATATTGAAGATTTTGTGGTTTTGTGCATGATGATGATGTTCGGAAGTTATACTTTGTTGGTAAGAATTCGCGCCATGTTTTCTAGAGAGGTGCGTTGAAGATGAAATTGTTGAAAGACTTGATTCATCTAGCAATTTACTTTTTTAAAAATTTTCCTTCGAATTTGGTTTCATTGGCATAGTACACATCTTCCTGCTTCAGAAAACCTTTTATTTTACCTATTGATGTGAAGTTTTCCTCAATTTTATGCGACTTGAATCATGAGAGGTAATGATGTTCACAATAAATTGATGTGTCGGGTTTTCTCTCACGGACTGAATACAAGAGTGAAAAATGTTATTCGAATTTTGTATGTAGCATTATTATTATTATTATTATTATTATTATTATTATTATTATTATTATTATTATTTATTTATTTTTTGTTCTGGAAAATGTTCTATTTATTTTGTGCGATGAATTTTTTTGGCTGAATGTCACCATTTCAAGTACAGATATTCATATTCTCCTTAGATCCTCAACTTAGTAAGATTTTTCTTTTTTTAAATATAATTTTATGTTCTTAGATGTTTATTATAGAATTCGCTGGATTTCACTCAAATTTGCAGCGTGATTTGAGTCTTTGAGGAGAGTTTATTTTTTGTTGATTCAGAAGGTTCAATCATTTGTTTATCACCAAATTTATTCTCATAATTTTTACTAGATGAAATTGCATTTTTTTCATAAACTTCTGAATATTAGTTCCTCAATTGTTAACAGAATAACGAATATAATTAGGGATTTTTTTTATTTTTTACTAGGGGTCGCTCCTCCCCTGGGGGGGGGGGGGGGCGTTCCTCTCAGGTTAAGAACCACTGATATCAAGGCAAGTCGTCCCTCAGATTTGAGAGATCGCGTCGCCTCCTTATTCCTCCCGACGCAGAAGAGGAACCCGAGAGCGAGGGAATGAGGAATCCGAGAACACTCTCTCAAGGACCCCCCATACGCCTGAATCCCATCCATCTGGCTCTTGAGCCTTTCACCTGATTTAATATCCATTGCTTTAAAGCCCGAAATCGTATACATTATAACGTTAAGTGGACCCTTAAGTGGCTGCAGCAAGCCGTAAGGAATGCTATTGGAGGTAATGACGTAGCATACACGACTTATGTCATGTAATGAAAACAACGATTGCTATCGCAGTACCGAGAGATCGTCTATTACTAGCAATTTACCCCCATGGTAATTTGGGATCCATACCCTCTCTCCCCTCCCCTCCCCTTCACTCAAACCTCCCCCCCCCCCCCCCCCCCCCCCCCCCCCCCCCCCACCTGCGTCTTCCCTCGTAACCAACAGCGATTAGCTGGAGAGAGTTGAAATAAAACTTTTAAATACATGAGGCTTCAAATGGAGAGAATTCATCATCGTCGAAAAACTTAAATCATGGGTGATACATCGCCTGGCAGGAAGATTAACATATCGGGCTGCAGAGGGGGATACGAGAGCAGATGCAGCCACGGGTGGAAATCTGTACAGTTTTCCGCTCGCTCTGGACTCTATGGCACTCTCCTGACGAGGGAAAAAGAGCGGTTCTTCGGCGGAGGGGCCACAGTGCGGATTTCTTATCCGTCAAGTGGTGGGTTATGAAGATTTCAAAATTGCTGATGAAAATAGATGAATACCGTTCTCTCCTTGGGTGATGTATTTGAGTTGGTGTTTAAAAAAAAAAATTAAAAAATAAAAATAAAAAAACAAGATGACGATTGAACCCTTTCAAGGAATCGGGTTCCTCGTTCTTGGATGTCCATCACTTCTTCCGAAGTCTGTCTTGTTTGTTTGTTTGTATGGTGTTTTTACGTTGCATGGAACCACTGGTTATTCAGCAACGGGACCAACGGCCTTACGTGACTTCCGAAAAACGTCGAGAGTGAACTACTATCACCAGAACCGAAGTCTGTCTGTAACTGTCTTGTTGTCTGCCTGGCTCACATCTTATCGTCAGTGAGATAAATCAGTTCGGTTGATTAACTGTCCTTATTGCATAGGAACTCTGCCATTCATAGCAAGTCCTAATTATGTGTTGGACCAGTGATGTAGCAGCTTATTATTATTATTATTATTATTATTATTATTATTATTATTATTATTATTATTATTACTGGTAATGAGCGAACACTCCCGTGGAACAAGCCAAAACTTCAGTATCAAGACACCACTGTGAAAGTAGTAATGAATATGTTTATTAAGTAGTTAAACTATTATAATTCCGCCATCGTTTCATGCATTGCAAAAATGCCAATAATGATAATACCAGAAAATGAGAAATTATTCATGAAGTTTATGCAGGGGTCAGTGATACCGAAAAAATGTAGCTAGTATGCATCCATATCAGGATGTGCTCTCCTTAATCAATGGAAATGACTCGTGTGAAATCTTGGTAAAATTTTCAGCAACATTCTATAAACCTCCTTTTTCAAATTTGATGTTCTGTATTAACAAACTCTACTTGCTACTTCAGAATTCAGAGAGTAACCTCTGAAAACTATCCTGTAGCACAGAATCTCAAAATTATCCGTAGGTATCCGGTTCAGAATTGTGGTGGTAACCATTGGAAATCCGATGGTCAGTTCAGGATCAGCGCTCATTTGGAAGTCAAGTGGATGACTACAAATTCCAGGCTACTTGCGGAAGTCAAAGGGTTAGCTAAAGATACTGGACGTCATCCTCAAAATCCCAAGGTTCAGCTCAGAATTACTGAGGTGGCCGTTAGAAAGAGTGTTTAATTCCGGATTTCAGAAGTTTTCACAAAGTGGTCAGTCACAGATTTCCAAGGTGCCAATCGCAAATCCGTTCTTTAGCTCAGAACTTCAGAAATCATCGTATTGTGATTTGTTCAGACTTTCAGAAAGTGACCATCGAAAAAACTTGTAGTTCTCTCGTTACCCCCACGAATTTCAGTGTTATTCAGTAAATTGCAGTGTTGAATTAAAGAGGTTGTCATTGATAATCTGTGTTTAATTTTTTAATAATCAGATGTGGCCATATGTACACTGGTTAGTTTATGTATTTTTAGGTTACATATGAGTTGCAGAGAACATTGCTGCATGTCCCGCGTGTAGATGACAGTCACAATATCTGTTATTATTATTATTATTATTTTTTTTCTCTATTATTATTATTATTATTATTATTATTATTATTATTATTATTATTATTATTTTATTTTATAGTTTTTTTGGGGGGGTCTATCACAGTCCTCCCATTCGACTGGGTGGTATTTACAGTGTGGGGTTCCGGGTTGCATCCTGCCTCCTTAGGAGTCCATCACTTTTCTTACTATGTGCGCCTTTTCTAGGATCACACTCTTGTGCATGAGTCCTGGAGCTACTTCAGCCTCTAGTTTTTCCAGATTCCTTTTCAGGGATCTTGGGATCGTGCCTAGTGTTCCTATGATTGTGGGTACAATTTCCACTGGCATATCCTATATCTTTCTTATTGCTATTTTCAGATCTTGATGCTTATCCATTTTTTCCCTATCTTTCTCTTCAACTCTGGTGTCCCATGGTATTGCGACATCAATGAGTGATACTTTCTTCTTGATTATTATTATTATTATTATTATTATTATTATTATTATTATTATTATTATTATTATTATTTTATTATTATTATAAGCAACTGTAACAGCAGTTTGGGAAAGAATTGTTAACCCTCCCTTATAGTGTAGAATTATTATATTCAACTTTTTACGTCTGCCAGAGGGTTGTGTTCTTTTAATACGTTAATGGGAGACATGTTGCTAATTAAACAAGAATACTCATTAGAGGGCCTACCCTCACCTAGACCGCTCGACAATGTAAGACTTAAATAATATTGCTTGTTATGTATATATCTGGGTACTATAAAAAATGATATTGCTTGTTATGTATACATCCGGGTACTAAAAAAATCTTTTGACTTTCCTTTTTATAATGACTGAGATGGTTTTTGTGGACACGAATCTTCAGACTGAATAGATTTCTTATAAATATAGGTAGGTAGCAATTATCTTCGAGCGGTTGTACTTAGGCACCTGTGTAAAAGGGATAATGTATTTAGTTACACTCATTATAATTACCTGCGAGTCTTGAGCTGATTTCCTATCTATTTCTGCATGGGCATAATGTTATGTGGAAGTTAGGGGCTTTGTGGCTTGTGACTCGAGGCCATTGCTCATTATGAATAATAACAATGGCACACTTAACAGGGTTAATCATTATAATTATAGTAATCACATAGTCGTACCTGTAGACTTGCAACTTGATGCAACTAGGCTATGATCATATTGCAGAAATTTTTATTTAATCAATATTAGATTTTAAAAAATAATAGTG
>NC_061107.1:74742225-74754725 GCF_015104395.2 Macrobrachium nipponense | reverse complement strand
AATTAGCCAGAGAATGTTGCTACTCATGCTGTTGTTGACACCACTCGTACTGAAAACTGATCGGATTTTTCCACATAGAGCATAGATATTGCTATTTATCTGTCTATCTTTATTTATATATATATATATATATATATATATATATATATATTTACATATTTATACAAGTATTTTTATATGTATGTCTGTGTATTTATGTACACATACATACATACATACATACATACATACATATAGCGCCTATGTGGCGTGGTCGGTATGGTCTTGGCCTGCCACCTCGGTGGCCACGAGTTCGATTCTCGGGCATTCCATTGAGGGGGGGTCGGAGATGTGTATTTCTGGTGATAGAAGTTCACTCTCGACGTGGTTCTGAAGTCACGTAAAGCTGTCGATCCCGTTCCTGAATAACCACTGGTTCTATGCAACATAAAAACACCATACATACATACATACATACATACATACATACATACATACATACATACATACAGATTGATAGAGTTAGTTAATAAACAAATAACTTGATAATAAATCACTTCTGAGGAGGTTCGTTGAAAGACGTAACGGAAGCAAAAATTTTTTTTTTATTACCTTATATATCCTCGAATTGGGTGTCATGGAGAGTGTGTATACAAGAGGAAATACACATACATACAGAAATTTATAGTCATAAATACGAGGTATACTTATATGCATATACATGAATGTATGCCGCTTTTTGGCTCGAATCATTTGTGTTTGTTTGAAAGTTACTGATACATAAATAAAATCAGAGAAGCTTTTTATGGTTTTGAAACTGTATATGTCATTGTATGTTGTATATGCATTTAAAGAAATTATTATTATTATTATTATTATTATTATTATTATTATTATTATTATTATTATTATTATTATTATTTTATTTCTTTTTTGCTCTATGAGTCCTCCAATTCGACTGGTGGTTTTTATAGTGTGGGGTTCCGGGTTGCATCCTTCCTCCTAAGGAGTCCATCACTTTTCTTACTATGTGCGCTGTTTCTAGGAACACACTCTTGTGCATGAGTCCTGGAGCTACTTCAACATCTGTTTCTAGGAGCACACTCTTGTGCATGAGTCCTGGAGCTACTTCAGCATTTGTTTCTATGAGCACACTCTTCTGCATGAGTCCTGGAGCGACTTCAGCATCTACTAGTTTTCCCAGGTTCCATTCCATGGATCTTAGGATCGTGCCTAGTTTTCGTATGGTTATGGGTACAATTTCCTCTGGGATATCCCGTATCCTTCTTATTTCTATTTTCAGGTTTTGATACTTATCAAATTTTTCTCTTTCTTTCTCGTCTACTCTGGTGTCCCATGGTATTGCGACATCAATGAATGATACATTCTTCTTGATTTAGTCAATCAACGTCACGTCTGGTGTATTGGCATGTACCAGTCTATCTGTTATTATTATTATTATTATTTTATTATTACATTATATTACAGCACTTTAGTCTGTTATAATGGAATACGAGAAATTTTCAAAGCCGTAAAGAGAGAGAGAGAGAGAGAGGAGAGAGAGAGAGAGAGAGAGAGAGAGAGAGAGAGCCCTCCAAAAGGCCATGTATGTAAAGTCAGTTACTGTAGGGCATCCGAGATTCCTGGTCATACTTGAGTAATACCCTATCCAGCTATGTGCCCCGGGGTCCCAATTTTACATGTGTGATGAACGGCGTGTCATGTTGGGGCAAAGGATGTCTCAGCGCGGCTTCACCATTCGCTATTTTTTTTCTTTCTTCAAAGTAGGGAGATTACCGAGGCCGACATCAACTTGGGGGTTTCCTAATGTTCGTCTTTGATATTCTCTCTCTCTCTCTCTCTCTCTCTCTCTCTCTCTCTCTCTCTCTCTCCTGGTAATGTCTTATAATTCTTTACTTTCCTTATTTTCTTCACAACTTACCAATCTATTCCCCTCCTGCATGTAAACTAAACTCTCTCTCCCTCTCTCTCTCTCTCTCTCTCTCTCTCTCTCTCTCTCTCTCTCTCGTGGGTTTTTGTAAGAGTTCATTAGACGTACATTTGGTCATTTTAAGGGCAGCGGGAATAATAAAACATCGCTCATGTACCCAACAATAAAGTTATCACTATTATTATTATTATTAACCAAGCAAAAACTTCTTTCAGTTTTCTTCTGAAGATTGAAAAAGAAACCCACAAAATCACTTTGTAACTTGTTTACTTCCTATTTACATTTAGTTTTACTACACACTCGAGTACTTTCGGGCCCTATCTGTGGCCCATTTTCAAGAGATGTTTGGGATGTTAGCCGGGGTCAAGGCCCAGCAGTCTTCTGGAACTTCTTCTCGTTGAGCTGTCATTTATGATGGCTGTTCTAGTTTCCTTGAGGGTTGCCAATCCCCTCTTGTCGCTCTGATATCCTGAGCTGATGGTCAATGGGATTAATCCTTGAGGTAAGGGTGTGGTCACCAATCTCCAGGTCAGCAGGGTCAATCTTAGCTTCTTTTAATATCAAAGCTCGGCTTATGGGATCTTCTGAGGTAAAACCTTTGTTTCCTTCTATTACTTTAATCTCTCTGATGAGAACACTTTCTACTACCCTCCTGTGACTAATTTTGTTGCTTTTGTATATAAGCTTACTGTTTTTGAAATCCATCGTATGGTCATTTTCCCAACAATGCCTAGCTATAGCACTCCCCTGAGAGTTAAGTTGTACTGCCCTTCTATGTTCTTGGATTCTAGTCCTTATTCCCCTTCCTGATAATCACCCCCACATATCTGTCTCCACAATTGTTGCAATTGATTATGTATATCCCTGCTACATCATCTGTATTACTGTCTTCTCCTTCCAATTTATTTTTACATACTTTGTTTTTTACGGTATTATCAAAGGTATATTCAAATTTATATTTACTTTCATTTTTGAAGTTATTTGTTTCATTTTAGGCATAAAAGGGAGGGCAACTATTTTCTTGTTTTCTTTATTCCATGTACTCTCTGCATTTGCTCTGTAAAAAAAAATTTTCTAGCTTTGTTGAGTGCCCTTTTTCTGAACCATTCCGGGTATGCTAATGCATCGAAGCTTTTACCGATGTAATTTATTCCTTGTTCTATCTTGCAAGGGTCACACGTTCTCATTGCCCTGAGAAATAAACCTGTTAGAACCCCTATTTTTATATCATGACTGTGAAAAGAGAAGAAATGAATATATAAGTTTGTATGTGTGAGCTTTCTATATGTGCTGAATTCATATCCTGTTTCTTTTCTTTCTATGAGTATGTCTAAAAAGGGCAGTTTATTATTGTTACTTTTCTCTAAAGTGAACTGGAAATTGTTATCAAACTTATTGAGTTCATCTAGAAAAGTTTCTATTTCATTTTCATCACCTTGCAGAATAGCAAAAATATCATCCACATATCTCCACCATCCTTGCAGTTTTAAGTTAGGGACATTAACATTAGGAACTAGATTAGTTTCGAAATATTCCATATAGATGTTAGCGAGTATAGGTGATAATGAGGACCCCATAGCTACTCCATATTTCTGTTTGTAAACTTGTCCCTCAAACGTGAAATAAGTATCACTGACACACAATTTAACCAACTCAAGGAAGACGCCTATTTCGATGTTTGGATTGAAAATACCCTCGTTATGTTTAGTCTTAACTTTGTCTATGAAATCTACTGAATGTTGAATATGGGATTCTGAAAATATATCCAAGTATATTCCTAATTCTCCAGCTAACCACACAGCTAAGTTTTTGTTAGGAGATTTCCTACTAGACACAATAGGGCGTAGTGGGCAGCCCTCCTTGTGTATTTTGGGGCTGCCATATATATATGCAAGTTCTGGTAATTTACTTGAGAATAATTTATTGCATAGCATGTCCTCCCCATTACCTAGTCTACTGATTATTTTCTTCACATTCTGATTGAAGGTATTCTGCAGCTTTTGAATTGTTGGAGGATTCTCTATTTTAGCATAAGTAGTTTCATCATTTAGTAGCCTGTACATTTTAACCCTATAATCTGAACTATTCATGATAACAATACTACCCCCTTTGTCAGCTTTCATGATTCTAATGTCTTTGTAGCTTTTTAATCCGTTCAGAGCGATACTATATATATGGCAGCCCCAAAATACACAAGGAGGGCTGCCCACTACGCCCTATTGTTTCTATTAGGAAATCTCCTAACAAAAACTTAGCTGTGTGGTTAGCTGGAGAACTAGGAATATATTTTCAGAATCCCATATTAAACATTCAGTAGATTTCATAGACAAAGTTAAGAAAAACAATATAAAGGGACACATGGTTAGTTTTGATGTAGTAGCATTATTCACCAATGTCCCCTTAGATAAAGTATTAGAATTCCTTCAGACTAAACATAATGAGGGTATTTTCAATCCAAACATCGAAATAGGCGTCTTCCTTGAGTTGATTAAATTGTGTGTCAATGATACTTATTTCACGTTTGAGGGACAAGTTTACAAACAGAAATATGGAGTAGCTAGGGGGTCCTCATTATCACCTATACTCGCTAACATCTATATGGAATATTTCGAAACTAATCTAGTTCCTAATGTTAATGTCCCTAACTTAAAACTGCAAGGATGGTGGAGATATGTGGATGATATTTTTGCTATTCTACAAGGTGATAAAAATGAAATAGAAACTTTTCTAGAAGAACTCAATAAGTTTGATAACAATATCCAATTCACTTTAGAGAAAAGTAACAATAATAAACTGCCCTTTTTAGACATACTCTTTGAAAGAAAAGAAACAGGATATGAATTCAGCACATATAGAAAGCTCACACATACAAACTTATATATTCATTTCTTCTCTTTTCACAGTCATGATATAAAAATAGGGGTTCTAACAGGTTTATTTCTCAGGGCAATGAGAACGTGTGACCCTTGCAAGATTGAACAAGAAATAAATTACAACGGTAAAAGCTTCGATGCATTAGCATACCCGGAATGGTTCAGAAAAAGGGCACTCAACAAAGCTAGAAATTTTTTTTTTACAGAGCAAATGTAGAGAGTACATGGAATAAAGAAAACAAGAAAATAGTTGCCCTCCCTTTTATGCCTAAAATGAAACAAATAACTTCAAAAATGAAAGTAAATATAAATTTGAATATACCTTTGATAATACCGTAAAAAACAAAGTATGTAAAAATAAATTGGAAGGAGAAGACAGTAATACAGATGATGTAGCAGGGATATACATAATCAATTGCAACAATTGTGGAGACAGATATGTGGGGGAATCAGGAAGGGGAATAAGGACTAGAATCCAAGAACATAGAAGGGCAGTACAACTTAACTCTCAGGGGAGTGCTATAGCTAGGCATTGTTGGGAAAATGACCATACGATGGATTTCAAAAACAGTAAGCTTATATACAAAAGCAACAAAATTAGTCACAGGAGGGTAGTAGAAGGTGCTCTCATCAGAGAGATTAAAGTAATAGAAGGAAACAAAGGTTTTACCTCAGAAGATCCCATAAGCCGAGCTTTGATATTAAAAGAAGCTAAGATTGACCCTGCTGACCCGGAGATTAGTGACCACACCCTTACCTCAAGGATTAATCCCATTGACCATCAGCTCAGGATATCAGAGCGACAAGAGGGGATTGGCAACCCTCAAGGAAACCAGAACAGTCATCACATAAATGACAGTTCAACGAGAAGTTCCAGAAGACTGCTGGGCCTTGACCCCGGCTAACATCCCAAACATCTCTTGAAAATGGGCCACAGATAGGGCCCGAAAGTACTCGAGTGTGTAGTAAAACTAAATGTAAATACTTAGAAGTAAACAAGTTACAAAGTGATTTTGTGGGTTTCTTTTTCAATTATTATTATTATTATTATTATTATTATTATTATTATTATTATTATTATCCTGAATTGCTGTGCAAAGCAATTACCATTATCATAATTACAGCTGTCCGTATACTATTATCATTCACCCTTGACACGTGTGGTCCGATCGTTCTGATGGTATGTGTGTGTGTGTGTGTGTGTGTGTGTGTGTGTGGATCTTGAAATGTGTGCTGCAGTTCCCCTCGAGGAATAACGGAGAATTGTCACCTCATTCAACTGCCTCCCGCCGCGTTCGATTAAGACACTTTTGGTTCCTAATTTTCTCAGCGGAGATATGCTTAGTACCTGGGAGGTTTTGTGGGACATCTTGCCCCCTCCCCCAATCCCCCGTCCCGGTGGAGCGTCGTCTGGTGAACTTAACTTGGCGATGCATTCATCGAGTAGTCTTTCGTTGCTCTAAGCGATTCATATGACGATGCTCTGGGACGACCGACCACGTTTCCCATCCCATTCTGGAGAATCATTTGAGACGCCATGTTGCCACTCCTACTTTTGATAAATAGTTTAGGGGGGTCATGAACCAGAAGTCCATATTTTTTCAAAAGAGACTAAATATTTTTTTTTTTCATATTTCGAAAAGCATTCGGTCGCCACGTTGAATAAAGCCCTGCTAATTAAAATGTCATTTCCATATTGAAAACGTCATGTTAACCACGTTTGCTGGTCTCCCTTCAAGAAGTTGCTATAGTAGATTCACATCAGCCGTGTTAGCTAGCCCCTTACGACGCTCCTGATTGGCTGTTGATAAGCCAATCACAGGGCTGGAAACTCTCAGTCTTTCGAGAGAGTTCACAGAGGTAGGATGTATGTTCCATATCTCCTGAGTGATACGTGTTTCAAATGTGTCTCTCAGGAGAGGTGGAACATACATTCTGCCTATGTGAACTTTCTCGAGAGACTGAGAGTTTCCAGGCCTGTTCTTGGCTTATCAACAGCCAAGGGGGTGGCCTAGACATCAGATGCGCGGCTGATGTGAATCTACTATAGCTGCTCACTAGCGAGCTGCATTGCAGAAGCGAAAGTATGTATATATAGTAATATATATATATATATATATATATATATATATATATACACATATATATATGACTAATATTAATGGCTACGAGCTGTCATAAGCACTACAACACTACCGAGGTCGAGGTGGGTTAATGCTGGCTCCAAATCAGCGAATACCTGAGCGCGAAAGGTATTTGAGGGTGAGAGACGGCATTAATTTATAGCTTCTTGCGGTGGTGGAGTGGGTAAAAGCTTCACTGACGTTCCTGGATTTGTATGGTGTCCTAGGTTCGCGCCTGGGCGCCGACAATTCTATTATTACTTAATAAAATTCCCCTTCGGTTAAGCATATATGAAAAATATATTAATTCCGAGGTAGAGGGAATTAGATATTAAAGGACATTTTAGCTCTATGTATGGCATATGAATCACGGTAATGTGATTATGACTTATACTAATGGCTACGTGCTGTCATAAGCACTACAACACTACCGAGGTCGAGGTGGGTTAATGCTGGCTCCAAATCAGCGAATACCTGAGCGCGAAAGGTATTTGAGGGTGAGAGACGGCATTAATTTATAGCCTCTTGCGGTGGTGGAGTGGGTAAAAGCTTCACTGACGTTCCTGGATTTGTATGGTGTCCTAGGTTCACGCCTGGGTGCCGACAATTCTATTATCGCCTAATAAAATTCCCCTTCGGTTAAGCATATATGAAAATTTATTAATTCCGAGGTAGAGTGAATTAGATGTTAAAGGACATTTGTAGCTCGATGTATACAGTATGTATGTGTATTGTCAAAGATGTTAAAATGTAAGTCTGTGATTGAGTGTCAATCGTAGCTGTGTCCAATTCGTCTTAAATACATTGGTTCTTTTCTTCCAATATCTTTCATGCAAACAATTATCGTTCCCTTGTAGATACACCTTTGTCATTTAGTTGATAATCCTTTGGATATTACATCGATCTTCCAACCAATATTATCTTTCGGGACGTTTGGGGGGGGGGGGGGGGGGGGGGGGGGTGGGGGGGGGGGGGGGGGGGCGGGTTTCGCGGAAATTATATTATTGTGTGATTTGAATACATCCATCATTTAAGTTCCCGAACATCTCATTACCTTATCATGTCGAGATCCAGCGAAGCCCGGGGGTGGGGGCGGGGGAGAAGAAGAAGAAGACCGAACAGAAAATTGAGCGAAGTCGTTTTGGAGCCGGGACCAGCGACGGGCAGATCATTATCTTTGACACTCGAGAAACTGGAGTTTCCTTCGGGTGTTTCCCCCTTAATTGTGGCCCACTCAAGATGGATGGCGCAGGAGAGGGACTTGGAAAATTAATCGCCTTTCTGTTAAGTATTCCAAGCTAATTCTTGTCGTGCTGCAGCGGTTATCTTCGTACGAGTGGAACAGGGGACGTCCCATACCGTCTGGTGGCAGGATTTGGAATTAATCAAGGCGTTTATTATGGCAACTTTTGCTCTCTCTCTCTCTCTCTCCTCTCTCTCTCTCTCTCTGTCTGCATGCCTTCCATCCTTCATTCCTTCTTGTGTGGTATGGATGGAAGAGGGTCCTTTTATTCACAGCCTCCGTAATTATCCTCCAAAGACTCTCTCTCTCTCTCTCTCTCTCTCATCTCTCTCTCTCTCTCTACTCTGCTCTCTCCCACTCTCTCTCTCTCTCTCTCTCACACACACACACATCCTTATTATAGTGTCTGGCCTCAGTGTTTTGAACGTTACCTTTTTGGTATCTAATGCCAGGGTGATTTATGGTGTGGATTAAGGGTGATTAACGGAGATAAACAGTGATCCGGATTACGGCTATTATGGGCGAGATTCTGAGGTTGAGATTACGTTGTATAAATCAAATTGTTCTCTCTCTCTCTCTCTCTCTCTCTCTTTTGGTGCCCAATTAGAATTGACTCCTTAGATTTTTGTTTAAATGATCTCTCTCTCTCTCTCTCTCTCTCTCTCTCTCTCTCTCTCTCTCTCTCTCTCTTTCTCTTAGTTCCTAGTCTTTCCAATTTAAATGAATAGGTTTTTCCTTAATTTTTTTTTATTTATACGTTTATGGCAATGAAAGTGATGCTACTGTGAAGGGAATCCATAGGCATTTCTGGTTACCCTTCCTAACCTCTCGTTTCTCATTTTATTTATAATGAGAAAGAGAGAGAGAGAGAGAGAGAGAGAGAGAGAGAGTTTTAATGATGCACCTGGTATTTGAGGAAAGTTTTACTCTTCCTCTTTTAAAAATGTCTTGTCTGGTTAATTACTCATCATGAACATATTAGAACCAAATTCTTTTAACCTCAAAGTTACTGAAAAAAATAAAAATTACAAATTTAACAAGTAAAAAATGCGCCGAAGTTTCTGAAGGCGCAATCGAGTTTTTGTACAGCGTATAATGCTGTATAAAACCATCAGCTATTTCATACTGGTAGCGTTTCAGTTACTCACCTGATACGGTAGAGTGAGGGCGGGTCCCAAGCCTCGGGAAAGTGCTGCCAGATGAACGATCCATGGCTAACTTTAACCTTCAATAAAATAAAAACTGCAGAGTTTAGAGGGTTGCAAAATGGTATGTTTGATGATTGGAGGATGGATGATCAAAATGCCAATTTGCAGCCCTCTAGCCTCAGTAGTTTTTTTTTTTTTCCCGAGATCTGAGGGCGGATAGAATAAAGCTAAAAATGAGCCCGCTCTCTTCAGATCTTTTGTATTGTATCTGTAATCGCCCAACTTTCTGACACCTTTTTCCATTTAATTTTCCAAAAACCCTTCGGCATAATGACTAGTTTTAACTGATTAAGTTTAGAGTTCTCCCTCTTTTGCCCGTTTATAGGAAAACCGGTAAGTCAGTGAAATACCTATATACCACTGGCATACTACACAACAGCTTCTGTTATGGGACATTCACCAAAGGATTTTTAAACTATCGATAGGTATTATCTTTCTCCTTGTGATATAATTGAATTTGGAGATGAAATGAATCATAAAAAAAGTGGGATAAGGTTACTGTTTGGTCGGTATTTGGGCGGATAATAAGTTAGTTATGATGTCATGGCAGTCCTCAATTTTAATAGCAATGTTTATGTTCCTGAGAATATTTTCACTCCTTTTCGCGTTCGACGTTTGAGATGTTCATTTTAGCAGGTACGATATACGCCTATTATTTCTGTTGTATCGTTGGCAGAGTACTCATAAAACAACTCGTAGGGCAATTTATGATGAGTTTCAGTATCATTAAGAATAAAAACCTCTCATAACCCCCCCCCCCCCCCCCCATAAAAAAAAACCCCCCCCCCCCCCCCCCCCCCGCCCCACACACTCGCATAGTTTAAATGTTTCTAATGTTTCTGTTCTCTATGAGTGGTCTTCTTTAGATTTAAATAACAGGGGAGTGTTACAAATAGGTTTTTTTTTTATTATTTTGATGACATTTCGTTTGGTATTTAATTAACATTGGTGTAGCGAAATATGTGATACTTGTGGCTTTTGTAACCATGATTACGAGATGGTGTAGATGTAAACAAGAAGAAAAAGCTGAAGAGAGAGAGAGAGAGAGAGAGAGAGAGAGAGAGAGAGAGAGAGAGAGAGAGGAGAGTGCATTTGTCTGGTCGGTCTCTGTCTTCCAGCTCAGCGGTCAGGGACAAAAGGAAGGCGGTGAACCTCTGTTATAGACGAGATCCCTCCTTTTCGGTTCACCTCTGCCTCTATAGAAAGTAAATGCCCTCTCTCTCTTCTCTCTCTCTCTCTCTCTCTCTCTCTTTCTCTCTCTCGCCCTCTTTCTCTCTCTCTTCTCTCGTTCCCTTCTCCTTCTTTTTCTCCTCTCCTCTCTTTCCCTCTCATCTCTCCTATCTCGTAAGTGTTCTGTCTTCATCTATTTTCATAAAAATGAAAAAATCCAAACTCCTCTCTCTCTCTCTCGTCTCTCTCCGTCTCTCTCTCTCTCTCTCTCTCTCTCTCTCTCGTGTGTGTGTGTGTGCTCTGTCCGGATTAATTTTATTTTCATGTAAAATGAAAATCTAAAACCCCCATATTAAGAGCATTAGATATATATATATATATATATATATATATATATATATATATATAGATATATATATATATATATATATATACTTTGTATGATACAAAAACGAATATTTTTGAATTTCAGTGTAATGCCACAATCGGACACTTCTTTGGAGCTGCTAAGTGCAGTGTTATTACAAACAAGCAATTTGGGGGTGAGTTCGATCGTGATTCGAGATCGTTGGCTGAGTAGTAATTACTTCTTGGTTTTCTTGGAGATCTCCCTCGTGACCTCACTGACTATGTGCATCTCACGTCACTCGGTAAAATTAATTACTGAAACAAAAGATGCTTATCTATAACTTGTATCTCTTATTTGGTTCTCTGTAAAATAGTAATGTTAAAAGAAATAAACAAATATTTAACCTTCATATATATATATCTATATATATATATATATATATATATATATATATAATATATATATATATATATTGGATACATGCAATATTCTTTTAATTTACTTGAATAGTAAAAGTGAAGCGGAAATTATCATGGGAAAAATGTAAGCAAGAAAATATGCATGATTTAGTGTATTCATACTATAAGGTTCATTATTAGCACTCTTTAAATGTTCAACGTCTGCCTCTATATTAAAAACCTTTTAGTTTGACGGTTATATTTTTCATTTTCACGGTTTTTTCGTTTCTTATGTCTTACCTCTACACTCTTCTGTGCTGGTTTGAAATCATCAAAGGGTTTTTATATATTTTTTTTTTAAACGTTTGGCGTCGCTCAAGTTATTAGTTATTTTTTTAATGGCTGATCTCTTCTTTCCGTATTTCCTATTACCATCTGTAATTTCTTTCGAATGAACAACACATCTTTGGTAACCGGAATTTCAAGTCATTGGCCCTGTTGGCTTGTTCCATATGAATCGGGGTTTATCTTTTGAATAATAATAATAATAATAATAATAATAATAATAATAATAATAATAATAATAATAATAATAATAATAATTTTGTGCGTAAGCTCCACGAAGGGTCGTATGTATGTTTTAGAAGGTGCTATGGTTACACTTATAGTTCCTGAAGTCGTTACATCCATCCTCGGTTAACTTGAACTAAAGCAAATAAACGGAGAGAGAGAAATAAAAAGGGGGGGGGGGGCGGTCATCCTGTAAATTTGAAAGAAAGTTGACAGATTTGGTCATGGTTAAAGTACCAATGCGATCAGTACTCTTGTTTCCCATGTGACTTCTTTCATTGATTTTTGTGGGTACTCCTTAATTCGTTTCTTGTATTAAAGCTGTATGTTTATGACTGCAATAAAATCTTTCTTTGCAAGCTATAATCAGATTACATGCATTGTTTATTATTTACGCCTTTTTTTATTGTGTCCTCCGCTATTAAAAATCATGATTTTTATAAGATTTGTAAAGGAATGTCTGGCATTATCTTCATCTGATCATAGAGAGATAGGAACATTTTAAATGGAAAAGCGCTAATGTTTTAAATGGAAAACCTCCAATGTTTTAAATGGAAAACTTCTAATGTTTTAAATGGAAGACTTCTAATGTTTTAAATGGAAAACTTCTAATGTTTTAAATGGAAAACTTCTAAT
>NC_061107.1:74717225-74737225 GCF_015104395.2 Macrobrachium nipponense | reverse complement strand
GGTGGTCCGAAGTTCGAATTTCGGCTCGGCCAGCGCGGAATCAGAGGAATTTATTTCTGGTGATAGAAATTCATTTCTCGATATAATGTGGTTCGGATCCCACAAGAAGCTGTAGGTCCCGTTGCTAGATGACCAAATGGTTCCTAGACACGTCAAAATATCTAATTCTTCTCGTTAGCCCTAGAATAGCTGTTAATCAGCTCAGTGGTCTGGTCAAACTAAGATATACTTAACTTCTTTAAAATAAAACACTATATTCTTTGGAAGCTTGTAGTTTGAGTCAAAGGCGTCTGTAGGCTTTTTCCATATGAATAGGGATCATCTTCTGAATAATGATTATATAATTGTTTTTTCTTGTTGCTGGTTTTACCACCACCGCTTGAATGTCCCGTAGGAACTGCGGGAAAATGGGAATCCCCAGCCTCGTTGATCTTTTCATAGAGCATTGAATTCGTGCGTATCGGTTTGCAAAACAGTTTCCACCACATGACTCAACGAGTGAATGAACGAGCTATGTGGTGCCCCGTGCATCTCTCTCTCTCTCTCTCAATAGTTAGTTTCCACCACATGAATTAACGAGCTACATGGTACCGTGCTTCTCTCTCTCTCTCTCTCTCTCTCTCTCTCTCTCTCTCTCTCTCTCTCTCTCTCTCTCAAATATGATTTTAGTTTCTGGAACATCTTAAATAGGTATTTAAATTCGAATGCTTTACTCACATTCTGTTTCTCTCGGTGTATAAGCAAGTATGCGCGCTCACCACAATCACCATTGGTACATTGTCAGGTGTACCGATAAAAATTAAATGCTTTTAACTTTTTATAATGTACGACTTCATTTTTTTTTTTTTTGCCTATAAGATACGGAAGAAGTGGTGAGTCCGTTATCGTATATTGGCATGTGCAGTAAAATGGTCAATACTTTCAACAAAACTAATAACTTTTTTTGCGTATATGGCACATTGTAGTGGAGGGAACGTAGGAAAAAGAATGTGGTCTTCTTCTTAATATTATTATTCTTTTATGTGGAATTCTTAAAACTAAGCCGTACTTGATAAATCCCACTGAATATACCAGTGGCTGATCGTAGACTTTAGGTAATTGATATCAGCTACTTATTCACTGATGTTTGATTTCAAAGTATTGATCTCATATTGTAAGTAATTGATCTGCGATTTTAATGATTTCCTTTTCAGATTTAAGTGGTTAATCCAAGATTTTCAGCCATTTATCTTAGATTTCAAGGTTTTATTTATTTTTTTTTTGTAAAGAGAATTTTCAGCCATTTATCTTAGATTTCAATTTTATTTTTTTAAGGACAAGGGTTGCTGGAACTGGCAACGTTGCCCTCGTCCAACTTAAACCCGAGAGAAACTAGAAAAGGCAAAAGGGGAGGTAGAAAGGTGAGATTCAGCCACAAATGTAGGTTATGGTGATTGCATTATATTTTGTCGGAGTCTCCTATTATTTCAATCGACTTGCATTTTTGACTGCAGGGTATTCTTTGATTTTGACATTCGGAAGCTCTCTTTTATTTATTTTTTTATCGTTTTCACTTTTATATTTTTATTTATTTATTTGTTTACTGCTGTATTAAAGAATTCTTTCTGCATTGATTATGGTCGTATTTGTATTAATTTTTTTCGCACTGCCTTGTTTCATCTTTTGATCAATCAGCAGTGGGTGATAAACGCCAAGAAAACCCCAACTGGTATCTCTTCATTGAAACAACTCTCAATGTTAGATAGCCTCACACCACAGGGTGGAACCGCCATCCCCCCACCCGCCCCCCCCCCCCCTTCTCGTCTCTCTCTCTCTCTCTCTCTCTCTCTCTCTCTCATACATCAAGCTTTTATCCCAATCATGGATGATGATCAGTTAGTCTCGGGTCTTAATGGAAGGCTAATTGTTGTCTAAGCGTCATTTCTCAGAGGGCATGAGCCATCAGAAGTAATTAAGCGGCTACTGTTCAATGAATCCTTCCAGGAGGAGGACTTGGCGAGATCGTGCCCCATCTGTCAGCAGAAAGGGGCTGATTTTTCACGCTCGTCTTGGGGCAGTCACACCACGTACCTTCAAGTATAGTTTTTTTCCACCTTACCACTGTACCTGGTGTGGTATACTTACCCTTTTTACGTGATAAGATTTTTGCTTTTTTGTTTTTTAGAGTGTTATTGTAATGTATATTCAACCTCGCGGGACTTCTCATTTATTATATATTTTCTGTTATCTTCCTCCTTGCTTCCTTCTTTCCCACATCCTTGCAACACCTACATACCTACCTACATAGGACGCCTGCTCATCCCCCACCCTTTCCCTTTCTCCTCCCCCTCCCTCCCCTCCCCCCTCCCTCCCTCCAGCATCCTTCCCTCATTATCCCTGAACCTACACGAAACGCGTAGATTGGCAGTGATTCAAAGCCCAGTTTCGGGAAGCGTAATGACGGTGATCGGATCTCCCGACGTTAGCAATCTCGTGAATATGGCGCACGCACATAACCGTCACCTCTGAATTAATACTAATAAATATAAGTATGTTCGAGGAGGCACCTCTCGGTTGGAAGGGAAAAAAGATCTTCTTTTTCCTTCTTCTTCTTTCTTCTTTCCTTCCTTCTTCTTCCGACTCTCGTTTTTAATGAAGTGAGAGAGAAGAGAAGAGAAGAGAGAGAGAGAGAGAGAGAGAGAGAGAAGAAGGAGAATACTTCAGCCACGAAGAAAAAATGAAAGTACAAGTTTTAGCGAATTCTTCTTCCCTCGTGATTCGTTTAAGTGACCGGCGACTGTTTTCATTCCGATTGCCCCTAGTACCATTCCTCACCCCCCACCCCACTGCTACCTAACACTCCCACACCCCACCCCCCTCATTCTGTAGAGCAACTCATGGGCGGATGCTGGTGTGAAGATCTTCTAATTTCGGATGCTATATACGATGATGGGGGGAAGGTTTTTTGAACAGTTTTAGATTAAGATGGCCTTATGCCAGCACGGGCTCTTGCTCATAGAGCAGCCCGTAAAACAGACATCGCCAGGAATATACAGCAACGTGGAGAGAGAGAGAGAGAGAGTAATAATAATATAATAATAATAATACTTTATTTCCAATAATATATTACATTGGTATTATACATTATATACGAAACAACATATAGTGATTATCTGATAATTTCTCTATTTCCTTATGATTACATTAAAATTTAACATTTACATGAATAGTGCTTTTTATAGAAATTATTTGACTAGCAACTAAAATACATTTGGTACACTACTTGCATTAATATGACTTTAAAATAGAAAAAATAATTTAATAATAGTAAAACTCATTAAAATTCTATACTGGGTGCAAAATTATAGTAGACACCATAAAACATTGGAGATATCACATATATACATAAAACCAATCAACAAGGTTTTCTAACTAAAATCTTGTAGAAAACATATATTTCCTAAGATTTGCTTTAAAAGTGTCGAGATTCGCCGTTGTTTTCAATGACTCAGGTAGGGTATTCCACATCGTGGTCCTCGTACCGTAAAGCATCTACTTCCCAAGTCTGTGGTGGTTCTCGTAAATATACAGGTCATTGTTTTGTCTCGTTCGTCTGTCCCTACCAGCTCCAACTGTTATAAACTTAAAAAAGCCAAATTGGTATTAAACTTCGCATAACTTTAAAAACTCCTACACAAATGTCGAATTTAATCCTTCGTTCAACATTAGCCATTCTAATTTATCTAAAATTGGTGATGCATGGTCATATTTTTTGGCCCTACCATCACTACTTTTGCCGCAAAGTTTGTAGTTTTTGAACCCGTTGTAATTGTTGTTTAGTAAAGTAGTTCCCCAAATCTTTAAGCAATTAATTTATTTTTTATGCTCAGTGCAAGCGACTGAACTACCATCGCCCTCATGTCAATATCGAATCTGTCTTTAATTCTGTTTAAATATATTAAGGTTCCATTTACTTTTCTACAATATTTCAGATACTGTACATCAAAAAGCATATATTGGTCAAAATAAATACCTAGATTTTTTACGTGTACACTTCTTTCAATTTGATGGCCATTAAAGTTTAGAACGGTATCTAATGGGATCTGTGATACATATTGCCTTGTACCAATGAAAATGATTTTAGTTTTTGATTCATTTACATTTAAACCATTTAGTTGAAAATATCGCAGTCCTGCTTCTAATATAGCTTCTGCCTTTGTGATGAGAGTGGGTATATCATTTATACTACCTCCAATTAAAAATTGACTGTCGTCTGCATATTGTACGAGAAGATAGTCTCTTCTAAAAATTTTGTCCATATTTTTGAAGTAGTCCTGTATAAAAACTGCCATATCATTGATATTGAATAAGAAAGAGCACGGGGCCTAAAATAGAGCCCTGGGGGACTCCAAAATGTACTTGTTTACGAGAAGAGATGGTATTATCTAGTCTGACTATTTGAAAAACGATTTTGTAAGTAGTTACTCTAAACCAAAAAGAATCTATTTTCATTTTCCTACACTTATTTAACAAATTTCGTGGCTAACGCTATCAAATGCCTTTGAAAGATCTAACAATATTGAGTAAGTTTATTCTTTTGATTGTCAATATTTTTATAAATCCTTTCCGATAGCTTACAAGTAATGCCATTTCAGTAGACAGGTGAGGCCTAAATCCATATTGTGTAGAGGACAATAATTTATTTGTTCAAGATATTCAAGTAATTGATTTGTTACTATTTTCTCTAATATTTTTGACAAAATGGGAAGAAGAGATATATGGTCGGTAGTTTTCAACGTGTTTTCTGGGTCGCCACTCTTGTAAAATGGTACAACATGAGGCAGCTTCCATCCATCTGGGTAAATACCAGTTACTATTGAGGTATTGACTATTATTGTTAGAAATAAAAGGCTATTACAGGTAACGCATCTCGAATGAAACGAAGGCTATTCCATCTGATCCTACTGAATTTGTGTCATTTAAATTCTTAACTGTAAGAATAACTGTAGTTAACATCAACTGGCTGCAGGTCTAAAAAAGCTAATCACATCTTCAGTTGATTCGTTATTTACGGGTATCTGGTCTCTATGATTATCCATGAATATTCTCTTGTGATTTCTCATAAGCCGTCTTTCCAACGTTCGAAAAATATTCATTAAATTCCTCAGCCTTTTCTATTTTGTTTATTGTCACAATTTAATATATGGGTATTGACATTCGGTTTGGAATCATTTCATGAACAATATTCCATTTATTACGTATATTTCCTTGACAATTACTGAATTTGTCTTTAAAGTGTTTTCGTTTTATTTGTCTTAACTAGTACCTGGGTACGTTTCTTTTTCGTCTTTTCATACTGACGTCGTAATGTTTCGTCGATTCTATCCAACTTGTACCTATTTTGAAGGGCATCTCTAACTTCGCATCGCTTCTTTAACATCGCTACTTATCCAGGGAGCTGGGGGTCGGGGTAATTTCTCTAGTTACAATATAAGGGGCACATTTCATTTAGACCATCAATGAAAGTTTCTGCCTAAAAGTATCTACATTGGGTATTTACACAGTCTGTTTCCATATGAGGTTAAAGACTGGATTCCTATTCAGCAAGTTGTCACCGAAAATTATTATTTAGATCATAATTTACCAGATTACGGTTTTAATTGGTTATGTTACTATTGGGAGTCTTTTTTGGCTTGGAAATGTTTATTCTAAGTGTAGTCATCTCATGGTCGGGCAATTGAACTAGAAATCACACCGGCATCTGAAACCATTTGTAGTTTGTTTGTAATTACAACGTCTAGTAATGTAGCAGAGTGTCTGTTATCCTTTTGTCGGTTCCTTATTAATCGGTTAAGGTTTAACTGATACAAAATTTTATTTTAATCTATTATTGGGAATAAAAAGGTCGTCATTTAAATCCCCAAGAATAAAAACAGGCTTCCTACGTAAACATATTTCTCTAAAGTATTCCTTAATATACTCAAATGAAGAGGCAAGTGCTTTCGGATGTCGATATACACACCCCACATAAATGACGGTAGCTTTTTTTGTTTGTACAGCAATCCATATATCTTCTACTCCTTCTACTTTATCATTACTATTTTTAATTTTGGTTACTTTTAAATCATTTCGTTACATAAATGCAGGATCCCCCACCTCTTCCAAGATCACAACGATAAAATAGTAAAGTCAGATATGTGAACAAATTTGTCCTGTAAAGTAGGCTCCAACCAGGTTTCACTTACACATAAAATGTCAATATTTCTTTCTTGATTAATAATTCCACTTCGTCGATGTGTGATAACAGAGACTGAGCGTTTATATGCTCGATAGTTAAGAGATTCCATTGGAGCCATTTCTGTGTTCGTAGTATCCACGGAGATTTTTGCGGCGCTGTCTTCTTGGCCGTTATCCTATAGAGGCTTGGCGGCGACCAAAGACGCTGCTTGTGACCAAATCCGTGGCAGAGGTTACATCGGATTCTGTGGTCGTAGCGACAAGACGATGATTGGTGATTAAATTCGCCACAATTATAGCATCCGGGACGTATGTTGCCTTGATTTTGGTTAGGTCTGTCTCTTTCCATATTATCATATCTTCGATTTCTTCGGTAGTTATTATGGTACTGATGATGTCTTCCAGATGGATTTTGTCTTCCAGATGGATTTTGTCTTTCAGATGGATTTTGTCTTCCATCAAAGTGATATGCATGTACTGACTTCCAAGCATTATCTAAAGGCTGATAAGTTTTTCTAGTTCTTTGATGATTTTCCGGATTTTTAAGCAGCCATTCACTTGATCTTTTAGTATTTTTCCGTCGTTACATTAATAAATTGAAATTGATTACACTGTCGATGTATAGTTTCGAGTAGTCGAATAGCGCCATATCTATTTAGGAAGACTCCCGAGTTCTCGTTTCCTTGGTGAAAAATCATAGCTCGTCCACTTCTCCTGTTCCCAATTTAAAAGAGAGTTCGCATTTTATTGACTGATACGCCATTATTGGAACTCCACTCAAGAAGCTCATTATTATGATAGTTTATGGTGTCTTTCTAATTCATTTGCTCGTAGGGTGGGCAAGATCTGACATATTTTTATCTCCATATTTTCATTGATACGTTTAAGTTCTGTTATGAGAGTCCCTATATTATCCAATATATTGGATGAAGTTTCACTTTCTAATATATCATGGATGCCACATACTAGGATGCATCTCGATGGTGTCCAGTCTAATTTTCTGTTACCCAGCTCTGTAATGAGATCAATGTTAGCTCCATAGACTGTTCTTTATTTGAAGGTAATTTTCTCCTAAATCCGTTCTTACGTATTTCTCGTAGATTCGTGTCACCCAGAAGAAAGCGTTCCATTTTCTATGTTTTCTAGGTTCTGACAAAATTATTTTCCAGGGTAGTTTGTCTGTTTGTTCCAATATAATCTTCCACAGAGGTTAGGCGGTCACTCAATCTATTTATTGTTACATTTGCTTGCTTTAGCATCTCGTTCAGTTCCTGTATTTCGGAGGTCTTTTGAATCAGATTTTCTTTAACTTGGTGTAATTCTTCCCTTAATTTCCGTAAATCTTCGTTATCCGTCGTCAATGTTTGTGAAACTGATGTTTGTAGCTCCTCTGGTGTTCGATCATTCTCTTTATGGTAATTCAAAATTAGAGTAATTAACCTGTCTTTAGAAACCCAAATATTATTAATGCCCAGCTTTTTGCAATGTTTCTGCAGATCGGGCTTTGTAAAGTTATTGTTCAAGAAATCCCCCGTAGGGTTTTCAAGGCTAGGAGTCTGAAGGGTAGGAGTTTCACTGGCCATCGTTTTTCTTCTTTTTTCTCAAATCTGTTTTGTGCAGTGGTAGTGACGAGAGAGAGAGAGAGAGAGAGAGAGAGAGAGAGAGAGAGAGGGGGGGTTAAATGAGTAGAGTGGTCATTTTAGCTATTTGGAATACGGACATGGGGTTACTTTTGTATGAAGAATTAAGTAGTTTTAGCTTCTTTAGCCGAAGATCACTGACTAAGCGCTCAGAGTAGCTCATAATCTTCCTGTGATGGTAAACCTATTGCTCCCTTTTGGGTTATGCCCAGAAGGGATTAGTGTTTATCATTAGCTTACCCGTGCCCTTTCCCTTCACATAATGTTTGATAATACATGACCTCATATATGATGAAGGGTCTTTTCTCGCATAGTTATCTAGAATTCCATACTATAGGTTTTTTTCTTGTGCGTCATTTACATTGTTATCTTTTTCCAAATGGTGGCTATTCGTTTGCATTTACTGATACTTTGATTATATTGATTGTGTATCTGATTTTACGTAGCCTGTTATTAGGGCAGATTTCCATGATTCCGTATGAGGTGGTTTCTCTCTTGGACTTCTCTGGTTTACCTCTTGTATTATTCTTGACAAAATACAGAGCCTTTTAGAGTTAACTAGTGCTGTCAGTGCACCTCACTGGGTGGACTATAGGCTTTACGAAAGGTTCTATGTAGCGTCCCTTCTGCCCCTAGCTGCAATCCCTTTCATTTCTTTTACTGTACCTCCATTCATATTGTCTTTCCTCCATCGTGCTATCCACCCTCTCCTAACAGTTATTTCATAGTGCAGCTGCGAGGTTTTCCCTCTGATACGCATTTCAAACCTACCCATTTCCTTTCTAACGCTAAATGACCTTATAGGTCCCAGTGCTTGGCCTGTGGCCTAAACTCCATAAGAAACTCACTTTCCTTTTCTGAATGTGATTTAGTTCATAATGAATGATGATTCGCAAGAAGGGAAGAGACAAGAAGATTGAAGTTTTCACTTGAAATCTGAAGGAAGGGAAAACAATAGGAGGTTCAAGGTGCTATTCACCACAGACTTACTGGGAAGTGTGCGTGTGTACGTCTGGTTGTGTTCATGTGAATATAACGGACAAAGTGATCACTAATGAAATGGATTGAGTTACCATCTGATGGTAAGGGGCAAGGAAAATCGTTTATTCTCTATATACAGTATGTATGTATGTATGTATGTATGTTTGTTTGTATGTATGTAGGTATGTATGTGTGTATATATATATATATGTATATATATATATACACTATATATACGTATTATATTACATATATAAATGTATGAATTTTTATCACATCACCGTGATTCATATACTTGCATTAAGCTACAAATGTCCTTTAATATCCAATTCACTCTACCTCGGAACTAATAATATTTTCATTTATTAAGGTTTAAAGGAAGGGAATTTTTGTAGATCGATATTTAATTTCGTTTACCTCTTCGTTAGGTTCGGTCAACCAGCAGGCAGAGGAGGAGGAATCAGGACTTTAGATATGTTACCGATTCGGCCAACAAGTGAGGGTATAGAGAATATATATATATATATATAGTATATAATATATATACTATATATAGATATAGATATATTTAATATATATATATATATATATATAATATTATATATCTATATATACTATATATATATATATATATATATATGTTTTTGCCACGAAGGAAAAAAATGAAAAAGCGAGATAGCAAAGCACTTTCGGTCTAGTTCGACCCTTTACCTGAGTAAAGGGTCGAAAGTGCTTGGCTATCTCGCTTTTTCATTTTTTTCCTTCGTGGCAAAAACCTTTATTTATAATAGCATCAACCGTTTTATTTATACTTTGTGATACGAAGTTATTACATATACATCATTATTTTAATATATATTACATAGATTACAATATATATATATTATAATATAATAATTATTATATATATTATGTCTTTTCACTTTAAAAGATAAAGGTGTTAGCTCCAGAAAATGAAACACCCGGTTTTCAGTAAGCACTTTAGGAAGTTGCTGGTATGCATATACCATTACAGCTATAAATACTATAGTGTGAGATCTTCATTATAACTCACATGGTTTTGTATACAAAATCCTTATAAAGGGGCACTGGAATTTCATCAGCTATTACGCTGAGAAATACTAATTTTTTTTAAAAATGTGAAGTTCTGATAAGAAGAGAAAATGTATTAAAAAAGGGTTTGGGAATGCCATCAAAGACAGTCAGGGATCCATAATTTTAAAGGTAGCCTTGGGAATCCTAAAAAACGAAAGAAGCAAGTGAATTCCAGAGCTCGGCAAGAAAAGGAATTGCTGTCACGAGACCATACAGCGCTGTGATTGCTGAACTTTACTCTGATGTTTTGAGATTCGTTTTACATGAATTTCGTAGGCATGGCAAAATACCGATTTAAGGAGAGAGAGAGAGAGAGAGAGAGAGAGAGAGAGAGAGAGAGAGATGTGATTCATATTTCTTTTATTGACACTTAGTAAAGGGGCATGACATATTTCTTTTATTTACGTTTAGCAAAGGTCTCCTTCTCAACGTTAGCAGATCTTCACAGATAGAGAACTGCAAAAATGGAATGATTGCTATGTATTTGTAATTTAATTACGGATTCTTTGATACCTCAAAATCTGGTAGCATGAGTTTTTGTCTCCCTGAAAAGCTCATTATTGTGTACTTAACGTACTCGCAATTTCGTAATGAAAGATAACTTGTGCACGGAAGAGTCACTTGAGTGAGTGTTCGTAAGAACGATGAATCGGACCCGAAAAAAGAGAGAGATTTTCTCTCTTCCCCGAGTGGGTGGGTAGGAGAGGCAGATGCTGAGGTAATGACTCTGAAATGACCTGTCTGTACTCATAACCACACACTACAATAAACCACGACCCTTCTCCACCCACCTATTCACGCCCGCTAAAGTGTACGCATCCTCACGAACATAGTTCTTCATGGCTTATTATTCTCCTTATTGAGCTATCTATTTTGTAGCACTTGTAGAAGACCACCCATCCTCCCCCCCCCCCACCCCCCCCCCCCAACCCACCCATCCCACCTTCCAACCCCCAAAACACACACACTCACCAGGGCAGCCACTCCTAAGAAGAAAGGTGGAAAGATAGGTATGTGGTGTATAATAATAGCCAGGGATTAAATCTTTCTTTCTCTTCCTCCCCCTAACCCCCACCCATCGTGGGTGGGCCTTTTTTTGGGGGAAGTGTGGCCGCGTTACTTCCATCTTGGAAAATTGTAGTTTTCAGGATGAAGAGGCGATATCTTCTGCAATGTTGCACCAAGTGGAGTTTACTTCATTTAAAAGAAGTGTCAGTAAACTTGTCCTGAAAAGCAACACAATAACCCAAGAGACACACACAGATATATATATATATATATATATATATATATATATATAAATATATATATATATATATATATATATATATATATATATATATATATTTATATATATATATATATCTGTGTGTGTGTCTCTTGGGTTATTGTTGTTGCTTTTCAGGACAAGTTTACTGACACTTATATATATATATATATATATATATATATATATATATATATATATATATATCTATATATATATATAGTAACAGCATAATAAAATCTGAATCCCTCGATTTTTCTCTTACGTTTTGGACACGCTTTTCACTACAAGGCATTGAATCCAAACGAAGAAGAAATGAAGAAACTCAAGTGCCAGCGGTTAGATTTTTAATCCACGCACTGTGGGTTGGGTGTTTAGGTGGGCTTTTCCAACTCGAGCAAAATGCATCCGAAGTCGTTACATTCATTTCCTTGTCGGCGGCTGAGTGGTTCAACTAATCCTCACTCCAACAGGAGTCGAGGACACTTTATATATATATATATATATATATATATATATATATATATATAATATATATATATATAGCGTATATATAATATATATTATATATATATATACAATATATATATATATATATGTGTGTGTGTATATATATATATATATATATATATATATATATATATATATATATATATGGACTTGATAAAAAAATGTTCTGTTACACCAGAATTTCATCTATTAAAAGGAGCCCATAAAAACGCCAAAATATAGAGAGAAAATACTATATTTAGAGACTGAAATATTGTATATAAAGCTACAAATGTCGTTTAATATCCATTTCGCTCCACCTCGGAAATAAATATATTTTCATATATGTTAACCGAAGGTGAATTTTCCGGTTGATAAGAAGTTCCTCGTCTCGTGGGCTCGAACCACGGAACAAAAAAACTCACCACGTTATATATATATATATATATATATATATATATATATATATATATATATATAAATATATATGTGTGTGTGTGTGTGTGTGTGTGTGTGTGTGTGGTGTATGTATATATATATATATATATATATATATATATATATATGTGTGTGTGTGTGTGTGTGTGTATATATATATATATGTGTGTGTGTGTGTGTGGTGATATTCCATTACTGAGGTGGGGTTCGAGCCCACAAAAGCTAGAAACCGAGGTTCGAACAACACCTTGGAAGAAGACTCTTCTTATTCATTTCTTTTAGGACTCGGAAGCTTCCCGAGGAAAGGTAACCCCTAAGAGGACAGTGTTTTTTTTTTAAATACGTGTATAATTATTTAGACGGAAAATTGAGTCCAAAAAAATTTTCAGTGTAGAAGGCTTGTAATGCTTTTATTATGATTAGATTTATTTTCTGTTTATATTTACGTGTGAGATTATTCTGTTTGATCATGAAAACATATCGGTTGTCCAGAAGAAGACGAGAATATAACGAAGAATTTTTCCTTCGCATTTTTCAGTTCAAGTTATGATGAGACAGATTAAAACCGGCAGTTTTGATGAGTGAGAATAACTCATTAGTCTAAACGTCATGCACTTGGGCCTTGTTGTGGTAAGGTTACAGGGGGGGGGGGGGGGCGATAGAAATTAGATTAAGCCAACCAAACAAGGTGTAACTGATCCATTTGCTTTTTTGGGACGACAGTCTGCCCTCTGAAGTTCACGGAATATTACCTTCATTCGTTGTACCATAAATACCATAAGAATATACTAAGTAAAACTGCCCTCTCTTTGAAGCTGCAGATGCCAAAGTTCTCTGATTATCTACACGAAGGGTTCTCGTTAGATAAGTTTTATGTGTTTTGCCTGTACGGTATATTGAATACGTGTGCGCGCATTCACGACCGCATTTATTTACGCACGTTCTTGTCGCCACGAAATTGCACATTACGTCTCCGTTGGTGGTCAAATCGCCACTTTAGAAGAGTCCTGGGGCTTCGGGAATTGCGCGTGCGCGGGAGAGAGAGAGTGTGTGTGTGTGTGTGCGTACGCGCGCACGATCCATTAATGTATTTACATCTGCGGTTCAAACATTCCAGAAGCAATAGGTAATCAGGCTATAACGAGAACTGAAGGAATTTTGGGGGGTGAGGGGTTGAGGAAGAGGTTGAGGGGGGCGGGGTGGGGGTGTCGGGGGGGGGGGGATTGAGGTTATGTTTTAATGGTCCGATGGCTGCACAAATAGATGCTCCAATCTACGTTCGCTCTACGCTAAATACCGCTTCTTCAAAAAGGGCGGGTTAAGGGATGCTGGTCCCTGGAGATTACGGTTGAACGCCAGGGTTGGTCTTCAGAGCACCTCTCAAGAGAGAGAGAGAGAGAGAGAGAGAGAGAGAGAGAGAGAGAGAGAGAGAGAGCAGCGTAGAGTAGAATACCTGACCTGTTCGCTTCGTTAGCATGTGGTCGTTAATGCCAGATATTTCTTATCAATTCGATGATTTGAACACTCTTGTCGGCTTGTCTGAGTAGTCGGGCGGTCTGCTTTGGTCTGGAGGATTCGTCTGACGTCATTCTGGAGAATAGAATCGCACTCCTTTTTTTTCTTATTATTTCCCTTCTTTTTCTTTGTTCAGTCGTTTCTCTCTTAGCAAGGAGAGAGAGAGAGAGAGGCAAATGTTTAATGTTGGCTGATAAATGCGATGCAAGAGATAAATAATTGCTGCTTACGGAGTTATATTTTCTTCTCTCTCTCTCTCTCTCTCTCTCTCTCTCTCTCTCTCTCTCTCTCTCTCTCTCTCTCAACTTTGCTAAAATTCTTCATCACTAATCTTGTAAATTTTTGTTTTGGAGGTGGTTACGTTGAAAAATGTACAAACACATGTAAACATCTTTAATATATTACTTTTGGCAAATATAATTTTTTTAAATGTGGTAAAAAAAACATTTATTAAATTGCGGACCGACAAACAACGTATATTGGATTGATCCCTTTTGTGTGTGTCCATGTATGTATTCATAATGTATGCCTCTGCATTTATGTTTTGTGTCCCAGTTTTTGCTATCCCTTTTGCATGTGTGCATGTACGTATGGATTCATGATGTATGCCTTTGTGTTTATGTTTTGTGTCCAAGTTTTCACTATTATTCAAATAATGAACCAGAGCTTTGTAAATATTGCTTTATCTTAAGAGCTTATTAAAGCTATGATGCCTGAACTACGTATAGTAGACTTTCACCATCGTCCTCTTTTTCAGGGTTGGTAATAATTAAATCAAACTGATTTCATCAAGTGATTATATCATTGATTTTTTCATTAATAAAAATCATGATTTTTAAATTTTTTTTTTTTTTTTTTTTTTTTTTAAAGTTTTTTTTTTTTTTTTTTTTTTAATTTTTTTAATTTGAAAGGAAACAAATTGAAAAATATGGTTTGGAGGCTCATAAAAACTTAAGCAAAACTGTACTGCAGCTATTTATTTTGATATAAAAAAAATTGCAAGTACATACTGTAAACCTAGAAGGTAAACCGGTAGTAATTCTGTCATAAAATACATTTTGAGGAAAAGAAGGATTGAAATAATATCTAACAAATTAAAAGCCAAGTAATTAAAAAATTAAAAATAAAATAAATAAAATTATCAAATAAATCACAGATTTGTAATTCTTTTTTTATTTAAAAAAAATCGCCGACCCTGTTTTTTTTTATGCAGAGACCAGTGGAACGTGAGATCAAACGGTTTTACCAGACTAAGGCATGAGGGGGTAAAAGGGTGAGAGAAGGAGAAGAATCCATCGTCGAACTTGTCTCCTTTGGACTTCAAAAAACATTTTCCGACGCCCCTTTTTCTAGCCCAGGCCTAAAGAAAGCAAAGGAAACGAGGGGGAATTTATGTCGTAAAATTAAAGGGGAAATCATAAGCACGAAGAGAATTCCAAAGCTTGTCAGTCAGAATAAGCAGTCACCAAACTGTGCAATTCGAGGATTACCCGTTTCCAAGGAGTAACTGTGGGAAGAGGTCGGCTGACGGGTGTTACGAGGATGTCTGAGAGGAGGAAATATACTCCCGTTGAACTCAACGGAACAATAATATATTTAAGATCGCTTTTACTCAATCTTTATCTAATCTAGATACTTGTCAGAATCCTTTCCCAGCACTTTCATCGTAATACACCTTCATCATAATTTTGAAAAGTAAACGATCTCTGTATTTCAGCGATTTATCTGCCCAGTGCGTTTTCCAGACTTGACCACTTACACGTGAGTTACCCTAAATATTCGCCGTCCCACCAAGCAGTTCATGAGTAGACTGCTTTCGTTCGTTTAACTCGGCGTCCTCACTGAACCTAGTATCAGGACCTCTTTCTTTTCCGTGCTTTTCAGATGAACCTTTTTGCTAAACGACTTTATCCATCTTCGCACCACCAACATCTTCCAAGTCTTCTTTGCGCTCGTGGCTTAGAGAGCTACACAACAGCATATCCCTTCTGGTCAGCAAGAGCTTACTTAACTGGATTTACATGCTTGTCCCTTTTCGAGATGGACTTCTCAATGGAGCAAGTTTCTGACATTTTTTTTTTTCTTTTTCCTCACACAACGTATGACTGGCATCTTTGTGTAGGTGCAGTCTGCTTTTAGTTGCATATAATGAGATAGAAGGATCGGGGGACAGACATTCCGATGAGGCAAAAATGTCACTGAGCGGGTATTTTGTAGGCGGGACATGCCCCAAAAAGAATGTGCTTTCTTTTTAAGCAAAGGAGTCAAAGTTGCCGTGTAAATGGTCGAGGAGTAACTCGAAGGAACAGTTATGCACGAGAGTCGAGGCATATCCATAAGTTTGTATGAGCATCCAATCTATGCATGTAGAAGCATCGACATGTAGATCCAGAGAAATAAATGTCAAATGATACATTATATATAGTAAAAAATAATAATAATAATAATAATAATAATAATAATAATAATAATAATAATAATAATAATAACAGGAGCCATAAAAACGCCAAAATATAGAAACTGAGTACTGTAATATATAAGTAAATAATAGTACTTATACTTACTATTTTTGGCGCTTTTATGGGCTCCTTTTACTATGTTTAGATGGAATTCTGTTGTAACAGAACATTTTTACCAGTCATATATATATATATGAGCATCCATTTCTGTTGGTATCCAATCTATGCATGTAGAAGCATCGACATGTAGATCCAGAGAAATAAATGTCAAATGAATACATTATATTTTTGTAAGATAATAATAATAATAATAATAATAATAATAATAATAATAATAATAATAATAATAATAATATAATAATAATAACAATAATAATAAAAGGAGCCATAAAAACGCCAAAATATAGAACTGAGTACTGTAATATATAAGTAATATAGTACTTACTTACTATATTTTGGCGCTTTTATGGGCTCCTTTTACTGTTAGATGGAATTCTGTTGTAACAGAAACCATTTTTACCAGTATATTATATATATATATATATATATATATATGTATATATATATATATATATATAGATATATATATATATGTGTGTGTGTGTGTGTGTGTGTGTGTGTGTGTATGTGTGTTTATGTGTGTGTCTTTTATCCGTTCGTCATGCCTTATTCATATTGAGTTTGAAACACCCTCAGATTTCGGAACTGTAAACCCACTGTGCCAAGCGCACTGAATGAAATGAAAGGGGCAGCAGCCGCCTGCCTCCATTTGGGCATGCAGTTCCTCTCGGCGTCGTCTGAGGAGGAGTGATCTATTAGGGCACAGCGAGGAGAGACAATGTTGTATTTAATAATCAAGGAGTGCGACGACTGAGGTGGGTCCGACCCCGCAGTGCTGCTTCGTACGTCTCCGCCTTCAGTCGTTTCTGGGTACGATCGAGTCGGGGAAGAAGAAGAAGAAGAAGAAGCAGAAGAAGACGACGAAGACGGAGACGAAGAAGAAAGAAGACGAAGATGAACAACAACAACAACTGAGACAAAAGGTGCTCTCGGTCGCCTTTGCGATTGTACTATAATATCTGAATAGGAGTTTCTGTGGCGCGGTAATTTTAATGCCTATCGACATCTCTTGAAAAGAGCGAGATGCAGATAGAAGAGATTAAGCAGAACCCAGAGAGAGAGAGAGAGAGAGAGAGAGAGAGAGAGAGAGAGAGAGAGAGAAGGGGGCGGCTTCTGGGGATGGGAATGGGTTAGAAGAAGGCCCAGGGTATGAGGGGTAGGGATGTTGGAGTAGGAAGAGGCAGACTTTAACATGGTCAGCGGCACCGTTACACGTACACATATGCACAGACACACACAACTGTGCACACACGCGTCCGTCTACACACATTCATAAGCGAGCGGCGTCTGCGAGACGCAGACGAAAAAAAAAAAATATAATATAAATGTATATACAAAAAAGGAGGACTCCTTGACAATGACTACAGAAGAAGACAGTGGGTGGGGGAGGAGGAGGAGGAGGAGGAGGCGGCTTGTCTGCTGACGTCACGCATGTTAGATTTTCTTCTCTTATACGTTTTTTTTTCTTCTCATTCTTCTGTTTTCCATATGTACTTTTACTCTTCCTTTATTTCTTTTAACCTTTTGTCCTTGTCATTTTTAGTAATGCGTTTATTCATGACTGTATTTTTTTCAGTAACGTAAGAAGCCAAATTTTACATAGATAGCGATAGTAGCATAAAAGAATTATAAACAGCCGCAGAGGTATAAACAGTCAGAGTAGCGTAAACAGCCACTTCGGTATACACAGAGGATAAACAGTCATCAGCTATTTAGGAATAAGAAGTCGTAGACACATAATCACAATAAAATGAAAAAAAATATGAGAGAGAGAGAGAGAGAGAGAGAGAGAGAGAGAGAGAGAGAGAGAGAGACTATCGCAGCTTAAGCAGGCACAAAGGCATAAGCATTCAGAGCCAGCAGAAGCAGTAGGAGAATCAGCCAGCGACCACAGCAGGAGGAGAGAGAGAGAGAGAGAGAGAGAGAGAGAGAGAGAGGGCCCAGTTCTTTTCCTCTAGTCCCGAGCGAGAGACCAGCCCATGTGTATTATTGGCACAGCCCGAAGGGTAGCGGGGAGTTTTAGCAGGGTACAAGGTCAGCTACCCCAGCACCCTAGAACTTCATCGCCATCCGAAAAAGTGTTGCGTCCCTCGTTTTTGGCATGACGCCCCAACGATTGGTCGATGTCAGTGGAAAAAAAAGTAGTAGAAAATACTAAGCATTTCATAAGATGAAGTCACTTAGAAACACGAACAAACGCGCAAAATATTTATATATATATATATCATATATATATAATATATATTAATAATAATAGAATATAGAGAATAGATATATATATATGATACTATATATATATTATATAGATAAGAGATATAAGAATATAGAATAATATATATATATATATATATATTAATATATAATATATTAAAATATATATAAATACACACAAATAAAAGGAGACCAATATAAACGGCAGAAATATAGAAAGTAAGTACTATATATTTCAAGTAGACTGCTAAAAGAGGAGAGACAGCTAGTCTCTGAAATAGCAGTGTGTACTTTCTATATTTTGGCGTTTTTATGGGTCTCCTTTATTAGAATGAAAATTCCTGTTGTTAACAGAACATTTTTGCCATACAGAACATTTTTGTCATATAGATATACATATACATATTATATATATATCTAATATTATAATTATATATATCTATTATAATATAGAATATTATTAATTTGTGTCGTTCGTGTTTCTAAGTGATGTTTCAGTTTTAATGAAATGCTTAAGGTATTTTCTACTTTTTTTTCCTTTTTTTAATTTCTTGTTCAAATTCACCTTGCAGCTTCCAGACCTGCCGATCGAGAACCGGCTTTATTTATTTTTTTTCTTTTTAGCACTTTCCATATTTCGGCGTTTTTATGGGCGCTCCTTTTATTGAGGTGGAAATGCTATAAAATATTTGTGCGTTTGTTCGTGGTTTCTAAAGTGGACTTCATTTTAAATTTGAAATGGCTAGTTTTTCTTAAACTTTTTTTTTTTTTTTTTTTTTTTTTTTTTGTGTTTAAAAAAAAAAAATTTTCACCTTGCAGCTTCCAGAACCTGCCTGATCAAATAAGAAAAAAAAAAAAAAAAAAACAAAGTGGGCTTTATTATTTGTTTTTTCCTATAACAAAGAAACCGGGACAGCACTCAGCTGATACATCGCCTTGCTGTAACTCATTTGTTGGAAACAGAACTTTGTATTGCTAAGTTCCCTATTTTTTTAACCTGTTTGTTTTTATTTTTTTCCTTTTTTATATTTTGAATTTTTTTTAGTTGGAAACAGACCTTTGCATTGCTAAGTGCCCCACCCCCCCCCCCCCCCCCTTTTTTTTTTACATTTTTATTTTTTTTTCCGTTTTTTATTGTTTGAATAATTTTTTAGTTTCGGATAAACAGAACTTTTGCAATTGCTAAGTTCCAGTATTTAATTTTTTTGTTTTTTTTAACTTTTTTGTTTTATGTTTTTCCTTATTTTATTTTGATTTTTTTTAGTTGGAAACAGACCTTGCATTGCTAAGTTCCCTATTTTTTACTCTAATTTTTTTGTTTTTATTTTTTTTATAATTTTTTATTTTGAAATTTTTTAAAACCTTTTTGTTTTGATCTTTTCTCTTTTGCCTCTTTATTTTGAAAGCACTGCTCCTACTGGTCTGGCAACTTATAAAGTAACCTGATTTGCCTTCGATCTTGAAACGAAGAAATTGCTTTGATCAGTGGGTTGACTGGTACATAAGGCATAGGACCAGGTTAAAGATCCGAGAGGGAACCCGATTATTTGGAAGGTCAATATTTGGATA
>NC_061107.1:74677225-74712225 GCF_015104395.2 Macrobrachium nipponense | reverse complement strand
TTAATTGTGACATTTTTGGCGGGGACAGAATTTGTAATCTTTTCAGCTTTCGATCACAAGGGTTTTATCGACAACAGACGGGAATAATGTTTACAAATGGCGGTTTAACTGTCAGATGGGAACAGACAGGAATATTTGCATCCACCTCTTCTCTCACTGAGCAGCCAGCCCCGTTGTGTAGAATTTGTATGCAAGAACCGTGCCGCCGAGAAACATGTGAACTTGCACGGCAACGTACGTGCATGGGCATGCTCACGTAAACGCTTCTCCAACATTCTGTTGTGACGCCAGATACCAGCAATCAATCAGTTTCTGTTTCTCATTCGCTTGGTCTGTGCTAGTTGTTTGTGTGTGTGTGTGCTGATGGTAGAACAAATTATAATTATTGGTTTACTTTTGATCGGTTTCATTCAATTTCAGAATTTTTTTTTTTTTAGTGTATACACACATACATACATCGATATATATATAGATATATATATATATATATATATATATATATACTATGTGTGTGTGTGTGTGTGTGTGTGTGTGTGTGTGTGTGTGTGTGTGTAAAGGAATACCATATACAGTTAAATTTTTTTTGTGCCTCGACATTGCCTGAATAAAAGATAAAGAGCTTGGTATTGACTGTCTGCCTGTTGTATTTCTGTGGTATTCGCGTATATAATGAAGTCACGTGCATCTAATGGGATTTTTAAGCACATATACACATATAGGCACACACATATATATGTATGTATGTGTGTGTGTATCATTAGAAATTCTGACACCTTATGTTTAATCACTCGTTTTTCGCTTTGCATAAAGAAATAGCAACAACCATTGTTTGGGAAACCATATGCCTTCATATATTTGCCTGCCGTGTGAGGAACACGGTATTCGGAAACGTGTTGCCCGAAGTTATTTATCGCTTTATCTGTCTCCTCTCCTTTTGCTTCCCCCTCCACCCCCGCCCCCGTTTTCCTCCGCAGCAATTACCCCCGAGAAGGAGAAGCCCGAAGACTTTGATCTATATTAGGTCATCTTATTATTACGCTCGCGTTACCGCTGGCACTCGGACCAGGTCGGAGAGAGAGAGAGAGAGAGAGAGAGAGAGAGAGAGAGAGAGAGAGAGAGAGAGAGAGAGAGAGATGAACTTTTATTTGTCTTTCTCCTTGGAATTTCTGCTTCTAATCTACGATGCTTTGTCTTGCTGGTTTGACGTCACGCTGGAAAGTCCTCTGACCACCTAATGACTTTATTTGGAACACTCATTTGTATTTCTAAAACCTTAAACTTTATGTATAGAAAGAGTTATTACGTTGATATAATTTGTACATTATTAGGAATGAGTATAAATGCATCTGCATGACTTACTCCTTGGAATGATTACAAAGTTGAAACTGAATTGATGTTGTTTATTAAGAAATATTTATACACACACACGTATATATATATATATATATATATATATATATATACATATATATATATATATATATATACATATATATATATATATATATATATATACATAGATATATATATATATATATATATATATATATATATATATATATGTATAACAAGAGCCAGCAGGGAAAAATGAAAAGCAGCAGTACCTAGCGCTTTCGTGTATTCTTGATACACCTCATCAGGGTACAATATATAAAAGAATGAAAAATAGCTTCGAAGTATCAAAGGTAAACATAAAAACAAAAAAGTAAAATACAGAACAGTCAAACAGCCTAGTCAAGAAGCAAATGGTCCACAGCCTAGAATTACACTTAAAGGACAACAACAAATGGAAATGGAACTACTAAGCAGTCAATTACATAGTTACGGTGTTGTCAACAATACATTTCGTAAGCCAGTTATCTAGTTTATATTGTCCGTTGCTAATATTAAAAACACTACTTGACTTATATTTTATTATACTAGATTCTGTAATGTTTCTTTTCATATCTCTACAAAATAAAATTTCCTTTGACTTGTTCCAATTAATTGCGTGATTAAAATTATTCACATGTAAAAAGAGAGCACTCGATGTACTTCCTACACGTACACAATATTTATGTTGATTTAATCTTGATGCCAGTAGTTTGCCACATTGACCAACATATTTTTTATCACAATCTCTGCATGGAATTTCGTAAATGCAACCCGTTTGTAAATGTGGAGAGTTCCTTATTAAAATTGTTCTTACAGACTGAGTGTTACTAAAAACATTAACATTAAAAACTTTAAACATTTTTGGCAAAGAAAGAAACCTGTTCAAAAGGTAAAACAAGCAAATTACTAGGGTCAAAAGCCTGTACATGGTCCACTGCATAAAATGTTTTCTTAGTCTTTCTTAAAGCAACATCAACTAAATATTTAAAAGCAATATCATAAATCGTGGTAATCTCGTCTTCTAAAAGTTCAGGACAACAAATTCTTAAAGCTCTTAATAACATGGAAGAGAATACAGAGAGTTTAACTTTCAAATGGTGATTGGAGTAAAAGTGAATGTAAGAACATACATTTGTAGGTTTCCTAAAAACCGAAAATTTAAATATGTTACCCAGTCTATGCACACTTACATCTAAAAAATACAAAACCGAATCTTTTTCCTCCTCAAGTGTGAACTTTATAGAGGGAACTAGCGAATTTAATCTAATTAAAAATCGGTTCATATCCTCACACAAAGGCCTTACACAAAATGTCATCGACATACCTAAACCAAAGAACATTCGCAGGTAAAATATGTAGGTATGTCGATGACATATTTTGTGTATGGCCTTTGTGTGAGGATGTGAACCGATTTTTAATTAGATTAAATTCGCTAAATCCCTCTATAAAGTTCACACTTGAGGAGGAAAAAGATTCGTTAATGGCTTGGAAATAAAGTCGAAACCGGTCAGGACCTACAGCCTGTCTCTTATTTTTCACCTGTGGATATGTAAGATAAATTAATCCCGTGCTAAAGGGATTATAATCATATATATATATATATATATATATATATATATATATATATATATATATATATATATCATAGACACAACATACATATACAACCTGTATCAACCATCGAAAGACAATGATTTTGAGTAAAAAGTTATTGTTCATGTTAAATGTATAGTTTTTGGTTAATTTTAGGCCACTTGATTTTACACCCCGTTGAGCTCACTTTCTATTGTTGCGTTGATGTTCCTCTTCTTTGGACATATTCGTATTGTTTGTTTACTTTTTGGTCTTCCTCTCCTTTCATTCCTGTATTTCTGATTTATTCTGTATAATGTTATATTTCATATTATTTTAGAGTCAGATATGTAGATACATTTATTTATGTCTATTATAAATGTTGAAGACATGTACAAAGATGAGTTATTTACGTCTATTATAAATGTTGAAGAAATGTACGAAGAGGAGTTATTTATGTCTATTATATATGTTGAAGAAATGTACGAAGATGGGGTAGCTAAACTAAATTGTAGATTTTCTTGCAGGTACGCTGATCGGTCCTTTGCTCTCCCAAGACCGTAAGTATGTCTTCACGTACTTTGTAGTTTGTGCTCTGTAGATTAGAGCTTAATCTTGCAGCAGACAAATTGTCCCTTTGTCAGCGATGTGTCGAATTTGCTTTTTTTCGAGTTATATTCAACGATGGTGAATTTATCATTGCCTTCTTGTTACAGCAAAGTATCAGGTATGTCTCTCACCATTTCGGATGTTAAGGTGAGGAGGACAGCCTTTTAATACTTAGCTAAAACAGGAGGCCAGTGAGAAAATCACCCTCGATGCAAATAACTCAAAGAATTGAAAAATGCTTATTCGACACCGTAAAAAAATAAACAAGAGGACAAAATGTACGTAAATGGAAATGCAAAGAACTTTTCGAAAGGGAAGTAGAGAGGTGGCTATCATTTAAGATGTTCTTACGACCACAGTTATCTAGCTTGGTCGACTCATTTGATGATCGGCTTTTTGTAAATAAACGAAACATGTTTTTTAAGGAATAAGCCTTGGCAAGGGGAAAACATTACCCGTATGAATTATTGGTATAGACTTGGTAGTTAATAGACGTATATGGAGGAATGCATGCATAATGTTGTTTGTTGCGAGAATTGATTGAGGTACGCTGCCCATGATGAAGAGTTCATATCCGGTCGAAGTATACTATATATGAGCTTTTAAGATTTCATATTATAAGGGGACATCGTATAGTAGTAATCCTGATTATTTTGTTTGTTAACCTTATTCGAAAAGGGAGCGACCTTTTACAGTTTTATGTATGTATGTATGTATGTATGTATATATATATGTATATATATATATATATATATATATATATATATATATATATATATATATATGTATATGTATATAAAAGCGAATACCACATGAAAATGATTTGCAGAAATCCAAGTGCTTTAGTCTTTACTAAGACATTGTCAAGGAACCAATGAAATACTGTTGGAAAGAATGTTATCAGGTAAACAAAAAAAATCAAGAATACCTTGACAGTGTCTTAGTAAAAGACGAAAGCGCTTGGACTTCTGCCTATCATTTTCCTGTGGTATTCGCTTATTTAATGAAGTCACGTTCATCTACTGTGATTTTTTAAAGCATATATATATATATATATATATATATACTATATATATATATATACACTCAAAATATTAAGCCACAAATGCTCATTAATATCCAGTTCTTGTCCCTGTGACTCTAGTTCCTTACCATCGGTTGAGCACTGCAGTCCTCTCACTATTAAGTGCCTAATTCAGTGCTTGAATCAACGGACGCTAAATGGATTTTCAATGAATGTTGTTTAATCAGTATGTCAGCAATAGTATATTATTACTCTTCCGATCTTTTCACTCCTCTCTTTTTATTTTATTATTTATTTATTTATTTATATATTTATTTATTTATTTATTTTTTCGGTTCGTAATTGGCAGAAAATGGTAAAAATAAGCCTTCAATGAATCCGAACTAAAGACATTGCGAGATGAATATAGCTACAGGTTGGCGAAAGGTTGTCGAATGACCCCATGTAATTTTTTTCTTATTATATTATTTCTATCGCTCAAAGTCAGACCTGTAACACTTGGAGGGAGTATCCTTCCTTCTTTCCTCATGTGTTTGTAAATGTACTTTATGCACATGTGTTTAGCTCGAAGTGTATCCATTTGATTTTAGAGCCCAGTATTGACAACACAGCTTATGCAAGTGTCAATGTACAGTATACGCATGTGTTTAGCTCGAAGTGTAGGCTACTTTGACTTTAGAGCCCAGTATTGACAGCACGGTTTGTTCGAATGTAAATGTGCAGTATACACATGAGTTTCGTTCGAAGTGTAGCCTACCTACTTTGATGTTAAGCCCAGTATAGACAACACGAATTGTTCCACTGTGACCCAACCCCATTGTGCGCTATGTATGTGTATCATTTACTGATTCTACGCCGCTCACAGGATGGGAGGAGTGTCCAGTCAACTAGCCTCTCGCCAGGCACTATTCAATTCAATTCAGTTTACAGTCCTTGGCTTCTTTCTGAAGAAAATGCCGTTGGGCAACCTCGCAGCCAGGTCTTTTCAGGAGACCCTTTTTTTTTTTTTTTTTTTTTTTTTTTAATTAGGTTAGACATTAGGAGATGCTGATAAAAATGCAGTTAATGCTGTAGTTATTGGTCGGGTCTTAACTCTTAAGTTTCGTTTTATCATTATTGTGTATGATTTGGTCCGTAATCTTGAATGGACTCTTCCCCCATATTTGGATTCCTTGTTGAACAGTAGCTTTGTCTTGTTTTCTCTTTCTCTTAGGAAAAGGAGTTAAGTTGGGAAGTACGATCATAAATGATTGTGGTGTTGTTTTAGTCTTCATCCTATGTCAAATGTCAGGCGCTGAAAGTTACTCATAATGATAATAATTTTGCTATGTTCATATGTCTCCATATACTACTTACCATTTCAAATCTAGTAGGTTTGATTCAGTTACGCTTTAGTTATAGGACTGTTCTGGATACTGATAGCCTTTTAGCCTTTTTTATATTTAAAAACGCAAAGTATTTCAAGTCTCAAAATAAAAGTTAAATGCTATTTCTTATAAGATTTTAAGAAGCAACCAACAGCTCATAAGATGATAAAGTAATTTAAAGTAATTTCCATTTGAAGAACTGTCAGTGCCGATACCATTTTCTACGAGTGTTGGTTTTATGAATGTGACTTATACGTTTTTCTACAGCTCACTACAGCGGTAAGGTTTAGATATTCATTCTATTTAGGAAATTATAAGAATATAAGATTATCCACTGTCCCTGACGCACGAACGACGAGACGTTGCAGCTTGTGTAACGTGAGACTCGGCAATCGGGCCATCGTTGGATAACTATAGGAGTTAATGAAGACACTGATGTACCTGTTTGGCGAGACCTTCCCGAGGTGAGACGAGGCGACGAAAGCAATTAAGCTTCCGAGGAAGAAGAAGCAGGAGCAGAAGGAGAAGGAGAAGGAGGAGAACCTCCGACCTTGTGGAGAGTAACAGGAGACGCCTCGCCCTCACGTGACCAACAACGATAAATTATGTTCTGATGACGTCAGCACATTTATTCTTCGTTTAATTCTCCGCCCACATTTCCTCCCTCCTCCTCCTCCTCCTCCTCCTCCTCCAAATTTCATCTCTTCTTGTTTTGTTTCTCGTTCTGACGTGTCTCATTTTTCCTATTTATTATTATTGTTTCTTTTCCAACTCCTCCTGTCGACTTCTCCTTGGCTTATTTACGTCTCGTATGATTTTCGAACCATTGTTGTCCATTTATACATCTTTTTCTTGCTTTCTTTATCATTCACCTCTTTTTCCCACTAAAATGCAAGTTAATCCATTGTACCCATAACCATTAAAAGTAACGTTTACATAAAAAAAAAAAACTGTTGGGAGAGCAAGTTTGCGCCCTGTGGTCGTTACGAAACCCTCCAGAAACTTGGAAAAAGACGCTGTTTTCTGCATTCTTTCATAGAGAGCCTCTTGACTTCGCGGACTGGACGGTGAAGAAGTTTGAACGTGAAGTTCATTGCCCGCAGACTGTTGGTGTTGAAAATTCGCATCTGCTGCTTCTAGGATTTATAACATGATAAATCATTTCACATGGATCTCATTTTTCATTTACAGTCGACGCTCTGACAACTGGTTAAATGATATATTTCACGGGCTATAAAAAAAATAATTATGTTACTCCAGCACCATCCTCTCTCTCTCTCTCTCTTTCTCTCTCTCGTTGTACCCGACGATTACTTGGAAGCATAAATGTTATCTGACACTCGGAAAATCACTTGTCATCTTGTTATGTCGCTCTATAATCTAAAGCACGCAGTGTTGCTAAAAAAAGAAAGAAAAAAAAAAAAACTCCCGTGTCATTTTATAATATCACTGGGGTTATGAATTCTACATCATTCCTTGACGCTGGAAAATTAGAGCAGTGGCATGAAATATCTTCTATTTAGCAAATGAGATGTCGTTGGCTGAGAATTGATCTCCCCTTGGCGTTCCCTTATTAAAGAAAGATCTGATGGAACATCTGATGAAACACGAGAGGCTTATTTATAGATTGATATGGAGAGACAAAGGTTGCGTGTGTATATGTGTGAGTATGCAAGAGAGAGAGAGAGAGAGAGAGAGAGAGAGAGATTGACGAGGGGAAAGTATGATGGTAAGTACAAATTACCATTGCAGGGGACTGATACAATCTGGCGTAATGACCTGAACCATTTACTCCCTTTTATATTTTTTTGTGATTGCCCAGAGGCGCACTACGCCTCTCTCTCTCTCTCTCTCTCTCTCTCTCTCTCTCTCTCTCTCTCTCTCTCTCTCTCTCTCTCTGTTTAATATAATACACGTACTAGAAGAGAAAGTAAAGAAAAATCAGGAGGCCTACTGCTGTATGTTTTATTTGTACATTCTGGAAAAAATTAAATGGAGAAGTTGTGTGACACCAATATATATATTATATATATATATATCATATATATATATATTTATATATATATATATATATATAGATAGCTAGATAGATAGAGAGATAGATAGATAGATAGATAGATAGATAGATAGATAGATAGATAGATAGATCAGTTCAGTTCAGTTCAGTTCAGTTCAGTTTAGTTCATCTTTACTTAGTTAAACTTTATTTCATATCTCACATACATATTTTAGATACAAATTTAGAAGGAAACACATAAAAGCCACGAAAGGCAATGAAAACTATGAAATAATACATAACATAACTACAAATAAACCAAGTACTCGCATGATAAAATTCCATCATCTGCTTCTCATTAATTTGAACAAAACAAAATCTTGCCAAAATAGCATCTTCATTATTATACAATAACGAATTTATATCATAGAATATGACTCTGTGGGTCCCAATGCTTGGCTTTATGCCAAAATCACACATTCCATTCCCATACCATAGAATGTTTTTTAAATTTCGTTCACTCCTAAGAAAACTGAGGATATGTGAAAAAGCATAAAAGATTGGTAGATAGATAGATAGATAGATTGTGAGAAGAAATTTGTGTCGTAAACTCCTGTATATGTATGTACTTAGAGAAAGACAAGGAGACAAGTCGTTGAAGTATTTATAAGTAAATGGCTTAATAAAATTAAAGGCAGTGGCAAAACAGTAGAACCTTTCAAACTGGGTGAATTTCATGACTAAAATCTAGGAAAGAGTGCTTTTACGTGACTGGGAATTTCATCAGTAGCTCCGATCCCAGAAATGCTATGTTGATTTTCACTTTGGTCAACTTTTCCCACCCAAAGAGAAGGTAATTGAATAAAGAATTACAATCCTCAAGTAATTTATACGTTTTAAGTCCCTCTTTCATCACATGTTGTCTTAGATCAGCGCCATCGGTTATGATGAATTTTCTTTAAAAAATATTTTATGACATTTGTCTTTTAGTAGAGGACATTGTTTATAACCCGATCTGACATGGGTCTTTTAGGACAGGACATTGTAACCTGATCTGACATCGTCTTTTAGGAGAGGACTTTGCTTAACCCGATTCTAACATTGATCATTTAGGAGAGGACCTTGCTTTATCCGGTTCTGACATTAGTCTTTTAGGAGAGGATATTGTTTGTAACCCGATCTGACATTGGTCTTTTGGATATTGTAACCTGATCTGACATTTGTCTTTTAGGTGAGGACTTTATTTGAACCTGTTCTCACATTGGTCTTTTAGGAGATTACCTTGTTTTAACCTGATCTGACGTTGGTCTTTTAAGAGAGGACTTTGTTTGTCCGGCATCAGGCTGCAGATCGAAATGTGGGTAATTTTGTCCGTGACTTTATGCAAATTTGGTTCAGATGTTGACTGGATCCTATACCAAGTTTGGGTCATTTGCTGCTGGGCCTTGATCCTTATTTGAGGTAAAGCACTGGACTGTGATCCGATTTTGGTCATTTGGAGTTGGATCCTAATATTTTTTTTATCTAAAATGAGATATTTTTACAGACATTTGAAAATTTTACCTGTGGACCCTAATTTACATATCAAAGTTCGTAAAAGCGTTTCTTGTTACTGTAACTTGAATCTTACATAAATATCCGTAAAAACAAAAAAACAAAACTAAAATCATGCCAAACATTTTGTAACTGTAACTTAAATCTTACATAAATATTCGTAAAAAAAAAAAAAAAAAAAAATCATGCCAGACATTTTTATTGATGACGAATGAATAGACAAAATGAATGCCTATTATCTCTCTCTCTCTCTCTCTCTCTCTCTCTCTCTCTCTCTCTCTCTCTCTCTCTCTCTCTCTTTTGTCCACATTGACAATATTTCAGCAAGAATGTTCAGCCTATATCCGTCCTATCCGTTCTCATCGTCATGTGCCTTATTTCCTCTTTATCATCCTCCTCATCCCCATTATCATCAGCCTGGCATCCGTCACCCCACTTATCACTGCCATCATCATGAACTTGAAACATTAGTGAAGGCGAATATAAGTTATCATCATCAGCCACAGTCTTGTCTTTGAGATCTTCAGGCTCTGTAGGACCTTCTCAGGGAATCCCAACCTCCTGCTAAATCACAGAGTTCCGTTATTGGTCCCCTGCTGTCGAGGATTCGGTAGAACATGGGTCTAATCTCAGTGAACACCATTTATCTTTATTTTTCATGTATTTATTTTTATTCTTTTTAGGTCGCCTTCCTTCTCTCACTGTCTCTCGTTTCTTCGCTGAGTATATTGACATAAATTGGAGCAGTTTATGAGATAGGAAAGTTTCATCTTATTGGTTTTTATCTCTCTCTCTCTCTCTCTCTCTCTCTCTCTCTCTCTCTCTAGTCATACGAACAGTAAGCATAATGTTTTGTTAAATGGAAAGTTATTCAATGATAATCTTGTTTCTGTCAGCTCGTTTAGCTGTCCTTTCTTCGTAACTTATATCGATATTCATCGTAAAATGATCTTTTTGTAAGAAAAGTTCTTTGTGAATACTGTTTATTATGGGGCAGCTTTTTCGGCAAATCGGATCCACATAATGCACCGCACGTACAATTGTTTACGAATAACCGAAAGAATGTTGTTAGAAAGTGTTTTTTTTTTTTTTTTTTTTTTTTAATCTATCACATTGTTTCTCGTGTTGGCTCTCACTGCTTCGGGCGCTTTGGAACTGAATGGCCAAGCAAAGAGAAAATAAGAAACAGTGGTTTTGAAATTTCCCAACTCTTCCTCGTTAATTCTTGTTTTCGCTCATTCATATTTGCTAATGACACAGCTTAGAAATTAACTTGTTGATAGTGTCATATCTAATTAGTAATCACATTAGTAAGCTATTGGTAGTAGAAGCCAAGATGTATATGGCAACTTTTCTTTACAAAATATGGCAATTTGGTCTTTACAAAATATGGCTACTTTTCTTTACTATATATATAATATATATATATATATATATATCTATATATAATATATATATATATATATATATATATATTTATATATATATTTTTTTTTTCCTTACAAAATATGGCAACTTTTTCTTTAAAAATATGGCAACTTTTTCTTTACAAAATTTGGCAAAATTTTCTTTAAAAAATATGGCAACTTGTTCTTTACAAAATATGGCAAATTTTTCTTTACAAAATATGGCAACTTTTTCTTTATAAAATTTGACAACTTTTTCTTTAAACAACATGACAAGTTGTTCTCTACAAAACATGGCAACTTTTTCTTTAGAAAATAGGGCAACTTTTCTTGAAAAAATATGGCAAGTTGTTCTTTACAAAATATGGCAACTTGTTCTTTATAAAATATGGCAACTTTTTCTTTACAAAATATGAGAAAACTTTCTTTACAAAATCCTCTTCCCTATCGGAGCGTTGGACCATTTTTGTTGCAGAATATCCCAATACGTTAATATAAGTTTCGTTTTCACCATTTCATAAACCATAAAATTTACATCTGTGAATGATCTTATGATGCTGAGTAATTCCGAAAATGTACGGCAGAAAAATCAGCATCCATTTCTTGTGTTCGAGAGATTAAAGCAATGGAACATCAGGTTTTGTTTATTTATTATTATTATTATTTTTTTTTTTTGAAAAACGAAATTAACATTTTTTTTATTATGTACTTTATTCATTTTTCCCTTGTACGATTCTTCCAGAGACGTGAGAGAGAGAGAGAGAGAGAGAGAGAGAGAGAGAGAGAGGAACGACAATGCTGCCGTAATTATTATTGGCTGAACATGACTTTGCGCCTCTTTTACCAGATTCCCTCTCCCCCCTAAGGTACTACTAACGCCTCCCTACTGAACCCCCCTCCCCCTCCCCTACTCGCCTCCTGGACCCTCATCAGGAGTTACCTGGCAGAAAGGAAGCCGCCTTTGATGGTGTCACTTTGGGAAGCGGATGACTCCTCTCCCTACCTTTCTCCCTCTCTCCCCCCCCCCCCCCCCCCCCTCAATACCATGTCTCTTCCTGCCTCTCTTTTTGGGACCTTTGGGTCCGTGGGGGACTGTGGAATCCCCGTAACCCATCCTCCGTACCCATCCCTTCCCCCTACCCTACTTTGAACTGCCATTTCTTCCCAATCCCCTACCCATCCTTTTACTCCTGCCACTACCCTGAACTTCTATTGCTTCCACCTCCCTCTACATCCCCTCCCCTTCCCCCACCCCCTGTCTCCCCTATGCTTCCTCCGTGGGATTATCTCTCCGACACAATGGTTTGGGAAGAGCGGCCGTCCTCTGCCTGCTGCCTTCAGTAGGACGCTGAGAGATAGACACCTTTTTTTAAAAAGTTTATATCATTTTTAAAATTTGGATTGTAATCAGTGAGAGAGGATTTTTATTATTTATCTTAACCGTCATCTTTCTATAATACAGCCACTCTCACTCTCTTTCGTTCCGGGACAATAACTCTTGATAGCAGTAATGTAGTTTTTAAATATATAATAATTACCTTTTTATCCGTCACTTTCCTATATTTCTTGTTGTGCAGATTATATCGATTTGAACCGTTAGCGAAGTAAAGGATCCAGGTAGTTGTTATATGGGACGGTTAACTTTATATCTTCGCTTTTACTTTATCGCTTTTACTTCTTTTAATAATAATAAGGTCTCCCGAACCGTTTTCCCGTTTATTATGACCACGACTTTAACGTGTAGCAAAACCTCGGTTTCTGGTCTGTGCAAGTAAAGAAGAATGAGAGCCTGTAGTGCGGTGAGCGCCATCTATTGACTGCGCGGCTAAGTGTGGCTCCAAACATTCCTGTTTACCTCGTCCCTGCGCTGTTGGTCTCGCGAGTTAATCCCGGAAAGAATGTGATTTAACATCCGCCGTGATCATTATCTGGAGAGAGAAACTTATTTGTTATGCTCATTAGAATTCAAGTCTGTAGCACCTGCCATCTTATTGAATTCAGACTCCCGTTAAGGGAGCAGGGAATTAGAGAAGAGGAGAGAAGGAAAGATGGTTAATTGGTAAACATGCTCGCATATTATGTGCTGTGTGTGTGTGTGTGTGTGTGTGTGAGAGAGAGAGAGAGAGAGAGAGAGAGAGAGAGAGAGAGAGAGGTATTGTTTATTTCCTGGAGTGTGATATTTTTGTCATCTGCTGAGTAGTTTGTTTACGGCGGGCTCTCTCTCTCTCTCTCTGCCTGAAACATTCCTTCATCTATCCATCCTGCTGACCCGTGACACTAATCTAAATCAATCGTGTCCGCCATAATGGTTCCCTATCATCGGATCCCTCTCCTCCTCCTCCTCATCCTCCTCCTCCTCCTCTCAGTCTCCACGTCCAATTTAGCCTCGGAGTGTCTGGCCTTTGGTAAAAGGAGGGGCCGAGTGACACGAGGATGATGGCTTTTGGGCGCGAACGGGAGGCAGGAGGAAAAAGAAAACAAGAAAAAGAAGTAGAAGAAAAAAGTTCTTTGAGTAGGCTACCGACGTCTCATTAAAGCAGTTCCATTGTGGTCCTTCAGTCCATACTGATCCGTGACTGACTTGAGTTGTTTGTCCACTCGCCTCTGATTGGTTCAGCCGGTGGACAAGCTAACAGCTTATTGGCTCTCATCAGAATCCAATCATCGCCCGGGCCTTTTTTTTTTTTTTTTTTTTTTTTTTTTATCCCCGCTGGGGCATCGTCAGATCCCATCAACCACTTTTTCTTACACTCCCCTCACCCCCCTTTTTTATGTTTTTATTCGTACAGAAGAGATTAATGAAACATGAGTATTCGCATGGCCATCCGCTTAAAATTTTTCCTCGCACGAAGTATTTGGCCTTTTGAACAAGATGAAGATCATGACGGTAGCGTTTTTCATTTTTTATCGCCAAAGCAAGACACTTTCATTCAAAACACGGCGGCGAATATAAAAAGAAAATTATACTCTTAAGAATTGAAAATGCATAGGAAAAATGACGGTTATTCGCTAAGACGTTGAAGTTATCCTTTAAAAAAAAAAAGGAAAAAAAAAAAAAAAACAACAGCTATTCCCACTTTTGGAAATGAAAATGATCACAGAAAATGCGAGAAGATTCACTCGCCCCGAGGAAAATGTGCGTTTGAACTATATAAATTTTAAGGTCGTGGTGGTGACATCGACATGTTTTGGAAACGCTGTCCGAGGTCATAATAAACGGGAAACGGGTTTGGAAAACCTTTGCGATGGCAGGGACAGTTGCTACAGGCAAGGCACTCCAAGGTGCGACTCTCAAAAGTAGTTTACTTTATATAGAGACGACGTAAGGAGCTTCATTTCAGACCCCTCTTAACATGTGTGCGTATAACTATACAATTATACATAATATGTATATTTTGGGAGTAGACCCTCTCTCAAACATGTCTTTTTGAAAAGGAATGCTGCTTCAGCCCATTGATTTTACATAGAGTCTTCTCTATTTTCCTTTTATATATATATTATATATGTATATATATATAGATATGTATATATATTATATATATATATATTATATATATATATATATTATATATATATATATATTTTTATATATATATATATATATAATGTACGTATGAATGATTATCACATCACCGTGATTCGTATAAATTATTCGAGCTACAAATGTCCTTTATCATCTAATTCGCTCTACCTCGGAACTGATATATTTTCATATATGTAAACCGAAGGGGAATTTTTTAGTTAATAATAATTTCGTCCTCTATGTACGTAGAAAAAAGAGCGTATGCAATCCACTTGCGCACACACACTTGAAAGTGTGTAATTCATTTGTCTTGTATATAAATGTGGTGTCATGAATACAGACTACACTGGCAGTGTGATCCGCTGTATTTGAATAAATATCAGACATTTAAGGAAAAAAGCTTTGTTGGACATCAGGAGCCTCTAAATGCTAATGCTTCTGGACTCGGCGATGCTATTTTTGTCTGGCTTCCAGTCAGCGTATAATGTTTTAACGTTCGAGTATAAGCTGAGAAAATATTCTCTGGGTATAGTAGAAACTTGGCACGAGAATCGGTTCAACGGCTTCTGGGGCCACCCTTAGGATTGTGACCTCTGTATCGCCAGAATATGAAAATACAGGGATGACGAAATGTACTCACACTCTCTTATTTCTCCGTAGGGGGGTTAGTGCTGTCAGTGCAGCTCATGCGGGGCACTGTAGGTACTGCTTAAGGTTCTTTGCAGCGTCTCTAAGGCCCCCAGCTGCAACCCCTTTCATTTCTTTTACGGTACCTCTGTTCATATTCTCTTTCTTCCATCTTACTATCCACCCTCTCCCAACAATTGCTTTAAGTGACAACTGCTTGGAGGTCTTCCTGTTACATCTTTCAAACCTTTCGACTATCAATTTCCGTCTCAACGCCGAATGACCTCATAGGTCCCAGTGTTTAGCCTTGGCCAAAATTCTATATTGCATTCTATTCCTACAAACTAAATTTTATCTTAGAAAATTAAAGTTTCCTTTCCAGACTCTATGAACGCATTCTTTTCTTAAAAGTAGGCAAAAATAAAAGCTGATGAATTTGAATAATGATATTTAATTCTCTGAGTCATTAATGATTTATGTGATATTTGACATTTTATCTTCCCGTATTTCCGCCTTGTTAAATGTGTTAAATTTCGTAACGGGTTCGAATGTTGGAATGTGCAGCCATGCGTTCATTCTCTTGTGTTTCGTCTGCGCCAGATACTTATCGGAATTATTGGTGTGTAAGCGATGGAGAATTAATGCAGATCCTCTTGATATTTAGTAAGTTTCTGTTTACAGAGTGGTAGCTTGGTAAATTTGCAATAGGAAAACGCAAGGTCGTAAATATTTCCAGAATGGATTAAATATCTCTCTCTCTCTCCTGAACTTTTGCATTGTCATTGCTAACAAGAAATACGCTTTTTTCAGAAGGTTTTCATTTATTTCTATTTAATTTAAAATTTTTAGAATAAAATTCTCGCAACTCACCAGATCATACTTTTGGTCAATAAGAAGCAGGAATTTGTTGTGTGTGCTAGACGACTTTTTAATACTAATCCTCGCAAAATTATTTAAAAGTATATGTAATCTCGTCTCATTGCGATAAATGTGAGCTACTGATTGGCTCTTGATAAGCCAATCACACGGCTGGAAATTCTCAGTCTCTCGAGAGGGTTCACATAGGCAGGATGTATATATGTTCCACTTCTCCTGAGGGATACTTTTGAAAGACGTATCCCTCAGGGGAGGTGGAACAACATAGATCCTACCCCATGTTAACTCTCTCGAGAGTTTCCAGCCCTATGATTGGCTTATCAACAGCCAATCAGGAGCGTCGTAAGGGACTGGCCTCGACATCAAATGCACGGTTGAAGTGAATCTACTATAGCTAATGTGACCCCGCAAGCTCTAGCTAAGCGACCAGGTAGATTGTGGGCTGAAGCAGATAAGGGCTTATCTTTGATTTGAGGCTTGGGGAGGTCACTTGTGCACGGCGCAAACAGATACGAATATTTGCGGAGCCATTGTTTGATAAAAGAAATTCCACGTTGACATTCTTTTCCTGCCTTTTGTTTGGGAAGATGGATGAAGCAGCCGGTTGGTTGCCTTACCCGAGCTCCTCAACATCGAGAGAGAGAGAGAGAGAGAGAGAGAGAGAGAGAGAGAGAGAGAGAGAGAACCATGTCAAGTAACTGTTGCCTTAGAGGACAACCTGCATTCTTGCAACTTTTTTTTCTTTTTCTTTTACGTCATCTCGTTATATCAGAATAAGAGGGACATTATTCATACTTAGCACATGCTGTCCTATCACGAATAATTAATGGCGTAGAGTTATGCGGTTTTTTTTATATTCCTTTGAATGGATATAAAAACGTATAGAACCATCCGTCGTGTCTGGAGAATTGTCTGTTTTTCCGTTCGTTCGAGAAGCTATTCTCCTATAATATTTTCTACTTCATTTAGCTCATAGGAAGTCTTTTCATTGATCATCTTAATTGCCACTTTTCTACATTAGAGTATTTTGCGAAACCGTCGTGTCATTTTCAGGTTTACATTGCGTAAATATCTTGTCGCATTTACTTTACTCTCCCTCGCCTACCCAATTTAACAATTTTGAAAAACAAAGTTTAATAATTAGTCATGAATAATCGCCTTTTTAAAAAGGTATCTGAAACATGCACGTATTTGGCAAACTTTCGTAAAACCTTGCAAAGGACTAACGGGTTCTTTGCAAAACAATTTTTTTTTTAAATATTACAGGAACAAAGTACTGAAACTTACAGTTTCATTGTACAGGCAGGTTTCTTTGCAACCTTTTTTTACCGTTGCTTTTGATTATTGCTCTAAGTTTTATGCAAAATCAGATGTCTTCTTTAAAGTTATTACTCTTGTTTTTTTGTCAGCAGTTGCTATCATTATTGAGTACCATACAGAAATCTAATTCGGTAATCTATCTTTATAATGTAATGTGATATAGCCTTTATCACTCTTCATAATTGCGTATCAGCTTCTCTATTTTGTGAAAAGAACAGTGTTTATTTGGCCCATTTCTTTTTTTCATTACCCACTATCCTTTCCCTGAAATTTATTAAATGGCAGATACATAAAACCTTTGAGATTATGGGTCCCTCTCGCTTTCCAAAATGGGCATTTCCTCTTTACAGCAAAATCAAGCCAGGATCAGTGACAAGCTCCCCCATCCCCTCATCTCTCTCTCTCTCTCTCTCTCTCTCTCTCTCTCTCTCTCTCTCTCTCTCTCTCTCTCTCCAGAACGTAACGTGACATTCTCTCTTTGCAGTATAATTAAGTCAGGATCAGTGACAAGTGCTCTCTCTCTCTCTCTCTCTCTCTCTCTCTCTCTCTCTCTCTCTCTCTCTCAGCATTAATTAAGGTTCCTAATAAGTATGATGTTATAGTGACAGAGGACCAGAAAGCGAGTGGTGACAGAAACTAGTTCCGCAGGCCTTGTGAATGAGCGTTCGGTTTGGCTTGGTAAAGGGTCGATTTTCTAACTCCGTTTAAAATATATCTCTCATTTAGTTGCTTGTTGGAGAGAGAGAGAGAGAGAGAGAGAGAGAGAGAGAGAGAGAGAGAGAATACAAGGGGTTTCCAAATTTTATTTCTTAGTTACGGACACTGAATTCAGTATATTTGAATCACTGGCAATAAAATGCGAGGATAGAACTTGACCTCTCAAGGATTTGAGCTCGTGTTCTCTTTCTCCATTCGCAAGTCAGGGACCACTTGCTGTTGACCTCAAGTATATACCTCCGCAGGAAGCATATTGTTCACGTGCTATATATGAAAGCTGTTAATGAGAATTCAGTTATAAAAGCATAAAACTTCGGCGCGGTGTGAACTCGTGTCCCCCGAGTTAAAAACTCACAAGGGTAAAATGCTGCTGAAGAGGTGGAGTTCAGTTCACTGGTCCAATATATTTACACTCGAACATCGTAGTATGACTTTCGCCGTGGCCACGTCTCGCTCCGTAAGTAGTTGTCGTTTCAGATTAAGCTGACCTCATGTCAGCACGGGCTCTTGCTCATAGAGCAGGGTAGGTTGTGGCTTCAGTGTATGGTGGCCTTTTCCACCCTGTTGGCGACCCACCACAATGAAATAACTTCCAGATACATATCACAGCTTGTTTCAATAACAGAGGCCTTAAGAATTTTGGCTTTCTTTGGACTCTATCTTAGAACCTTCCACTACTGATATAAAAGACTAAACTATTAGGATATTCACTCCTGCATTTATTTAAGCACGGAAAACGAAGTGGCAGAGTGAAATAGGGAATAATTTTCTTTGTACGTTGGAGAAATGGATGGCAAGGGTCATGAATCTATCTTGTTTTTTACCTAGTGTTAGTCACTCGATGATGTGGCCCAGACGAGGAACACCAACTCTTTCTTGGCTGACATATTAAGCTTAGGCTGATCTGGAAATCTGTGTTATGTCAGCTGCGTAAAAAGGATTAGTAGAAGGGACACCCCCCCAACCCCCCCAACCCCCCAACCCCCCAACCCCCGCCCGCCCTTCCAACCCGAATAAAAAAAAACTGATTTCAGAGAGAAGATAGTCATCTTCATGAAATGAAGGTGACATGGGTCATTATCATCAGAATTAATCGTCTTTGGAGAGATGGTAGGTCGCGCGAGAACATTTCGAGGAGCGGATAGGTCGTTTTGTTACCTGTCTGCGAATGGGTCAAGAAATACCATCTGCTAATATTTTTTTTTACCCCGTTCCTCTAACTGTGTTCAAAAAGTGCAGTTGCTGGAAAATTCTCATTGAGCATAAAGCAAAAGAAATGAAATCATCCCGGGTCAGTTCGAGAGAGAGAGAGAGAGAGAGAGAGAGAGAGAGAGAGAGAGAGAGAGAGAGAGAGGTTCTCCTTCACTCCGGCAAGCTCCTCTCTCAACTCACCCTCTGGCTATAATCTTTAAAATTACGAGCAATGTATCATAGGCTGCCTTTGGAATATGCCCCTTATGCCCGTATTTAGTTATCGACTGGTGGCCTTAAAAAAAAGAAGAAAAAAAAGAAATCGCACACGTAGCCTACGCTCGCATTCCTTCGTTCGCATCTCCGAAGTGTGCAAATCCTAATAACAATGGCTATGGAGGAGCTGACGTCATCATTCTTGAAAATGTAAATTTTTCTTGCGTTCAACTTACGTCATCGCGTGCGATGGTCACAGCCCTCTGTGGCTTCATGTTGATGCGTCGTGACGTACTCTTTATAAGGTTCGGTCACACTTTTGCGATTCAAGGACGCTTATGTCGTAATGGCTGGTTTTGGCGATTGTCGCCATCATTCGCGTGCGCGAATGTTTTAAACGGTAACGATCCATGGCGATTGTCGGTGATTTGGTCGTAGTTACAGCGTAATGACGTCGTAATTAGCAAAAATTGGGCATTTATGCATTGCGCGTCCTTGAATCGCAAATGTGTCACCGAGCCATTAAGTGATAAAGGATGCTTAAGACTGAGTGATGTTGGTGTATCTACCCAAAGGGGATTATTATGAAAAAAATCTATTTCAGATATAGTTTTTTATGCAGAAATAATGTGCTTTATTATAAAGAATGACATAGTTTACTTTATCTGGGAATAAGTTTGTTCCACATTAACCTGACATATTTGGTAAACAGTTTGGTATAGAATTGGAAAACTAAAAACTAGAAAAAGCAAAAGGCAGATGACAAAGGATTCAGTCACTAGTCCACAGACAAAGTAATTAGCACATTCCAAGCTGGGAATTCAAAGGAAAAAAAAAAACATTTGTCACCTGAGTCACGGCCCTGAATATGGAATTGCCATTTAATAATATACATATACATAGATATATATTTATGAACATGGTGAATATTATATAAATAAAGGCAAAATCGACGAAGGAAAGTGAAACAATGGAGTGGTGCTAGGCCTTTGCGATTTACTGTCATATACTTAGCAGACAAGTGAAGGACAGGAAGTCGAAAGGGCTTAGCACCACTTGTGGGTTTTGCCTTGATATATATATATATATATATATATATATATATATATATATATATATATATATATATATGTGTGTGTGTGTGTGTGTGTGTTGTGTGTGTGTGTGTGTGTGTGTGTGTGTGTGGTCTAAAACGGTTTGTTTCGCAATCCAAAGAAGTCAAAATTTCCAGAATGCAAAATAATGTGGTGCCAGCGGTGCACGTTTAGCTGTAGCTGGCCAGATTTCTGCTCTCTCTCTCTCTCTCTCTCTTTAGCCCTGTGTCCGACCTTTTTCAGGATACACTACTTTAACGACCGTTCCTAAATAGAGGCCCACTTAAATCATTAGCATTATTAGTGCCATCTGTACTTGTAACGACACAGTGAAACTTCTCCTGTAATCCGAGGTTCCGACTGATGCCCTAATGATACCATGCCAACTCGTGCCCCGTTACAGCTCATTCGCATGCTTCCTCTCTCTCTCTCTCTCTCTCTCTCTCTCTCTCTCTCTCTCTCTCTCTCTCTCTCTCATTTCTGGGGTTACCTGAGCCTCAGTTTGTGCTGAAAACACCTATTTTGCTTTCACTTTGAAACATTGCAAATTGATCAAAGGATAAACGTCAATTTTGTTTTAATCCCATTTGGGGGGTGGGGAACGGCGGGTGTTCGTACAAATAAAATATATTTTTTTACCTGGAAATACTGTATTATTATATCTACGCACACATGCGCTTAAAATCTTTTTCTCTCACTTTCCAAAGGTATTCAGGAATTCGGAGTCAGACTTCAAAGAAATGGCTCATGGTTACGGTAACATTATGCAAAATACCGGGATGTGAATTCAAACATCCTAATGCCAGAAGAATGAAGATTCGTATATTGCTGCATATTTTTGTATACATTGGGCTTCCCTGTTTCCACCGTCATTAATATTATAATTGCATTTGGTGTTATGTGTTTTGCTGGTCTTAAGCAGTTAACATAATTTCTACAAGGGCTAAGGTCTCCAATCTACAAATAACAAATTTATAATTTAACTATTGTTTTTTTTTCTGGTCGATTAAAATCATATACATAATAGACAAGATCATCCGTTGTTCCAACTTTTTCGAAAGCATCAACACGAAAAATTATTGAAAAACATTCACGGCATACTAAATTGATCATCAGTTAAACAAGAGGTGGTTACGAATAAATTAACATTGATGAAAGGAAAACCATTCAGAAAAACATTGTCATTATTATCTCCCGCGCCGCGTGACGCAAAGGATTATTCTTCCTTGGATTGTGCAAAGGACATGCCCTAACCCCGTTCATTATTATTTCATCTATATATATATATATATATATATATATATATATATATATATATATATATATATATATATATATATATATATATATATATATATATTTATATATATATATGTATATATATATATATATATATATATATATATATATATATATATATATATGTATATATATATATGTATATATATATATATATATATATATATATATATATATATATATATATATATATATATATATATATATATATGGAACTTCCGTAATTTCCCTTACGGTATTATTTCTAACACTGCCGTGCAATCTGGCTCCTGATATTCTCATTGCAACCTGATTCTCAACTCGAAAAAATCTCGTAAATGTGGTTTCATCGCCGTACCAAGATTCATGTCTATTTAGCAAATCACATCGTACTAGACTTAAGTACAATCTCACTTCAGTATGCAAATTCTGTTTTTTTTTTTTTTTTTTTTTTCCATGCTACCCATATTTTCATTTACTGTTTTAGTCCTACAGTAAATTCAAATTCAAGCAAATCTGCACTGTATGCATCGTTCCTAAATGTTTGAAAGAGTCACACTCATTAATCGTTTCCCCATTCTTTTATGCAGACTCTGTCCTCATTACTTCTGTTTTTCCTTTCTCCTAGATGTATTTTGAGTCTTATCTCCCTAGATGTATGATGGATTAAGTTAAGTAAACTTTTTCAATCTTGTGGCGTTTTGCTGAATAAAACAATAGAACAGTACTTCGGAATGTTACGAAATATTAATTTTTTTCATTAAAATAGGCCACAATTCAAATTTAGTCTTCTGCTCTAACTAGATTTGAGGTTAATCACTTCATATCTATAAATTTAACTTCAATACGTTGAACAAATTTGCTTTTTTCAATTCGAATGAAGGTCTTCAAGGGAGCCATGCTTTCGTACTTGCCAACCTGCACTCTTTTTGTTGAATAAGCCTTATTATTGTGCTCAGAATAATCACAGATCAGTAAAGCGTAGGCATGTCGGCCTCATTCTTAATCACAGATCAGTGAAGCGCAGATGAGTGGGGCCTCATTCTTATTCTCATAAACTGTGTTTACCTCCGTTTTCCTTCTTCCACATTTCCCTCTGGGGTGGGCGTGTCGTTCTATCCTGTCCCAGTTAAATTCGACTCTCAAGCATTAAGGTCGTCCTTGTAATTGACGTGACCAGTTGGGGGACCAACTTCAGAAATAAAAGGCACTGCATTACCTACCAACAAATACTGTATGAGTATTGCTTTTGATTAAATTGGGAGCGTATGTCGGGGGCAAGAATGGACCTTGTGGAGTGCATAACTTTATGAGCACTGATTCACTCAAGAGGTCTGTGGTCTGCATGCCATTGAGGTACTAATTTAAGATCATAACACATTTTATTCTAAATATTCTGCGGCTAACGAAAAGCCCGGCGGTCTTTTCAGATTAAAACGGGAGTGACCTCTTGCAATCATGCATTCAGTTGAAATTTGAAAGACAAGAAAGATTGGAAAACCATCAAACAGATAATATACTTCTTCACTTATCTGCTTTCGCGAATTGAAGTTTTTTTTTTTTTTTTTTTTTTTTTTTTTTTTTTTTTTTTTTTTCACCGGAGTTACTCAGTCTTTATAAAACAAGTTAAAATTATACCAGTTTGTATGTGGGTGAAGTGAGAAATTTCATCCAACCTTATGTACAGTCAGTAATAATATCTTTTTTAAAAAATCGCTGAGAACTATTTCTCTGGCTATTGAAGAAAATATTCTTGCAGTAAAACTGCAAACTTCAATCCGATACAGGAACCTTAGAAAAACCTAATACAGGCGACCAGTAGTAGTGCTTCCTTTGTAACAGATGGACAGAGGTTTTAAACCTTAATAAATTCGTCTTCTTTAACCCAATAAGAAAAAAAAAAACGCTCTGCAACGCCTGAGTCATTCAAGGAGATCGCTTTTGTGATCGCAAGAAAATTGAATCTTCCGCGGAAAGGGTAAAAGGCCGCCCCCGTTAGTACCTACATACACATTTCTTGTGTTTTCTCCTTCGTGACCTCAGCTTAATTGAAGCGTGGGGGTTGAGCTAGGGCGGCAGCCCGCAAACTTTGAGAAACTCGCGGCGGAGATTGTCCGTGGGCGTGCGAGAGAGAAGAACCATGCCTGGGCACTAAGCGTAGGCCGAACAAGTAGAAATAGCGAGTAGCCACAGTAGCAGTGGGTAGCGGTCTAGCTAAGAGGCTGTTGTAGGCCGAGGGTGAAAGAGAATGAGGCTGTTGTAGGCCGAGGGAGAAACAGAATGACGCTGCTGTAGGCCGAGGAAGAAAGAGAATGAGGCTGTTGTAGGCTGAGGGGGAAATGGAATGAGGCTGTTGTAACCGAGGAAGAGACGGAATGAGGCTGTTACAGGCGAGGGACAAACAGAAGTGGCACAGAACACCGGTGGGTTTTCAATGTCTAGCTAAAAGTTCATGGCTGAAGGAGTGTTGCTAGTAAGAGCAAGCAGCCAATCGCAGTGGACAACGGCGGAACTTCATGGATCTAACATAATGGTTGGAATGGGTGGGTGGTAAGGGTAAGGGGGTGGGGGGAGAAAGGGGGAGGTCAACGAAGGACTGGTCGTGACTGGCAGTGGTGGCGGACAGATGCGTCGTGATCATTGGTGGCCAAGTGGCTGCTCCCGCTATCATTACTTCCACATCACACGCGCCTCACACACGCCTAGTATACCGCCCATCCGCCTCCTCGTCTCTCTCTCTCTCTCTCTCTCTCTCTCTCTGCACCTTCGCATTTTGCCGTGGCGTACTGCATCTCTCGTCTGAATGCGTATTAATTAACCTGGTCTGTCTTCACTGTCAAGCCCTTGCTGACATTCAGAGAAAAACTTGTCACCAGCTTGACTTGTTTGGTGATTTTGACGTTTCAGGTTTTTTGTTATTTTTTTATATATATTTTTTTTTACCATTCCTCTATTCCTCTGTTTATGGGGGTGGGGGGGCAGGGCAAACTTCGAGAATAAGGGGAGAAAACTCCGTAGATCACTGGAAACCAAAGACGAAAATGGTTACAAAGAAGAAAAACTCAAGGGCAGTAGGTCTAAGGCCAATAACTGTAACAGATATAACTAATAAAACTTTTAAGATGCTAATGAAAGATGGAATTGAAAATCACTTAGTTAGGGAGTATTCACAAAAAGGGGGGAAAGAATTGAAGATCATATGCTATTATACTGTATTGAAGAAAGCTTCCTGTTGAAACTGGCCCAAATGATGTCTTTCGATTATGTGCTGGACAATTAATTAACACCGTCTAGAAAAAGGAAATCACTACATTGAGCTGTCGTGTTGGGAAGATGTTCATGGAGGCTGCTGAAGTCCAGGCAAGAGAAGACGGTTCTAACAACGGGAGATTAGAACCTCACGGCATTAATGCCACCGCCTCAGTAAATATGGGAAAGTTGGAATACTGCCGCTCCCTGGCACCATTAGGGGATTTATTTATTTATTTATTTCTCACTAATAAAAAGAAAACTTAGAAGGGAAAGAAGACGGAATAATGGAAAATATCACTCATTTAAGTGGTGTTACCTGTGCAAAGCAGATGATGGAGTGGTGTCATGGTGGGAGATATGGTAATAAATAAAGTTTAATTTTTCCGGAGTTCCTCATCATCGCCCGTTATGTATGTCACTCGCTTATTCGGCTCCACATCACTGTTAAGGTCAGCAGCATCTTTGTATGGCGAATAAATTGGGGGTGGGGGTCCGGGTTGTTGAAAACTAAACTAAATTGGTATAATTTTCGTGTTGAGCTTGAACTGTCTCACTTTGTGTAGTAATCGATCCTTTTTTTTAACGCGTTTTAAGTTACGGACGACTCGAGGTTGTTGATTTCTTTTTCCAGTCAATCATCTCTATAGTTTTAATGAGATGATTTTTAACACCGAAAATAATTTACAGCGATATGCTAAACAGTCAACCTATTTTACTTTCATGTGTTCTTCACAGAAAATTATTTGACAGGTAGTCTTAAGAGAGTTCTGTATTCTACTTATATGAATTAGAAGTATAAGTCATTCATTAAATTACGAAATAAGACCATGAATTGATGTCCCTTTTCACGAGTCATTAATTAGGTTATGAAATGAGGCCTTAAATTTGATGACCCTCTTCTTATGTATTTTGTCTCCTTATATTAATTAAAATTGTAATTCATTCATTAGGTTATGAAATGAGACTTTACGTCTCTGATGTCCCTTTATATGATGTGGTCTGTCTCCTCGTTATATCAATGAGGAGCATAAGTTAGTTATTAGCTTCTGAAATGAGACGTTAAACGTGATGTCCCCTTTCTTATGCATTTTGTCTTTTTGTAATAATGAGAAGCATAAATCTTTTATCAGATTATGAAATGAGTCGTTAAATTTGAAGTTCCTATATCTAATTTGGTCTGTCTCCTTATATCAATTAGAAACAGAAGTTATTGTCTTATGAAATGAGACCTTAAATGTGATGTCCCCTTTCTCATGCATTTCGTCTCCTTATGTTAATTAGAAGCAGAAGTCTTTTATCTAATTATGAAATGAGTTCTTAAATGTGATGTCCTCTTTCTTATGCATTTTGTCTCCTTGTATTCATCAGAATCAGAAGTCTTTTATTGCCTTTCGTATGAATTTCGTCTCCCGGTATTGATTAGAAGCATAAGTCTTCTATCAAATTATGAAATGAGTCCTTAAATTTGACGTTCCTTTAGCTAATGTGGTCCGTCTCCCCCCTGGCCTCCAGCAGATGCATGTTGTCTCCTTGTATTAATTACAATCATAAGTGTTATCAGATTATGGAATGCATCCTTAAATGTGATGTCCCCTTTCTCATGCATTTCGTCTCCTTGTATTAATTAGAAGCGGAAGTTTTTTTTTTATCTAATTTTGAGAAACGAGTCCTTCAATTTGATGCCCCTTTTCTTATGCAATTTGTCTCCTTGTATTAATTAGAAGTTTTAGTCATTTATCAGATCATGGAACGAGTCATTAAATGTGGTCTGTCCCCTCCTTATTTCAATTAGGAACATAAGTTAGTTATTGGCTTATGAAGTGAGACCTTAAATGTGATGTCCCCTTTATTATGAATTTTGTCTCCTTGTATTCATCAGAATTAGAAGTCTTATATTCCCTTTCTTGAATTTTGTCTCCTTGTATTAATTAGAAGCAGAAGTCTTTTATCTAATTATGAGAAATGAGTCCTCCAATTTGATGTCCCCTTTCTTATGCATTTTGTCTCCCTGTATTAATTCTTAGCTTTAGTCTTTGATCAAATTTTGAAATGAGTCCTTCAATTTGACGTTGCTTCTATCTAATGTGGTCTGTCTCCTCCCTGGCCTCCTGCAGATGCGTGCGGGACGAGCGAGGCGGCGCAATTGGAGCAGCGGCTGAGGTCTTTAGGGTGTGAGCTCGTCACACTCCGCTCCCGCCTTCCTCCTTCGCTTCACCACTCCGCGCCCGCAGCCCCCCAACACACGCCCACCAACAATACCAACGCCACCTCTTCCACCACCACCACTGCTGCTGCCACTGCCACAACCGCCACCACAACCGCCCCCGCCAACGGCAACAACCCCTCTTCTCACAACACCCCAAGCTCCATCAATACCAACTCGACTGCCTCCACCAACAACTCCACCACCAACAACAACAAAAACAGCTCCCACGGCACATACAGTAATAGCAATTCCCCTCAACTACCGCCCAATTACCCTCTCGGCAGCAGGACGCCCACGCCCGGCAGTTCTGACGCCCAGATCACACCCAACAACTCCACGCTCGCCGACCCTCACAACGCTTCTCAGTCGTTTTTGGCGGGTAAGTCAATCACTCTGGCTCTTCTGGTAGACGCATTTTTGACGTCTTTTGTTTTCTAGAGCTTTTTGTTCCCGTATAATGGTGGGGGTCCATAACCCCCAACTGGGTAAGTAAGAAAGTTTATGGAAAAAAAAACCCACAAGATTATTGAGTATAAGTTGTTTACTTTTGAGTATAACTTGTTTACTCGTAACTATTTACATAGTATTTTTAACACTCGAGTATCTTCAGGACCTATCACTGGAGAAGGCCACAGATAGGGCCTGGAAGTATTCGATTGTTAACAAAAACACTATGTAATTACTTACAAGAAGACAACTTATACTCAATAATCTTGTGGGTTTCTTTTTCCATCTTCAGAAGACAACTGAAAGATGCTTTTGGTAAGAAAGCTTTTGTTAGTTCTCCACAGGTTACAAAGGCCATGGTAAGTGACATCAGTGTTCGGTGATGTCTTCTTTAATTATGCTTGCCTGATTATGCATACTTTTATGTTGTGAAGTCTCCCAGGTTTGTCGTTCACAATAATGTTTGACAAGTTTATTTCACTTTGATGGTTGAAGTTGAATACCATGATTAATTATTAAACTGTCGTTATTATTGTTAGAAAAATAGCAGTTACTCTATGATGATGATGAGGAAGGTCAGTTGTAGCGTAAAGTCCGTCTTCATTACTTCCTAATTTGCTGAAATGATATATGCCTGTTCAGTATATTGGAATTACTTTTATAAGCCAAGGAAAGTGCATTTCACATAACCAGTCGAACCTCTTTACACACACACAGAGAGAGAGAGAGAGAGAGAGAGAGAGAGAGAGAGAGAGAGAGAGAGAGAGAGAGAGAGAGAGAGAGAGAGCAATTTGCAAGGTGATGGAACGACTAATCGTAATTACTTTTATTAAGTTGGACCAAAAACCTAACAGGAAAAATAATGCAAGCACAGTAAAGAGACTACGTGAAAGAAACAATAAAATTCTACCGTAAGGAAGAGCATAGCTCAGAAACCAGGAAAGGAGAACCAATAAGAATAATCCCGATTTCTTTCTTTAACTCTGCAAACCGAGAATCCGAATAGGAAATAAATTAAGCTATTTTTCCCTTTGTGGTATTGCGGTATTACGACCAACACATGTTAGTGATACCGAGATTGTCTGAAACTGGAAATTTAAGAGATTATATATATATGTATATATATATATTATTATATATATATATATATATATATATGTATATATATATATATATATATATATTATATTATATATATATATATATATATATATATATATACAGATAGCTGTTCTCTCCCATAGTCAGGCACCAACCGGTGCAGGGCCAAGATTTCGTTTTATCCTTCCTGGTCCGAATTTCTTATTCAACACCTGAGTCGAGTTATAGATGAAAAAAGTAAAGTTTTGGATATTTTGTTTAAATGATTATGAAGTGTGAAGTGAGAAGGTGACCTTAAATCTGAAATTTGGTGTGAGATAGTTTGTGAGACTCCTTGTCATATTCCTATGGTACCACGAACGTATGGAGTGGAATATGAAGTTGAGGTCAAGGGTCAGACGCTGGGTTTATCAGTTATAATTATCAGTGATGAAAGAGAAGTTGAGAGTAAACGGTTTTAAAGGTGTAATAGGAGGAAACACATTGCGCTCGCACTACGAAACAATTGTTAGAAGAAGATGGAAAGTAAGATGGAAGAAAGAGAATATGTAAGGAGGTACAGTAAACGAACTGAATGAAAGGGGTTGCAATTAGGGTCCGAAGAGAAGCTGCAAAGAACCGTAGGGAATCCCTACAGTGCACCCTATGAGGTGCACTGCTGGCACCATCCCTCACGGGGGCTATATGATAGTTTGATAGAGCTTTTGTCATTTGGCAGTGGTGCCACGAACGTTTGCGATTATATGTTCATGAATGTGCTCTTCTATATTGCCATCTGCGTAATAGTGTGCTTATATTTAGTGACTGTATGACTGTACCATTTATGATGTTACCATGCACGCACAGTAAATCACTGTGAATGTAGCTTACCATGAGATATCTACCTTGAAAGATAGTCTCTCGTGATGCTTGAGTTGCTTTTGCTTTTAAGCGCCAAAGTCGGAGCATCTCGCTGTCCTCTCGCCTGGCTGGATGCTTTGTTTGGATGCTCCAAACAGAACCTGAAAAGTTTGTGAGGATGGATGGAGGATCTTGACGACGAAATTCTAAATCTCTCCCGACTGGCCATTATCTCAGCATCAGCAAGGTAGACTTACTTGCTAGAACTTGCTTTTATCCTTTGTGCCTCATCTTTTTTTTTTCACAATAGCTTGCTGATGGTCGGGCTGAAAAATATGCACATATGAAATTAGAATGACGTTTAATCCTTTTAAGTGTTTGTACATCAACAGGACGGGGAAGGCTTTAGACAGTCTGGCTGTGGCTCGAAACGTAATGTAAATTTGGTCATTGTTATACAGGTTGTCCATAAAGTCCCAGTACCATTACAAGTATCTATTGATTGTAATGGTACTAGGCTTTATGGACACCCGTTAATATTAAAAAATGACTGTGTGCCTGATTCTTGCATTTATATATACGGTGCAGGATTTTTCGAAGAATGCAAAATATAATGAAACGTGAGAGCACACGGGTAGAGTACGACAAAGTAGTCTTGCGATTTTAATTTCATAAATTTTACTCCATAAAAGTAGTCGACTGAAGCTATACTGTGCTACGTGGTATGACATTATGATCATAAAATCTAAAGAAGCATTGGGGTTTCTTCACTTACAGTGAATGAACTGACCATTAAATTGTGACCCCAAGTAGGTAAGCACATTTGTCCCTAAACTGACATGAAGAATCTTTTTATCGTTGTTTGTGGAAGATATTTAGAAATTGCATGTTTTCCATTTTATCGCGTGCCAAGCAATATGTTTACCAAACCGTTGCATGTTAATTCGATCGTCATTGTTTTTCTGTAGTATATATATAGATATATATTTTTTTTTCAACCACATACTTTTGAGCCATTTAATAAGCTTCCTTATTAAATGAAGATTTCATATGTAATCGAAAAGAATGGATGTGAATCAACCTTACTGAAGCATTATATGCGCATCTTGTATGTAAATAGCATGTCGTTTTATTTTATTTTCTTATTTTAATCCCTCTTATATTTTTAGATCGTGTTTAGGACAGCCTGCTAATTACCCTTGTAACAAGTGAAGATAGGCTCTGTACTAGCAAATAAGGTAGTGAGTTTATAAGATGCAGATAATGTAATGTTAGATAGATTCATTTGTGAAAGAAAACTTTACATGAAACGTAATGATCAACCATGAGACTTGCGTACGTCTAAAAATAACTTTTCTCTCCATAACTCCCAAACATCTTATGCAATTTACACTTTCTTTAAAGCTAAACTCGCCTTGCACGGTAGCTGTTGGTCCTGACAGGGGATTTCGTATCTATGAAATTAAAGTGTGCTCGTATTTCATGAAGGCTGAAGAAAAAAAATCCCTTTGTTATAAAAGAAAAAATTACTTTTAAAACATAGCTAAAGAGCTGAGCGCGTTGCCTCTTGTATAATAGCATAGTCCAGCCCTAAAATTACCTGGGGAAGAAAACGTGTTCTTTACGGTTCTGTGCACCAAGTTACAGGGTATACTTAGCTAGCTGTCTGTCGCCTCGACCATTATTCAAAGGAGAGAGAGAGAGAGAGAAAGAAGGAGAAAAAATAACGTCACTCTTCTTCAATGCAAGCAAAAATTTTGCTTACGAAAGCTAAAAATAACATCTAATGGAAAAAAGAACTGACGAAAAAAAAGAAAAAAGAAAAGATTGCCGAAAGTGGCTGGGCTGCTCCAGGTAGCGAAGATTCCTCAGGTATAATATGCAGGCGTTTTTTTTTCCTCCCTCTCTTCGCTGGGTTATAATTCTGGAGTTAATGCTGGGTTGTGGAAGCCAACACGCAAATCATGTTTATCATGCCCTGTTAATGAGACCTAATGCACACTCTTCGTCTTTCCTCTCTCCCTCTCTTTTTCTCCCTCGTACACATGCTGAGACTTTTTTCATTTTTTATTTTTTAAATGTTGGAGGAATCTCTTAGTTTCTGTATAGAAAGAGATTTTGGCGGACGTCGTCCCAAACAAGGAAGTCTTTCTAAGCTCCTCATGAATGACAGGAGACAATGATAACGAATCCATTCTGGGAAAAAAAATTCTCTCTCTCTCTCTCTCTCTCTCTTCTCTCTCTCTCTCTCTCTCTCTCTCTCTCAAGATGTAGTTTATTATTACCCTGCTCCATAATTTGTATGTGTGTGTGTGTGTTTGTACGAAGCAAGAATTATTTCACAGAAGCCGGATGCTTCGATATCAAGATTGCGATGACCGCGTACTGTTCAGCCTTGAGGCTGAATTATCAGCGCGTCTGAGAGAGAGAGAGAGAGAGAGAGAGAGAGAGAGAGAGAGAGAGAGAGAGAGAGAGAGAGATGATAGCTCCCGATATACATCCAGTAATAACTGATGAAGTGGGCTCCACCGCTCATCATAATACCTCCTTCTCTCCGCGATCACCTCCTCCTCCTCCTCCTCCCGTCTTCCTAACATGCTACCGGCCGCTGCTGCCTCTGCTCCTGCTCCTGCTCCTGCTGCAGCATTTTTAGTGCGTGTGGCTCGACAGCAGACCACCGAGTCTGGAGTGGCTGGGCTGCTGCTGCTGCTGCTGCCTGCCGCCGAGCAGCAGCTGAGAGAAGGCTGCCTACATGAGCCCGGGCAGTGCACCCGGGGGCGGTTGCAGATTCTGGTGCAGACTCTTGCGTTTCAGCGTCGGTCTATGGATTTCGGAAGTCTCTCTCTCTCTCTCTCTCTCTCTCTCTCTCTCTCTCTCTCTCTCTCTCTCTCTCTCACACACACACAAGCAGTGGTGGAAGAGAATAAGCAAATCAAATAAAAAAAAAAAAATGACTGACAGTAGGCTGAAAGGAAGACCCAGCTCAGCCTCGCAAAGAAAAGAGGATTATAACGGCTTACATTGCCGTTACCTGGGCAAACTCAGTATGTAGATTTTGGACAGACTTTATACCCGTGTATTCTGTCTTCGCTTCTTGTGTTTCGAACTTCTTGCCATTATTATTATTATTATTATTATTATTATTATTATTATTATTATTATTATTTTATTATTATTATTATTAGATCTTGGATATCAAAATCAATTAAAGCTTAAGTAATTTGTTCTCTCGACCCATTCACTTGATCATAACGGGAACGAAGTCAGATATCCCTTTATTTATTTATTTATTTTTTTTTTGACAAGCAAATCATCGCTGAAATAGATACGACAGCATTGGCAGGACTAGCAGAAGCATGTTCTTGTGCTGTCTGGTGTAGTTTGCTTATTTTCCCTCCGTCTCATACTCTCTCGATGTTTGGGTATCACTTTGACAAACACTCCAGGGACCCTCCTTTGTAGTTTTTTTCACCATTTTCATCTGCCTGAAGTAAAAATCTCTCTCTCTCTCTCTCTCTCTCTCTCTCTCTCTCTCTCTCTCTCTCTCTCTCTCTCTCTCTCTCTCTCTTTACTTGCACCCACTTATAATTCTGAACAGAACAGAGTAGATACTGAAGGAATAAATACACGAATGAGTCATATATATATTATATATTTATATATATATATATATATATATATATATATATATATATATATATATATATTCATACATATATCTATATAATGTATCTGTGTGTGTAGAGATAAACATAAATGAAACGCTAAGTTCGGTCATAATTAACCATCACGTCATTTCTTGTCTTGCAGGCTCTAAGGTAAAATTTCGCAATCTGCTCTCTCTCTCTCTCCTTCTCTCTCTCTCTCTCTCTCTCTCTCGTCTCTCTCTCTCTCTCTCTCTCTCTCTCTCTCTCTCTCTCTTCTCTCAGAGAAAGTCTTATTCTCAGACACATGATCAGCCACAGGTTCCAGTTTGTCAACGCATCACAAATATAAGTTAAACATGCACATTCCAGAAGTTAACATAGCCATTTTAGTGTGTGTGTGTGTGTGTGTGTGTGTGTGTGTGTGGGTCACTATTTCATATCAGATGGATTTAATAGAAAATTATTTTATTTAATTGTTTTATTTAATAATAAACGTGCTAATCATTGAATCTCGTAAGTAATGTCTAAGGGAGCCATAGGTTGAAAAGATAGGAATAAAGATTATAAAGATTAAAATTCCCTGTACATTTATATGTATGAGTGTATATATAAGTATGCATGTATGTAAATATATATATATATATATATATATATATATATATATATATATATATATAATATATATATATATACATATACACATAACTGTAATAACTGGGAACAGTCCAAGGCAATAAATGAAAGCAAAAAGACAAGACACGGAATGATTTAACTGCATTGTATGGGTTTGGCTGTTTCACTTGAGAGGAAAAATCAGTAACACAGTGTTTCTTAACATATACAGAAGTAGGTTTTAAGTTGAACTTCGTCGAGAGAGAGAGAGAGAGAGAGAGAGAGAGAGAGAGAGAGAGAGAGAGGAGAGAGAAGAGACAGAGAGAGATAGCATGATTGCAGTTTGTAGTATCACTACGATTCACGGGTATAGAAATTTTAAGCTATGAAAATAAGAAAAACGTAACTAGAACCAATAATCGTAATCTTAGCTCACTTATAAATAAATCAGATATTAATCTGGGTTTACGAATGCCTCCTATCAGACAAGGGCACTGCAATACCGAGAAGGAACGCTGCGAAGCCTCCCGGTTCTCGAGAGAGATCGCCATTACGAGATATCATGAAGGGAGGAGAGATGATTTTCCAATTTTTTTTGCAACTCGATGATTAACCTACCATCGTAAATTCATCGGGGTAGACTCGTTTTCTCTCGTCTATTGTCAGCAACGCCACTAATGCCAGCAGCGGCAGCAGAAGCAGTAGTAGTACCAGACGCAGCCGGCGGTAGAGCAACCTCCGTCAGTATTAAAACCCCTCCCCCCTCCTTCCCCTTCCCCCTCCGCCCTTCGGTCGCTGGTTGTGATGTAATGGCTGTCGATGAACAACATTGGTGCAAGACACACGTCTGCACACACACACACACACACACACACACACACACACACACACACACACACACACACTCACTCACACACTTGGCTACTGCACTTGCTCTGTTACTGCATTGTTAGCATTCCTCGGATAAAAGTTTTGGCCGGATGGTTTCCCTCGGGGATTTTATTTCTCCAAAAGTCTTAAGATTCTCTTCCTCTCTTATTTTATGCAGTCTTATTTGTCTTTTTTTTTCCTTCGTCAGTGTGGGAGGGGTGAGGGTTCATTCGTTTTGGTACGTTTTCGTAAACAAAACAAAAAAAAGTGAGTGAACATAA
>NC_061107.1:74622225-74672225 GCF_015104395.2 Macrobrachium nipponense | reverse complement strand
TACTTTCCAGTAGTTAATATGTACTCATATTTAAACTGATTATAACTAGCTTAAAGAAAGTTCTTTTCATTTACAAATAACTTTCAAATATTTGAAATCAAATATTTGAAATATCAGTGACATTCGGTTTTACTTATGTATACATTTGCTCAACCTTTTGTGATCAAAATATTAGTAAATTTCAAAGGTTGCTTTAAAATCAGCGTTACTTTTAGAATGTAGATCAGGCTTGTATGAGGATTTGTATGTGAATTTTACGAATTGGATCATCATTACCTGAGCAAATGTCCTGATTCTTCTACACAATATCCCCAACAATAATAGAATTGCTGGGAATGTGCAGTTTTTTATTGATTGAATTGTAAGCGCGATATTTAGCAAGAAAAAATGAAATTATCAAGAATTGCGTCAAATGCTAACGGGAAAACCATGATTTAATATCGAAGCTAAGCCAAACCTAACGGTACCCATTCATATGACAATCATTGTTGTAGAGGGAAGGATGGGGAGGGTGTCACAGAATGGAAAAGGGCGAGGAAAAGACAGATGAAGTGAATAGTGGCCAAAAGCAATGTTACCATTGGGCAAAAAGTGTGACGGTAGTATTCATGAGGGATGCATGGTAACCAAACCTACCAAAACCTACTCGAACTTCATCCACGGTTTTGTGTCCCTGCATCTATATTATTATTAATTTCCAGAGGTTTTGATTCTGATGAAGAATGTCCTAAATTGTCGATAGAAATACTTGAACATGTTTTATAAACTTGTTGGTGGTAGTGTAATCGTTAATGTTTTGAGTAATTGTCGTTCATTGTTAAACAATTTAAAACTCATTCTGCAGTAAATTAGCCGTACAGTAGCAAAGCTGGATTAATTAATGATAATGATGGAAGCATGATATCTACAGAAAATATAGAATATATTTGTACGAATGGATGTATAATGGTCCGGTATGTATAGTTTTTAGACTCCTGCAAATCCGCATACCTTAATATGTTTACTTACATTCATCCACGTATATACAGATGTATTTATAACAATCCAGTCATTTATTGCGTCTAGTATATGTAGTAATATGGAGGTGTCTTTTATTACCTTACGCATGGAGACTTCAATGGCAGTGTCAGCAGTGATCAAAGTTTTGATTTATATATTTTTAAATCATTAAGTTTCATGAATACACACACACACACACACACACACACATATATATATATATATATATACTATATATATATATATATAATATATGTGTGTGTGTGTGTATATGTGTGTATGTAAGGAAGATGATACAAGACTTTCTTTCATATTACATATAAATGCAATGGGTAATCGTAGCGTTATAAATGTATTTACACACATATTTAGGATGTGTATGCGTGAGTCTGCAAGCCCATTTGTACACTTGATATATGTATGTATGTATATGTATATATGTATGTATGTGTATATGTATATATATGTATATGTATATTTACATACACACACACATATACACGCACACACACACAAACATATATATATATATATATATAGAGAGAGAGAGAGAGAGAGAGAGAGAGAGAGAGAGAGAGAGAGAGAGAGAGAGAGACCTCATCCTTAAAGACTTCCTGAGAAACCTTCTAGCTCTACCCCCTCCGAAAGAGAGATGGAAATAGAGGGATGCATAGATGAATGTATATGTAAATAACTTTAAATATTGACGTAGCTGTTTTTAAGTCATGAACTCTAAAGACGTTGCTTTTCGCATAGACATATGATTATGAAGGCAGTGTCGCCAGTGGGTGTTCAATAAAGCTTTTTCCCGAGAAGAGAGAGAAAAGAGAGGGGACGGCGGACATGGTGGAACTCAAGCGGTGGGACTACCCCACTAATAACAATAATTCATGGTAATGGGACATTCTTCGGCAAGACAATACAATAGCGAGCTTAATTCGAGAACCTTCGATGGAGGCGAGGAAAAGAGAAAGACTTTTGAAAGAGAGTAGGAGGAACTTTCTCTCACTTAAAAAGGCAAACGTCTTGAATTGTGCAGCGTCGGGTAGCCGGAGCCGGCAGTATTTTTCTTTCTTTTTTTCATAACAAGTCATTCAAGTTCGGAGAGAAGCACGTTGTTAAAAGACCTCTACAAATGCGTGTTCCTCACGCTATGCCATCATACAGCAAAGTGAAAATATAATTTGTAATTTTCATTGTTGTGTGCATTTTTATGTTAACAAAGTTTATAAGCAAAATGAGAAGAGGCATGCCTCTGATGACGTTCAGCCTTCACCTCCAATACTCTATAATACAGTTCCTTTTATTACGTTTTCTCAAGTTCTATGGTTTGTGGGTGATTGCTTGCATGCGTTTTTTTTTCTTTTGTACATTCAAGCATGTCAGATAGATAGGTTAATGAGAGGAGAGGAACCTAGATTTATAAAATACAGGCGGGTGTGTTATTCGTCATGATATTCGTGGAGCAGGGAGTTATAAGCGAGATAGAGGTGGACAACATAAAAAATGACACGCAGATAAGTGTCACATTCATCATCTGCCTTTTATTTAGTCTTTTTGTGTATATGCTTCTCTTATATATATTATATATAATTATATACTATAATATAATATATATATATATATATATATAATATATTAATATACATATACTTTTTATTACCTTCCGGAAGGGGACTTCAGTGGGAGCGTAAGTAGTAATCCAAGTTGTGGTTTCTTTATTTTGAACAGACGCGCACACATATATACTATACATACATACTCACACACAACACACACACACACACACACACACACACACACACACACACACACATATATATATATATATAATGTGTGTGTGTGTGTGTGTGTGTGTGTAGTATATATGTGTGTGCGGGTGTGTGTGTGCGTCTGTTCAAAATGAAGAAATCACAACTTGGATTACTCCTTACGCTCTCATTGAAGTCCCCTTCCGGAAGGTAATGCAAAAGACTGTATATCTAAGTTGTGATACGCAGATAAGTGTCATTCATCATCTTTCATTTATTTAGTCTTTTTGTGTATATGCTTCGATTATTATTAATATATATAATTATGTAAATATATAGATATATATAGATATATATATATATATATATATATATATATATATATATATATATATATATACAAAGTCTTTTGTATTACCTTCCGGAAGGGGACTTCAATAGCAGCGTAATAAGTAATCCAAGTTGTGATTTATTTATTTTGAACAGACGTACACACACACCTGCACAAACATATATACATTAATATATATATATAATATATATATATATATATATATATATATATATATATATATGTAGTATAATATTATATGTGTGTGCGGGTGTGTGTGTCTGTTCAAAATAAAGAAATCACAACTTGGATTACTCCTTACGCTCCCATTGAAGTCCCCTTCCGGAAGGTGATACAAAAGACTTTGTATATCCAAGTTGTGATTTATTTATAACTCCCTGCTCCACGAATATCATGATGAATAACGCACCCGCCTGTATTTTATAAATCTAGGTTCATCTCCTCTAATCAACCTATCTATCTGACAACTTGATGTAAAAAAAAAACCGCATGCAAGCAATGAAACGGTTTTATATATATAGATAATAGTATATATATAATATATATATATATATATATATAGATTTTTTTGCCACGAAGGAAAAAAATGAAAAAAGCGAGTTAGAACCGAGTACTTTCGGTCCGAATAGGACCAAAGAAAGTACTCGGCTAAACTCGCTTTTTCATTTTTTTCCTTCGTGGCAAAAAAAACCTTTATTTATACATAGCATCACGTTTTATATACTTCGTGATCAAGTTATTCACATATATATATATATATACATATATATATATATATATATATATATATATATATATATATAATAACCGTTTCATTCCTGAAAGCCTCAAGATGCTTGTCTGTCTGCAAATGTAGTTGGTTGTATAAACGGCCTTTGATTGCTTTACTTCGAGCTACTTATAACTTTATCTGCAAAGATATTTCCACCGGACTAATAGTGACAGCCACTATTTGTTTTTAAACTTTGCTCACCTAAGATAATTGAGATAAATTGCGATTTTGGGTTACTCGCACAACCGCATCATGACCACCGTGTCAGATGGATGGCCTTTTATGACATTAAGGTTAATTGAGGGAAGGCCTGTTTTTTGCGTAGTGGAATTAATTGCTCAGGAAGAGAGAGAGAGAGAGAGAGAGAGAGAGAGAGAGAGAGAGAGAGAGAGAGAGAGAGAGAGAGAGAGAGAGAGAGAGAGGTCTAACTTGAATTGAACTAATGCCATTGTATTGAAAAATAGATTGACAAATACCAAAGAAGCTTATAACGTTAATATAATTTGTGTATTGAGAGAGAGAGAGAGAGAGAGAGAGAGCGAGAGCTTGTTTCCCCAAGGAGAGGAATCGACTTGGAGCTAAGAGGAAACCAAAGAAACCACACCATGGAAAAATTGCTTGTGTCAAAAGTCAAGGCTGTTATCCTACATGAAACACCCTATTTCTCCATCATTCAGTGGCAAATGATGAGTAATTTTTTCACAGTATTGTAAGACAAGGACGGCAGTCTCAAATTCTTCATATGGGCAGAAGCTACATAGACTGAAATGAGCTGTGTAAAAAGGAGATCCCAGATACCTCCTGAAATTCAGTATTTATACAACGTAAGTAATTATTTTGCTATAAAAACGGAATAAATAAAACGAAACCGGGGCTCAAATATGGTCGCTGTTTTTATATGCTGCAACGGCCACATGGTCTTAGAGAAATGAAAAGATTTTTTGGGGGATAGATAGGCTCGGAGTGGATTATCTCTTCCTTTACTAGTCAAATATGAATTCTGAAATATTTTAAAGAGCCGTAAAACTACTCGTTCTGTCTCTTCAGGAAATACCCAGGTCGCATGCGCATAATCGGTGAAAGTTTGACGTAAAAGGAAGTCGTTACTGTGATCATAATGGCGAGAAAGAATACTGTAACTTTCATGGAGAGGTTTGAAAACGACGGAAGGATAGGGTTGAGTATGTTATATAATATAATATATATATATATATATATATATATATATATATATATATATATATATATATATATATATATATATATGACACTGGTGAAAATGTTATGTTACAACAGAATTCCATCTAATTAAAGGAGCCCATAAGAACACCAAAATATAGAGAGTACGTACTATATTTCAAAGACTGCTGTCTCTCTACTCAGGTAGATAAACAGTCTCTGAAATATAGTACATACGTCCTATATTTTAGCCTTTTTATGGGCTCCTTTATATATATTTATATCTATTTATATGTATATTATATGCGTGTGTTTGTGAACCACTATAGTGGTGGCTCGGGAGCAATTTAAGGCTAAAGATAAAGTTAACTAGTCATCTAATAACTCCTTGATAGCTGGACAGGTTGCGAGCACAACTTTCTTTTAACAGGTGTCTGTGCTCAACGGGTAAAAGGATCCTCAGCAAAACCTCCTATGAAGATGATCGATAAAAAGCGAAGGCGGATGGAGGCATTTGAAAGAGACGAAGCACAAAAGGAAATAACATGAATTATGTGATTGAAAGTCACATAATTCATTTTAGAAGTAGCGACGTGTGAGATTTTTTTTTGATGGGGATAAGGAATGAGATGTTGAAGTGATTTGAGTGAGGTAAGGGGAAAAAAATCTCGTAGAACTTTGTGAAGAACTAGAGCTTGCCAGGTGAACATTTAAAGTCGAGATACATTTAGTTTTTCGTCAAGTCACCATCATAAGACAGGAAATGAGATTAGATATAAGCCGTAAGAGGTAGGAAATATCTAAGGGGGACAACGATTAAAAATGAAAGATGAATATCATGAGAGAGAGAGAGAGAGAGAGAGAGAGAGAGAGAGAGAGAGAGAGAGAGAGAGAAATCGAGGATGTCTGTAAAGATACGCCGTGAGGGCATGGCGAGTGAAGCATCGTCAAGGAGAAAATGAGCGAAACAATGAGGAAAACGTGAGGAGCAAATGCCCCGCGCCGATGAAGCTTGAATGAGGCGCTATGAGGTGGGAAGAACAGGAGCAGCAAATGTCATGAGGAGTAAGAATACAAAGTAAGGAAATATTTTAAGGAAATAATTGGAAAGTTGTGAGGATGAGTTTGTGAAGTTTGATGAAGTCAGTTGCGTGGAAGGAGGAAGACCACCAAGAATTACAGTAAAAGGAAATCTGCCGAGAAAATTCATAAATGAATTAAATGCTCCTATCAATATAGGTACTGGTACAGAAAATACTTTTACCACTGAGATTACCGTCATTTCAGAGCTCTTTCATGTACATGAATAGCAATGTGGGAGAATGTATTTTCGTGTTTATAAAGAACTTTCGAGAGCCTGCTCAGGTCTCGTTATCAGTATTATTTTGTAATCTGTTTATATTCCTTTGACTTGGTCATCACTAACTCATCACTAATTCCACCATCCCTAAACCCATGAAACACGCATGTTGAAGAGTCTCATATCATCTTCATTGCCACCTACGACGATAGATTGGCTCCTGTCCCTGTTGCAGCTGCAAAGGTAATAATTTGGAAGGTCGCACCTGTGGAATGACGACCTCCTCAAGATTTTTAACTCATTTATCGACGGTCTGGAATGACTAAGCAACGTCAGGGACTCGCACTCGCTCCAGGGATCCCTCTCGGGTACTAGAAACGCCATCGTCAACATTCTTGAAATGAGTCTCTCTCTCTCTCTCTCTCTCTCTCTCTCTCTCTCTCTCTCTCTCTCTCTCTCGTTCAGGTTGTCAAGGCTGAATTCCGCTGACATTTTAGGTGTATGTCCAACTACTTTATTTGTAATTTTTTTGAAGTTAATGTTGTTATTGTTCCTATCCAGGACACCGTGGTCTTTCTGAGGAGACATTTCCTTCAAGCATTTATGCGTCTTGATTTTTCCTTGTGTTTGCACATTTGTCTGCATTTCAAAAATATTGCATTGCCATCGGTGTCTTTGGGTAACTTGATGAAGGTGCTATGAGCAGCCGTGCCGCAATTCTGATCTCAGGTGGACAGTGATACCTGTCCTGAATCCTGATGACATGACCGGATTACCCTTGTGACGGAGAAGAAGCGGTAAGCAGTCGAGCGACGGAAGGCAGAAGACAGGCAGTAAAATAAACCATAATTGAAAGTACACGATGTCCTTTAACCCGTGGCTATGAAGGTGTGGGTGTTTGTATGCGTGTTTGTGTTTATGTGGTGGTATGTGGCAGCTCCAATATTGTCTGGGGGGTAGGGAAGTGGCCAAGTGGGAGCGAGTGTCAGGCTACGTACGTCGAGCATCACTGCCTCACTGTCGTTCGTTCCTACCACAACACAGGAGAAGAAGAGTCGGAGAAGGAGGCACTTTCGCCCTGTCTTGCCTCATAACGATTTTTTTATGTGAAAAAAAGCTGCGTCTTTGGGAAAAGTTAGTGCCGATTTTGAATGATGAAAATGATCACGTGAGTGAAGTTTCTTACTGATGCCAGTGCGTCTGGTTTGCAGTTATGTCTGTCGGAGGTAAACAGCAAGATAAATAACTATCACGGTATTGTGTGACTCATGATCATCGCGTTTCAAATAGTGGATCTGTGTGTCATCTGTTTTGATAACCTAAAACTGTGTATTGATGGATATATAACGACGATGATTATCTATAAAAAAAGAGAGAAAACAGTTTTTATTTTTTTTTAAATTCAGTGCCATGTTGGATTTACTGTAGAACGTCAAGTTTGTGATAGTTCTCGGTGTTTTGAGGAGCAGAGGTTGGAGTTACGAGTTGAGCGGTTGGAGGAGGTACGGAGGTGTGCCTCCACCTTGCCAGGGGCTTTGCCCCGGTTTCCAACGCAGACGAAAGGAAGTGACGTTGAGGAACAATGGAAGGTGCCTTCTTTGGGCCCGTTGTGGTGAGAGTTAATGCTGTCTCCCACAACTAATATGCTAGTGAACCTCCCAACACGGTGTTAGTTTCGAGGCACCCTATCTCTACCTACCTACCGGGTTGCCTACCTATACTTGGCCTGCCCTCCATCCCTCTTCCGCCCTTCACTCCTCCTCCTTCTCTCCCCCTTACCCCTCTCTAATCCTTCAGTATGCCCATCCTCTCCTCCCCGCCTATTGCTCCCCTCCTCTCCCCTCCCCTCCGGTCATCTTCATTACCTTTAGCTACTGCTGCTACTTCTGCCCCGCCACCCTCATTCAGAAACGTGCCCTTCTGCTTGTTTCATGCTTTGTTTCCAAGTGAGGGTGCCACTGCTCGGTAGCGAAGACCTTCCACACAGGAGGAGGCTCTCTCTCCTCTCTCTCTCTCTCTCTCTCTCTCTCTCCTCTCTCTCTCTCTCGGGAGTGTTAGTGAAATCATCCGTGTCACTGAAGATGCTGCGTCAAACACTTTTACTTCAGTATCTTTTGTTATTTCTCGTGCCATCTGGCTTTGAGCATCACCTATTTACCTTTGGGATGTCCCTGGCATTGCACCAACGTTCCTGAAGATGCAAGGCTCACAAGCGGGTGGATTAGGAGGAGGAGGAGGAGGAGGAGGAGGAGGAGGAGGAGGAGGAGGGGAAGCGGATGGGTAGTAGGTTATCTCTGGAATGGAATGTCGCTAGGGGAGCGTTGGGGGGAGAGATTTTAAGGGGGGCGGGTGTTGTTCATCCCGGCTAGCCATTTGGATGGAGTTCTTGAATATTTAACTTAGAAATGAACGGCGAGGCAACAGCAGAAGAAGCATTGGTTAAACGAACAGTCAGTTGAAGATGGATGAATATTACAGCCAATTAATTGCTTTATCCGATGCTCCAGTTAATGTCTGCTCGGGATTTATTCAGTACTGATTCTCGTCTTTCTCCTCCTGCGTAATGACGAAGAAAATCCTTTACATACATAAGAAGCACAGTTGCAGGAAGAGTTGAGACATTCTTCGCCTCACTCCAGTTATCATAAAGTGAAACCGAATTAGCGCTTGCTGCATGAGTCACAGGCAGGTGCTGATATCACAGTGCAATCCCGTTCAAATTTCTCTTGAGTTCTTATTTTTTGCAGTTGTTTTCTTTACTCCTTGTGTTCTCTCAGTTTAGTTCATTACCTTGTTCATTCTCATCCACCATTTCTGGTCTTCGCAAACTGGCGTCAATTTAGATCAGCTGCTGCTGGTGTTCCTCAAGATAAGCCACGTCAAGACTTTTTTCGTGACGCCGCCGCTGGTGAGTTGCGTAACGAACGTGGATCTTGGGAAAGGCGTCCTCTCCTCTCATCTTCTGAAATGAAGAAGAGCATTCGGGAAACCTCTCTCCTTGATTGATATCAGGCAACCTGATATCTCACAGCTTAGATAGCTGGAGCCGGGAGGACGTAGCGATGGGGAATTCGCCGTTTGGAGTCGCGAAAGCTCCAGGACGAAGCAAAGATACAAGGAGGAGTCTTTGTAACAACTTAACGTTGCTTCAAAGAACTTTTGAGTGGGAGGGGGAGGGGGAAGGTGCTTTGGGGAGGAGACAGTCGGAAGGCTTAATGGTTCTGAGGAGAGTATTGTTCTGTTTGATGGGTAGGGAGTGAGGTTTGTTTGGGAATGGGTAGTAGGGAAAGGTTTGTGCATCGTTTGCGGCATTGTTAGTTACCACACAGGAAGCAGTTTATTAAACATAGTGTGTGTGTGTGTGTGTGTCTGGTGGGTGGGAGGGGGTAGGTAGTCCCTTGACGTGTGTATTGTCATCCCTGCTGAAGAGAAAGAGATGTGAGCGGATGGAGAGAGAGAGAGAGAGAGAGAGAGAGAGAGAGAGAGAGAGAGAGAGAGAGAGAGAGAGCGGATGAAAGGAAGTAGAAAAAGAAAGAGAGATAGATAAAGGAAGGATGGATGACCCCGGGGGTTAGAGCACCATTCCCCCATGTCACGTTTCCTCTGCAGTAGTCAGTGAGTGAGTGCGTGTGTCAGTCATGCAAAGCTGTTTTCCCCCCAAAGATTTTCATCTCTCATTGTTGCAGTCGGTAAACTGTGCATGTGATGTGAGATCTGTCAGATTGAGGTCTTGGTGACGAGTGCGGGAACTGTTTGATTTCCTTGAATTAAGTTTTTTCTTCTGGTCAATTTCTGATGTAGGATGGACCAGACGTCGATCGTGTGAAAAGGTTAGTTAATGATTGATTTTGTGTTGATTATGATGCAGTTTAGTGCTTTGTATGTGCCCGAATAGAGAGTATATTTATAGACTGTAGTTGCAGTCCCTGTCTTTAGTATGTGAATAGTTGAAGTCACTGTCTTTAGTATGTGAATCACACTGCGTTGTAAGTTTCAAGTGGCTTATGGCCATAGCAGCACATTGCCATCTACTACTAATATACTTCATGATAATACCACCGTGTTTTGATGTAATTACGTATAGATGTAATGTAATACCACCGTGCTTTGATTTAATTACGTACCAGATGTAATACCGCCGTTTTTTATGTGATTACGTGCCAGGTGTAATGCCACCGTGTTTTTATGTGATTACGCAACAGATGTAATACCACCGTGTTTTGATGTAATTACGTACCAGATGTAATACCACCGTATTTTGATGTAATTACGTACCAGATGTAATACCACCGTGTTTTGATATCATTACGTACCAGATGTAATACCACCGTGCTTTGATGTAATTACGTACTTGATGTAGCTAATGGGATAACGTGATGCATCGTCGTGCGCTTAAATGGTGACTGATACTAGCTTTATGTCACGGGATATCGTATACGGGATCCATAATGGCAGCTTGTAATGTTGAGATCTGAAGTATTTGATATGTGTCTTGTTGCTAACAATGATTTTGGTCCAAAAATGCATTTATTACGTAGTAGGCCTTATGCTCCGTTGACCCAATAACTGTGAATGGTGATCCCACCCACAGTGGCGGAAGCTGACAATAGGGCCACCTGAGGCTTCCTGCTGGTGATGCCATGGTTGGACTTTTTTTTTTTTTTTTTTTTTTTTTTTTTTTTTTTTTTTAATTGGGCCAAAGGTCTGTCAAAGAGAAAGGGAAATAATTATTGTCATTTCAAAATTCAAAAGCTTCGAATATTGTAATTGCTGCTAGAAGCGTCGCGTGCGGATGCTTCAGTTAGGCGTAATGTTTCCTCTTAAAAGGTTTCTTGTTTATTGCCTATTGAATGTGGGAAGACGTTTGATTATACTTCATAATTTTTTTCTTTATCTTTGAGATTTTATAATATGTTTGTGAGTGACATACATACATACATATATGCGAACACTTATTATATGTGTGTGTCTATATATATATTTATATATATATATATATATATCATATATATATATATATAATATATGAGACGTATGGACACTTGCCTACATACAGACATTTCGTTTGATTCCGCATAAAAGGGAAAATGGAACATTAATTCCCCGTTTACATGTGATCTTGAAAAGCAAAAAGATCGTCTCTTTATATAATAATACTTAAAATGTAGTTAATTATTTACTATTCTTATAATTACTGAGGTAGGACAATCCAGAGTGATGCTTAGTTGGAATAATCTGTCGGCTCTCCAGGGGTTCCTTGCAGTTTTTTTTTTAAAAGTTCATCAGCTGGACAAAGATGAATGTGAAAAATTTCTCAAGGACCAACAGATTTAGAACATTATTATTATATTATTATTATTATTATTATTATTATTATTATTATTATTATTATTATTATTATTATTATTATTATTATGTTATTATTTTTATTTTATTTATATATATACACAGTCCCTCTAACTCAGCTGGGTGGTACTTATAGTGTGGGATTCCAGGGTTGCGTTCTGCCTCCTTAGGAGTCCATCACTTTTCTTACTATGTGCGCCGTTTCTAGGAGCACACTCGTCTGCATAAGTCCTGGAGCTACTTCAGCCTTTAGTTTATTATTATTATTGGTTGTAACTAATCGAACAAAACGCCGTAGCCAAAGAAAAATGTGAGATTTTGTAGGTGAAATTACGGATTTGATACTGTATTTATATTGTAGATAACCTTGTTGTAGTTGCTTTTTGTTGCACTTGTAAAATGAATATAGACTTCTCTCCTGTCGCTACGTTGCTCAGGTTATATTATACGCCAGTCTTTTCAACGTCGCATATCATAGCACCACGTCTGAACCTCGAGATATTATTTAAAAGATAACTAACTTTGGAAGAAAATATCAGTTTTATGATTGCCTGAACTTTAAGTTCTCGCTTTTATTAACTTTATATTATATAGCTCTCGCTTTACGTTCTGGGGTAACTGGCAGACATTTGCCCTTCTACGTGGGAGTTCATTTCTATAATTTGGCCTCATCCTTCTACCGGCAAATATCTGCATCAGTATTCATCGTGACAGCATCTTTGTACTCGCAGGTGCATGGCTTGGCTTCTCATTATCTCTCTGAAGTATTTTTATCGCTCTTTCGACTCGCTATATGTTATGTCATTCAATTTCATTTTTACTCTTGAATTCGTCCCATCTTTTGATTTACGAACTGAATTTGGATAAACACCATTCGACTTTACAACGTTATTAGGGTCTCACGATAGTGATGCGAAAAAGACTCTATTCTAGTGGTGCTTTTATAGTCATTATCTCGGCCAATTCCTGAGAACATTTTATGACAACGATTGACTTTGGACTGGAAGTGTTCCACCATCATGAGCTGAAATAAGAAGTGCTCTCATGCATGACGAAACCACTTAAATCAGTCTCTCTCTCTCTCTCTCTCTCTCTCTCTCTCTCTCTCTCTCACGGGAGAGAGAGCGCAGGTGCGCATGTAAGCGAAGGTAAGGTGGACTTTAATGCTTTGTAAGGTCGAAGGGAATTAGAACGTGGAAGTCTATAGTGTTGTTGCATCATTGTTCTCATGGTAATTGCATATGACTCATAGTCTTTGCACCGAACGGCTGTAATATTTCAGTCATTTTATTGTGCGTTGTGCTTTGCTTTTACGTGGGTTACCGTTACGTAGTTCTTTTGTTTTACGTTATGGAAAACAACCGTGCTTTGTTGCTTCTGTCTAGAGAATCCACTTATATATTGTATATGAGCTTCAGGCGTGTGTGTGTGTGTGTGCATGTCTGTGTAGAGAGAGAGAATATCCCCGTTTTCTTCCATTTACTTCATATGGTCGACAAACCGTTGGTAACACTTTACAGGACGTTTATTGCTATAAAATTCATACAAAACGAACAGTTTAGGAAAGGATGTCTCACGAAAGTAGAGTTTTTTGGTCTCACGAAAGTATAATTCTTTGGTCCTACGAAAGTAGAAATTTTGGTAATATGGAAGTAGAATTTTTTGGTCCTATGAAAGTAGAATTTTTTGGTCCTATGAAAGTAGAATTTTTTGGTCTACGAAAGTAAATTTTTTTTTTTTTTTTTTTTTTTTTGTCTCACGAAAGTAAGACTATGTTGGTCTAACGAAAGTAGAATTTTTTTTGGTATTATTTAAGTTGAATTTTTTTTTGTCTCACGAAAGTAAGAATTTTTGGTCTCACGAAAACGGACAGCAATGAGAAAATTTCCCCCCCCCCCCAAAAAAAAAAAAAAAAAAAAACCCCCCCCCAAAAAAAAAAAAAAAAAAAAAGTATTTAAAAACGAAATTTTGACAGCTAATTTACCTAGCCTGTTTATTCGACAGTGAAGATTAAGTTGACAATACGTCGCAAAATATCAGATTTTGTTGTGCTTGACTTTGATCGTACAGCGATCATATCACTGATATTGTTCTCCTTTATGTACCTGTTTATAAAGATAACATAGATTAAAACTACACTTGAAATGACTTGCTTTTATGATATTTTTACAAATATCATACTCCAAATTAGCTAGATTTTCCACCACAAATAAAACAAATACCCTGGCAAAGCGTTTGTAATGCTTGATTTTTTATTTTTTTTATACAAATGTTGTAACCTTTGGTGTGATCCGTTATCTCTATATTATAATCTATTTTCTTTATACGAAAATAGATAAAAAAATAAAGTGGTTCCGAAACGAAACTCGTGAGAAAATGGGGCCGAAAGTCCAGAAACATTGAAAACAAATAATATAAAGTTTATTGAAAAAATAATAATAATAATCGTATTTTGCAAATAAGCCGAACTGAAAACCACTATTTCAGATAAGAAGTGGATAAGCGTTTAGAATGACTTTGATTGAAGACAGTTTTCTTTCCCTCATTTCGAGTTAAACCAATGACCAATCACTTAAAGGAGAGGAGAGAGAAAGGAGAAAAGATAGAGAGAGACGAGAGAGAGAGAGAGAGAGAGAGAGAGAGAGAAGAGAGAGGAGAGAGAGTACATCACTGTTTGCAGCTACTGTAACTAAAAACGCATCAGATCTTTTTTTGGCCTTCATTTTAAGTCGACCTACACAATTTAAAGTTAATTATATATATATATAAAATATTATATATAAGTATAATATATATATAGATATATATATATATATAAAAGTCATATCACATTTCCGTGATTCATATAAATATATCGAGCTACAATGTCCTTTAATATCTAATTCGCTCTACCTCGGAATTAGTATATTTTCATATATGCTTAACCGATGGGGAATTTATATATATATATATATATATATATATATATATATATATATATATATATATATATATATATATATATATGTGTGTGTGTGTGTGTGTGTGGCGGGGGTTGTTGGGGTGGTTAGAGAAAGAGAGAAAGAAAGAGACATTCCTGTACGACCTTCCTAATTTCAAGTCGAACCATATATCCTAAGGCGATGTAGATTTTTGCAAAGCCGTGTCTTGCATACAAGAACATGGCCAACCGCATCCATTGGCGGACCTCCGGTCTGTCATTTAGAATAGGTGATGATTACAGAGTTGTGTCTCCCTGCTCCCTGAAATCCTGGAACCCGTTCTCCCGTTGACAATTAGTGAGTTTAAAAGCAAATCTCCTTGGGCAACGGCCGCCATTATGCTCGGTAACCACAACCGCGTTTTTGCAGTTTGAGGCTGTACACACGAGAACCTACCATGACATTGTCTGTGTTGAATGACAGAATTCCCCTGCAAGAATTGCGCTCGGGTGCATCTGTACGCGTTTGCTGTCCCGATAGATGGCGCCACTGAGTGCTCGACACTGTATTAAAGATAAGATTAGTTTTATTGCCTCTTATATTCAATTTTGGACGCACATTAACCCTAACAAGGATCCTGCCGTTTGGAAGCCTTCGGAAGAGTTGGATGTCACGAGACGTGTTCACGCGAGCAAAAATTGAATAAGATGATGTGATGAGTCGCAAAGCCGTGAAATGATATGAAGCTCTTGATCAAGGCATGCGGTACAGACGCTGCTTTGTGTTCCAGCTGGCCAAGAGTGAGATTCTTTGCAAGGTACCTTTTATGTGACGTTATTTGTCTTTTCTTGCCGAGTCACTTTCATTTTGTTTAATCCCGTGCGACAGCTCACTGCGCTGAGCCGAGAAGCTCAGCTCATCGACTGTGGTTTCCTTCCCCTATGAAGATGCAGTCACCTCGCCCCTTCCCCCCTTTTTTTTAAGGAAATGGAGATTTTAAGTCTCTCTCTCTCTCTCTCTCTCTCTCTCTCTCTCTCTCTCTCTCTCTCTCTCTCTCGCGCGGAAGAAGAAGAAGGAATTTTAGATTATGCTTCGAATTTTTATTTTAAAAACATATATATACACATGTATATATAAATTCACAAATATTAAGCACTGAGTATTACTTAATATCGTATTCGCTATCCTCTTGAAATTGCTGAATCCAAAGGGAATTATAATTGGTAAGTGCTTCTGTCCCAGCCAGGAGAAATAGACGAAAGGTCAAGTCGACTTTTTTTTTTTTTTTTTTTTTTTTTTTTTTATAACACGAGGCCCACCAAGGTATAGCGAATTCGATATTAGCCTAAGTGACATTTGTGCCATATTTGTGATTTACAAAGCCATGCATGATCAATTATTTATTGATAGGTTCCGTTTTTAATGGTCTTGATAGAAAACATGAAAAACAAATGTTATTTATATATATATATAATATATATATGTGTGTGTATATATATATATATATATATATATATATATATATATATATATATATATATATATCTATAGATATATATATATATATATATATAGATACTATATATATATATATATATATATATATGTTACGCAAAATGTGGATAATTGCCAAATGTGTACATTTTGCAATTAATTTTGCCTATTGTGTACAATTTGCAGGCACCAAGCGCTGCAAATTGTACACAATTGGCAAAATTAATTGCAAAATGTATACATTTGGCAATTATCCACATTTTGCGTAACATATATATATATATAATATATATATATATATATATATATATATATATATATATATATATATATATATATATATATATATATATATATAGTCTGTGTGTGTGTGTTTAAAAAAGAATCACATACTTCAGTTACTTTTATTAGGACACCATGGTTACGATTGGCAAATTGATTAGAGGCTGCCCAGTATCTAGTTCTGGATAGGAAACGAAAAGGCATCATTTTGTTTTTTAACACATCAGGCATGACAACGTCGGAGACTTAGTCGTTACCCAGAATGTCACCGTGAACACAATAATTGTTCCTTTGACGTACAATGAACTATATTATCGGAGAATGTTCGTCTGTTACCGGAAATAAATTGTTACAAGGAGTTACAAGGATTAGGATGTCTCAAAGACTTGTTAGTCCATCCCAGGAGACATCGTGTGCTCACTTATCTGTAGGAGCAGGTTTTACTGTTCATTCACAGTGTCCTTCTAATGAGTTTGTCAAGCTTTCTTTTCAACCCTTCCACGCTGTTGCTGTTTACAACTTCTGGGGGCAGTTTATTCCACGTGTCACATATCTTGTATGTAAAGAAGTTCCCACAGTAGGATGTGTTATATCTCTTCAGTTCTAGTTTCCATCCATTATTTCTGGTCTGGTTATCGTTTAATAATGTGAATAGGTTACTGTCTACTTTTTCTATGCAACGGGAGTTTCACCAAGGAATAGGTTCAGAACTGGAAACGGTTCTTTATGAATGCCGAGAGACGGGAGATTAAGTAAAGATAAACATATTAATTTGTACATTTCGTTGTTTTTTCCCACACACTACTTCAATAACTGTCACAGCTACTATATATTATGTTTGACGCTTTTTAACCCGGAATGAGTCCGAGCAGCGCTTTCTTCACGTGTGAAATCGGGATAAACTCCTGTGTCCTTTGTGTATAATCATTTATGGGTGTGGAGAATAAAGAGAACTCATTGCTAATGCTCTCTCTCTCTATCTCTCTCTCTCTATCTCTCTCTCTCTCTCTCTCTCTTGCAGAACAAAAGATTATACAATCAAAAGAAAATGAAAAATGGGACTTAAAAGAAAAAACCCTAGTAAATATCAAGCAAAACCCCAAACTATTGTACTCGTATGCGAAAAAGATGAATAAAAGAAGAATAGAAATAGGCCCTCTAAGAATTGAAGGGAGATTAACGAATGAAAAAAAGGAAATATGCAACATGTTGGCGGAAAGATATAAGAGAGAATTTACCCCTAGTATTGATAATGAAGATAATGATACAGAAATAAGGGATGAAAATAATGAATATTTATCAGACATAGATATTAATGAAGCCGATATTGTGCAGGCTATTAATGAAATTAAAAATGGAGCTGCAGCTGGGCCTGATGGTGTCCCTGCTATTTTGTTAAAGAAAATAGTTCATTCTATCGCAAAGCCACTTGCAATATTATTAAGACAAAGTGTGGATACAGGCAAGGTTTATGATGAGCACAAATTAGCATATATTACCCCTACTTTCAAAAATGGATCAAGACTAGAGGCAAGTAATTATAGGCCTGTGAGTCTAACATCACATATTTTGAAAGTGTATGAAAGGGTAATGAAGAAAAATATTATGAAACATTTAATAAAAAATAATCTGTTTAAAATAGGACAACATGATTTTGTACCCGGAAAAAGTACACAAACCCAACTGTTAGTCCACTGTGAGAACATATACAAAAATATGAAAAACGGAAATGAAACAGATGTGGTTTATCTAGACTTTGCAAAAGCTTTTGACAAGGTAGATCATAATATATTAGCGAAGAAAATTAGAAAACATAATATAGCGGATAAAGTAGGAAGATGGTTAAAAGAATTTTTACACAACAGAAAACAGATAGTTATTGCAAACCATGAGAAATCGGATGAAGCTAAGGTAATATCCAGTGTGCCACAAGGTACGGTGTTAGCTGCATTACTGTTTGTTATTATAATTGCAGACATAGACAGTAATGTTAAGGACCCGGTAGTGAGTAGTTTCGCCAATGACACAAGAATAAGTAGAGAAATTACTTGTGATGAAGATAGGAATGCGCTACAAAGAGACCTTAACAAAGTATATGATTGGACAGAGGTAAATAGTATGGTATTTAACTCTGATAAATTTGAATCAATAAATTATGGAGATAAAGAAGGAAAGCTATATGCATATAGGGGACCTAATAATGAGACAATCACAAATAAGGAAGCAGTTAAAGACCTTGGGGTGATGTTGAATAGGAACATATTATGCAATGATCAAATAGCAATTCTATTGGCAAAATGTAAAGCAAAAATGGGAATGTTGTTACTGCACTTCAAAACAAGAAAAGCAGAACGCATGATTATGCTTTATAAAACGTATGTTCGTAGTCCACTTGAATATTGCAATATGATATGGTACACACACTATCAAAACGATATTGCACAAATAGAGAGTGTACAATAGTCCTTTACAGCTAGAATAGAAGAAGTTAAGGATCTTGACTACTAGGAAAGAGTACAATCTTTAAAATTATATAGTTTAGAAAGGAGAAGAGAATGCTACATGATAATTCAGGCATGGAAATAGATAGAAGGAATAGCCGAAAACATCATGGAGCTAAAAATATGAGAAAGAGCAAGCAGAGGTAGATTAATAGTGCCCAAAACTATACCAGGAAAAATAAGGAAAGCACACAGGACATTAATCCACCAAGCACCAGCATCGACAATGCAGCATCTATTCAATGCGTGTCCAGCTCATCTAAGGATTATATCAGGAATGAGCGTAGATGTGTTTAAGAATAAGCTCGACAAATATCTAAGCTGCATCCCAGACCATCCAAGATTGGAAGATGCAAAATATACCGGAAGATGCACTAGCAACTCTCTGGTAGACATTAGAGGTGCCTCACACTGAGGGACCTGGGGCAACCCGAACAAGATGTAAGGTCTCTCTCTCTCACGACGATTGCGAGGACAACTAATAGAAACCTTTAAAATACTGAAAGGCATAACAAAAGTAGACAGTAACCTGTTTACATTAAACGAAGGCCAGGCAAGAAATAATGGATGGAAACTAGAACTGAAGAGATACAACACATCCCACTGTGGGAACTTCTTTACATACAAGATATGTGACCCGTGGAATAAACTGTCACCAGAAGTGGTAAACAGCAACACAGTGTGGAAGAGTTTAAAAGAAAGCTAGACAAAATTATTAGGACACTGTGAATGCACACTAAAACCTGCTCCTACAGATAAGTGAGCACATGATGTCTCCTCGGATGGACCAACAAGTATTTGAGACATTCTAATCCTTGTAACTCCTTGTAGCTAGCTCGCTCTCTCTCTCTCTCTCTCTCTCTCTCTCTCTCTCTCTCTCTCTCTCTCTCGGTAATAACGAGAAAAGGTGCTCTGGCCAGACACTTTGCCGGCAGAGGAGGACCTGCCATCTACCTGAGTCAATTATCGTCATTCCAGACCATTGAGAAGGCGACTCGAGAATAATGTAAGACTTGCTGCATTAGTGCAGGCAGTGAGTAATCCGACACCATTAGTTATCTGCAATTATAGTTGCGATGTCATTCGAGTCGATTGTTGACTTAAGAGAGAGAGAGAGAGAGAGAGAGAGAGAGAGAGAGAGACTTTGTTTACTAATTGTTCTCTATTATAACTTGAAGGAAGATTTTGATTTAATTTGCCATGCCACGTTCTTTCAGTGTTATAACATGAAATACTTTATTAATAATTTCCATTTTCATAATGAGAGAGATGCATCTTCACTTAATTGTGAAACGAAAACCTAGAATAGTCTCAATTCCACAATTTGAGATATTGTCAATTTTAGTTTTCATTACCAGCTGCTTCCAATTCCATAACACTGAGATTTTGAAACTGAATTGTTATTACCAAATGCTTTCAGTTCCATAACACGAGAGATTTTGAAATTGAATTGTTATTACCAAATGCTTCCAATTCCATAACACGAGAGATTTTGAAACTGAATTGTTATTATTTAATCTTCATTAAAAACTGTTTTGCATTTCGTTTCATCTTCTCAGCCTAACCCCTAGTTGGGGTAGTTGTTTTTAATGACGTCCTGCAGCTGTTTCTATTGTGAACGGCTCATTTCATGGTTGGTTTTGGCAGATATTTTATGAACGGATGTGCCTCCCTATTTAACTAGTCTGTGGACCGGCACCGAGGTGGGTTGGGTTGCCAGAAAGTAACATGTGAGATATTCATTTTTTGAATGAAACTCGCAGTATACCGAAGCTTCTCTTGTAATGTAGCGCGAATTAAAGCTTCCTTTAGTATTTATCGAGTTTAGAGCCGGGGAGCAAATTCCCTAGATGTATGGGTGTTTTGCAACAGCCCCCCCCCTAGGTTAGGTTAGGTTAGGTTAGCTAGGATTGGTTAGGTTAGGTTAGGTTGTATGGGTTGGGTGTGGGGAAACATTACGAGATTATTTTCAAGACAATTCTATGGTTAGGTTTTGAGATATGGCGTCCCGCTATTTTTTTTTTTTTTTTTTTTTTTTTTTCATCTTCTTCAAGGAAAGGTCTCGGTACTGGGTTACATCTCGGGAAAATGCTGCCGGGGGAGTATTTATAATAGCGAGTTAGGCGACCCTTCTCACTCTCCTGTGACTCCTGGCCACATTATAGGGTTCTCATAACGTTAATATTTCCACTCGACACCTTGTTCTGCAGCCTAGTACCAATGATTAGAATTGGGTATATTTTTTTTTCTTCTCTTAAGATTTAAAATTCTACCGTTGAAGTGGGTACATTTTTTTCCTAGGGATTTCTGGGCTGCCTTATCTTCCCTAAGCCCTTTCAATCTAATTCGATGCTGTTAAATATTCTGGTGTTTTTCCTTAGATTTTAAGGTTTCAGCACGTCTTTGTTGAGAACTCACTTTTCCCTATAATAATTCTCTCTCTCTCTCTCTCTCTCTCTCTCTTATCTCTCTCTCTCTCTCGCCTCTTCTCTCTCTCCACCCAATCTCTCTCTCTCTATATATATATATATTATAAGATATATATATATATATCTATATATTATATCTATATATATATATATATATATATATATATATATATATATATATATATATATAGTTTTAGTCTTCCTTTTTCACGAAGATAGATATGTGAGGTTATAGTCCACAGGGGAAAAGAAAAGCTGAAATTCCTTTTAGCTCAACAGTGTCGGCCTCCACTGGCCCTTATTGAGAGCTGTTTATTAATAAACGGCCTCTCGATAAGGGCTAGTGGTTGCCAAAGCTGTTAAACTAAAAGGAAATTCAGCTTTTCTTTCCCCTGTGGACTATAACCATATATATATATATATACTATATATATATATATATATATATATATATATATATATATATATATATATATATGACCTTATTCTTCTAAAAAAAAATGGCTGTGTTACATAGTCATAGTGTATTTTAAGGACATTAGTAACATCACAACCACTCTATTTCTCAATATTTTTGGATGAGTTCTTCACTGAGAGCCTCGAAGTCCAAGAGAAAAAAATTTAAGAAATTTTCATTCCTCGGTGGGTTTCGAACTTGTGCCAACCTATAAACCCACCAAGGAAGTTGATGAAAATACTTGTAGCCTCTTTCTAACAATGCGGGTTCGAACCCCTCTTAAGAAAAATAAATTGGTCGTGTATTATGAACTTCAAGTCTGTCAGTGGAAAGCACAGCCTTGATTATTAAGAAACTGAGAGGCCATTGTGGCGATTACAATGCATGAACATTTTCCTCGTTGGACGAGTGGTTTACGTGCTCGCTTACCAATTCGGTAATCGGGAGTTCGAAACCCCGCCCTGCCAACGCGGAATTCGTTTCTGGTGATTAGAAATGAATTTCTCGATATTACGTGGTTCGGGTCCCACAATAAGCTGCAGGTCCCTTTGCTAGGTAACCAATTGGTTCCTAGCCGCGTAAAAATACCAAATCCTTCGGGCCAGCCCTAGGAGAGCTGTTAATCAGCTCAGTGGTCTGGTTGAACTAGGATATACTTAACTTTATGCATAGATTATGATAAAGCTGTAAAGTAGATGTCATATATACATTATTAATATTTTAAGGAACGCTTATGATTTTACTTGATAGGCAGTGATTGCAAACAGGAATGATTACTGTGATACTAACAAGATGTTTGACGAGTAGAATTTTTACGTGAAATATACATAACTGAGAACGGGAACTCTACTCGTTAATATCGCCAGTACGTTGTTGAAATCCTGTTCATCATATGTGAGGTGGAACTGAAACTGTATTTTAGTGTCAAATCATGATCGTTTAATGCATATTTGCATTGAGGAAGTATTGACGTGTTCGTGTTATGTAAATGGATATTTATTGTACGAAACGACAAGTGCTTCAGTTGTGAAAGTATCATGTCGGAGGGACAGGCTCCATGGCACAGTGTCCTAAGTTAATACGACGGCGAATAAAGCTGACTAAAATGATTGAGTGACGGGAGACGATGTTTTGATGAAAGGCGAAGTGGCAGGGAGAAGACGCCTCGGGCAGACATCTCCCTTCCCCGCCTGAGGATCCTCACGGGAGAGACAGAGGCCTGCTTCCGATGGCAGGCCTCGTCACCCGCCCTTCCATCCCCTTGCAATCCGCTCGGCTCGAGGAGGAGGTGGAGGAGGAGGAGGAGGAGGAGGAGGCACTGTCAGGATGGGGCCCTCCGGAGGGTTGACGTTCCCCCCCGGGGCCTCTCCCATAGACACTCACCTGGAAGAGGGGGGCGAGGAAGCCCACCCTCCCTTGTTGGACCCCGTCGAAGGGGGTGCATCTAATCCCCCTGGGCCTTCCCCTGCGGCCTGGAGTTTTGGTATTACCCACCAAACGACTCCACCGCCCATACTGCTCTACCCTGAAGGTAACTAAGCCATCTCTCTCTCTCTCTCTCTCTCTCTCTCTCTCTCTCTCTCTCTCGCTATCCTTCTCTGTGCCTCATCTGCCTCTCTCACTCTTTCTCTCGTTTTCTCTTGCTCTCTCTCTTCTCCCTTCTCTTATGCCCTATTCATATCTTTCTCTCTCTCTCTCTCTCTCTCTTTCTTCTCTTGTGCACTGTTCATCTCTCTCTCTCTCTCTCTCTCATTTCCATTCCAGGATCTTCTGGCATCGCCCCTCGACTTTGTCCAGAAGGGCGTGTGATTCGTTCACTTTTTTAAAGGATTACGAAAGAGGAAGTTCCTTCCCAGGTAAAGTATGTGACTCAAGAATTGATTCAGTAGTGTGAAATATGGGCAAGGAGTAGCAGAGTAAGGGTTGATTATGAAAATCTTTTAACACATTAATTATAAATCATAACAAAGAATCGTGACCCCATTCCGCAGGAAATGAGTGCACTCTATGACTGAAGAGAAAAAAAAAAAATATATATATATATATATATATTATATATATACACACACACACACACACACACATATATAATAATATATATATATATATATATATATATATATATATATATATATATATATATAGTGAGTGTTTGCGTGTTTTAAAGATGCAACCATACCCATGTTTTGAAATAACTAATGACTTATATGGAATGTCTTCAGTTCCTGAATTCACCTCAATAACCACTCGTCTGTCATACGAACAAGACAGCTGCCTTCACGCAATGCTAAAATGTGTAAAGGTTAATGGAAATATACTATTCATTCCACTTTGAATAACAAAAGTTTGCCTTTACGCTAAAAAAAAAAAAAAACTATAACCTTACAAAGACAAGCGCGGCCTTCAGGTAGTGTATCACTGACGGTGTTCCTTTCACGTATGCTAAGAATGGTTTGTTTCCTTACAAGGAAGAATGACCAGGTTTGTTTCCCTACAAAGAAGAATGACCTGGTTTGTTTCCCTACAAAGTAGAATGACCTGGTTTGTTTCCCTGCAAAGTAGAATGACCTGGTTTGTTTCCCTGCAATGAAGATGACCTGGTTTGTTTCCCTACAAAGAAGAATGACCTGGTTTGTTTCCCTACAAGGAAGATATTCCTGGTGCCTTAATGAGATACTCCTTACCTTTTCTGTGCGATCTTGTACTCTGTTATAAAACAAGAAATTATCCCAATTACTTCAGTGTCAGTTAGCTACGATCCATCATCCAAAGATCTGGATACCAAACAAAATTAATTAAGAATACCTGTTTTTTTATTATTAAATTGTTAGTTCTATTGATAGCAACAAGGTTACTGTCTTCTTAGCGTTTCATGCTAGATAACCACGCCTGTTATATACCTCAGATATGCTTTTTCCACTTTGTTGTGAAAGCCAAACCTGACGTTCACTTGCTTATGGTGAATGGTTGTTAATATGATTATTTTTGGAGCATAACAACCCAATTATTACACACTTCGAGAGAGAGAGAGAGAGAGAGAGAGAGAGAGAGAGAGAGAGAGAGAGAGAGAGAGAGAGAGTCTTACTAGATATCCAATTCTATTGTTTTATGCCGAGTCTTCCCTTTATTATGAGACCAATAATATATGGTTTTCACCTGTCTCCTTGAAGGCTGAGCTTTTCACATCTGCCCCCTATAATAGGAAGCACAATGTTCCCCTATCGACACCAGAGCTTGAAAAAGGGTCACCACCACGACGATGCCTTTTGAAGTGGGTATATATCATATTCTTTTCAGATAATGGCTTCCTTTACCAAGGAGGTTTGAGAAAGGAATTGAAAATACGAGTTAACCTCGAGAAAAGTAAACGTAATTTTTATTCTTTACATTCCAAGACTGACCAGTCAACGTGCTGCCAGTCAGACCGTAGTCGAAAACATCGCCACTGGTCCGAATAAATCCTCCTACCCCAAAATGAGTGCCCTTTGGGTTTATGGGGACTTCCTACCCGTAATTTCATGCGGGTATAAGCGAATGAGAAACCCAGTTTCAGTACCGAAGAACTGCTATCAGTTGTAACGTTCTAAACAATGATCTCATCCCCCGTCTCGTCTTCGTGGACATTTCTGTACTTGACTGCCCGACAGTCAATCCTCCGAATGGCTTCATCAGGCGACGACTACAGGATTGGTTACCGGATGCTCGTCATGTTCAGCCATTGGGGATTGCCTTTTCCAAAGTGACCCCATTTGTCGTTGTAACCCTGGCGACGTTTCCTGTCGGCTGATTTGGAGGAAATTCCAACGAAGAATTAAGTTTCGCTGAAACAGCTATACAGCTGCGCGAGTTTCATTGTCTGGTGCGGGTCTTAAGAACACAAACACTTTCAAAACTTATTCGAACGTTTAAAATAAAAAAAACAAAAAGGAAAACCTAGTTTTTCTGTAAACAGTGTATACTTAATGATTACTTATAATGTATGAAATTTATAATTAACTAATAAAATTTATTTAATTGAAAAAAGTTGTGTAGTTCGCGCACACAATATGCTGTACCAATCATTTATATTTAAATATAATTATAATGATAATTACTATATATAAGAATAATTATTTATAGTAATACCTAATAGATAAATATAATTCATAATTGTATTATAACTACCATATAAGGACATAGTAATTCCATGGAGATAAATATAGTGTATAATTGTACGGTGCATATTCGTACTTAGAGAGGATGTTATTTTATATGAAACAATGACGTATCCTTAGTAAAAACATGGAAAAGAAAATCACCGTATATTGTGCACTCATTTGACCGATGATGATGACATTGTGCGTACAATTCACTGTATATTATGCACTCATTTGACAGATGAATTACAAGGAGTTACAAGGATTAGGATGTCTCAAAGACTTGTTAGTCCATCCTAAGAGGAGACATCATGTGCTCACTTATCTGTAGGAGCAGGTTTTACTGTGCTTTTGTCTAGCTCTCTTTTAAACTCTTCTACACATTTGATGATGACATATTGTGCATGAAATTTTTATTTTTATTTTGCGTAGTACATGCCTATGTGTAGCCAGGATGTCGCTGTATCCGAATAGCCGAGGAGGCATTTACTCTCTTTTGGGAGCCATTGTTCCTTAGGCAAAATTCCTGACATTCCTCAGACACGTCCAGATTGAAAAGGGGCAATTTCACTAATTGTGTATCATTATCCTCTTTCCCGGCATGTCGACGGTATTCAGCAAATTAGTTTACATTTTGTTTCGACTTTCTTTTTTATGGCAGTTATTTAATCATTTAGCCCCCAACTTTTTTTCTGAATAGTTCCGTTAATCTTCAGCTCCCTTCCATTTCTTTAGTTTGTTAAGGATTGAGCCTTTTGCGTTCTTGTTGAAAAATAGGAAACAATAATACGGGAACATTTTGGTCGAACCTTTGAAGGTGAAAAACCCTGAGATCGTTAAAGAAAACGCGGGCTGTTCTATGAGCAAGAGCCCGTGCTGGCATAAGGCCAGCTTAATCTAAAACAACAAATAAAAAAACGAAAACAGTTGTGCTAAGAAAAATGCTGACTTCTGAAAAAGTTGGCAGATAATCGAAAAGAAAAAAATCGGTTGTTTACTTAGCATTTTCAGATGACCAACCTAGTAGACTTTTAGAAAAAGAAAAACCATTTCGATGAAGATTCTGAGTCTGGAAGTTTATCCTGACACGTTAATTCTTGACTTTATGAGGCATAATTTTACTTAGAAACTGTTATTTGATATTGGAGTTTTCACGCTGTGCCCTTAAGTCTTCTCAGCATGATTAGTTCCGAAGTCGTGTTCAGATTTATCGTAAATTTACTGATATTGAGTTATTGACAGTCTTTTATTTATGTTTTACTATTCAAGTAAACCTTGACAGCGGGAGAAACGAACGCCAGATACATTCTAAGCACTCATTAAAACAGGAAAATTATATGTTCAAGTCCTGAATATAATAATGATGGTTGGAAGGTAAAATTTCACCCTGTATGACCGACCATCTGAAAACACAATTCCTCCAACAAATCCACGGGTCGTAGCGACCTGGGCGTTTGAATACCAAAAGGAAGGTTGTAGGATTGAAACGTGTTGCCCTCCCCATTGCATTAATATTCTCCCCAAGTTAATGACAGTGTATGTAATGGTTCTGCCGTGAAGAGTGATTTACAAACCTGAAAGGCCTCGAATAGCGTTCCCGTAAAAAACAGCGGGGCCTATTCCGAGACAAGATTTGTAGGCCTCTCAAAGACCAACTGAACTAAAAGCCTATTCCATACATATGTATGTGTATACATACATATAATATATATATTTATTATATACTGAGATTACCTTCCATTATCGATATAGTTATGTCTGATAACATCTGATGACGTGGCTTTTGACTTGTTAATAGAGGGGCATGTTATATTAAAACATTTGTCTGTGATTTGATAATTGATGAAAAATGCCACTCATTCCTGTTACTGAGGCTTTAATGGAAAATTTTTTACTGAATGAAAAACATATCTTCAAATCAATATTCTGAAGCTAAGGGTATAGAAAATGTAAGTACCATGAATTTCGGTATTTTTGTGTATGCGATTTTTTTTAAAATTACGGTATAAAAAACATGAGTACCCAATTTGCTGCTCTTGGGGTATGCAAAATGCCATAACAATATATATATATATATATATATATATATATATATATATATATATATATATAATAAAAGGAGCCCATAAAAACGCCAAAATATTGAAAGAAATTACTATATTTCAGAGACTGCTGTCTCTGTAATATAGTGCTTTCTTTCTATATTTTGGCGTTTTTATGGGCTCCTTTTATTAGATGGAATTCTGTTGAACACACACACACACACACACACACACACACACACACACACACACACACATATATATATATATATATATATATATATATATATATATATATATACACATACATACATAGACTGAATCGTTTTACAACCCTTCCACGTAATTAATCATTCCCTTCGCACAGGTCACCACGAAATGCAATCCAGCATCGAGACTAATTCCTTTTTTCCTTATTTTTTTTTTTTTTTTTTTTTTTTGTCCTTCGCAGATGGTGTTGTTGTGCGTGGCGGCGGCATGGCAGGTGGTGCTCAGGAGTTGGAAGACTTGATCCACCTGGCTGGACCCCTCACCGAAGACGCTGTTCTGAAGACTCTGCATGCCCGCTTCTGCCAAGGGCACTACTTTGTGAGTAGCGGGATTTATTCCTCTCATATTTGAATGACATACTCCGTATAAAATAGTAGATTTGAATTATATACTTTGTATGAAACAGTTGATTTGAATGACATACTCTGTATAAAATAGTAGATTTGAGTGACACTCTGTATAACATGGTAGATTTGATTGACATGCTCTGTATGAAATAGTAGATTTGAATGACATACTCTGTATGAAATAGTAGATTTGAATGACATACTCAGTAGATTTTAATTATATACGCTGTATGAAATAGTAGATTTGAATGACATACTCAGTAAATTTGAATGACACACTCTGTATAAATAAGTAGATTTGAATGACATACTCTGTATAAAATAGTAGATTCGAATTGCATTACTTCTCATAAACATGATTTATAATATACCCTGTGTGCTAAATGTTTGAAGATTTTTGGGACTATTATTGTATTCATAGTTATAATGATAAAGATTTATTTCCATCAAATACAACGCATCACTTACGCTGGAATTATAAAGAGAAAATCAATAAACTATGATATATATAATATTTGTCATTTTCTTTCCACAGACGAATGTGGGCCCCATACTTCTGTCGGTGAACCCCTACCACGAGCTTGGCAATGCTCTCACTCTCACGTCTACAAGGGCGGCGCCCCAGAGTCCTCACCTCCTACGGGTCGTCCACGAGGCAGTGCGGCAGCAGAGCGAGACGGGTTATCCCCAAGCCATCATACTCTCAGGTAACTTTCCTTCTCTCTTCTCCGGGTATTATTTGGGATAGTGTTCTTTGGAGCTTGAAGTAAGAGTTCTTCCTCTATACACAGTCGGCCTCGTGATACTTGAACTGTTCAGCATAAACGGTAATTTGGGATTATTTTTCTTCATCGCCATAAATATGACGTTGTCTCTCTAAATTGACGTTATCTGATTTAAAGCAAGCGCTCTGATATTTACAATGGCGAGTCAAATTGGCGTTATAAGATTTTTTGTTTTTGTATTTTATTTATTTGATTATTTGTTTTTTATTTATATTTTTTGTACCCTTAGGAACCGATGCTGTTAACTTTGCGTATTCCTTTTACCTTGAGTTTCACGTTTTCTGTTTTTTTCCCCCATCCTTGAATTAACAGCATTAACTCTTTTACTTCTCCCTATGGTTTCGCAGGTGCTTCAGGGTCAGGCAAGACCTACACATCGATGCTGTTGCTACGACAGCTGTTTGACGTAGCAGGAGGCGGCCCTGAAACAGATGCTTTCAAGCACTTGGCTGCAGCCTTCACAGTCCTCCGATCCCTTGGTTCTGCTAAGACCGGCTCTAATTCAGAATCTAGTCGTATTGTAAGTTCATAATCTGTCTGTAGTTTGTGATGGGGAGCTGGGGGTGGATGTCGGAATGGAAAAGAGCTAACACCAAAGCAATCAGTGGCAGCACAAGTTACTTCCTCCCAAATGAACATAGTATCATTTGAGAATAAAAATAATAAGCACTATCCAATAATTGCTTTCCTTTTCCCTTGTTAAGGTCCCATCTCAAGCTACCCTTTTTTTTTTTTTTTTTTTTTCCCTTTTTTTTTTTTTTTTTTTTTTTTTCAAAAGTCTTATTAGTTTTAGATCAAGGTAAGGTATAACGCCAGGAGTTTATGTGACATGAATCAGTCAATACTTACAAAAAAAAAACAGCATAAAACAAGCAAGTTATGCTTCAGGGTATGAAACGGGAATTATATGCTAGGTATTCATTTTACTTGGTGCATACTCAAATCTAAACTATTAGAATGCAAGAAACTAACGATTTGCAACAGTAAAAGTAATGGTTATTGGATGGAAAACCCGTAACTTGTTCATTCAGTTTCGGTGTCAACAGGTTTCATTTTACTCTTGTTTGCAAATATAAAAAAAAGAATTTTTTTTTAAAAGAAAAAGGGCTCTGCCTTTAATACGGAGGGGGGAGGGGTTCCTACGCCCTCCCACCTCCTAAGCCCCTCAACTCTGCCCTTGTATACCATTACCAAAATAACACTGTGGTTCAGAGCACGTTCACAAATATTCAGGATTAGAAATAAACTCAGTAATCATTAATCAAGAATAGATTAAAAGATGTCCTGCACTAACCTCTAAAAATAACACTTCATTTATTTTTTCATAGGGTCATTTCATCGAGGTGCAAGTAACAGATGGTGCATTATACAGAACTAAGATCCACTGCTACTTCCTTGACCAGACGCGGGTCGTCCGGCCTTTACCAGATGAAAAGAATTACCATATATTTTATCAGATGTTGGCTGGACTAACTCAAGATGAACGTGGTAAGTAAAACATAATGTATCTACAGAAAAAAGTTGATGGAGGTTCTCTTGTTTTCTGGGATTCTGTTTATCAAAGGTCAAAAGGTCTGCACAAAATTGTATTTATCACTGAGTTTTTATAACTGAATTCACTGGTAAATGATTTCCTTAAAGGCTAGCGTGTTTCTCATTTTTAATTAGTATATGAACTTGTCAGGAGCTTTCAGTTTGTATCTGGCCATCACAAAATAATTTTTTAATAAATACTAATCATGACCTCTATTTCCCTTCAAGCAAAGTATCAAACTCTTAGGCTCTCCAAGAAACTTTTTTTAGATTTTAATTTGTTTATTGTAAAAAAAAAAAGTATTTTGCTATATCTTTTTATTCGTTTGTTTTATGAATTCCAGCCAAGCTCCATTTAGAAGGCCATAATGTAAGAACGTTGAGATACCTGAGTGAAGGGGATGTACGCCAAGATGAGGCTGAAGATGCAAGAAGGTGAGATTATTGTATATTCCTGTTTAGAAACTAAGCTGCTTCTGAGTATAAAGCCTTATCTGTAAATAATAATGATATTCCAGTGAACTGGTGCTTTATTTTTACATTTTACTTCATAAGTAATTAATCTATGCTTATGAATCATAATTTTGTAATGTCAGGCATGTTAAGAAATGTTTGGTGTATGATCTTGGTTTATTCAATTATAAGCTTGAATTGTTTGTATGTATGCATTTTTAGTCGTTTTAAGTGATGATGATATTTTTGGTGCACCATAAGTTGAATTAGGCATTAGACAGGATTACATATAGGACACATAGCATTAACTTGCAGAAGTTAAGGTATAACTCCTTCGGTAAAGGCAGTCTGGAAGGAATCCATAGTTTTTCCTGGGGTGCTAAGGGCTAAGAGGAAATCAACAAAGAGATGGCAATTTGCAACAAGGTACAAGAGGGGAATTTCAAAAGCAGTAGAAGTGGTGGCAACTTAGTCCCGACGTGAATTGGGTTTGAGTCATATAACAGTTCATCTTCAGCCAAAGCTTTTACAGGAGCACCTATTGATATTTTTGTCACAACCTCATAGCTCTAGATTGTCTTGCATTGAGCTTATCGAGCAACCCTCCAGTAAAGAGGTTTTTCCAATAAAGGAGCTAACATGTTCACTTGACACAGCAAGAATCATAGAAGAGGTACACGCAATCTCTTGCCACTGTTTGTAGTTTTTTAAATTCCTTTTTATCTTCCTTGAGAACGAGAACTGGATATATGCATCATTATCAGTCTATGGATATGAATCATTCCTCAAAAGTAATGCTACTTAAGAGATTTTACATTGTCAGTCCAGAGAAACTACAGGCTCTGTTTGGGAATTTTAAAAAGAGGTTACAGATCTTTTACCAAAGCAAAGCCATGCACCTGTGTTAATAAGTCTGCTCAGGGAACCATATGAAGTCTTGGGATGGGGACCAGTGAAGGTCTTAATGTTGAAACAGCAGTCCTACTGTCACTGGTATCCTCAGAGTGTAATAAACACCATGAGGCATCAAATTAAGTTACCTAAACGAGAGTATGGTTGCATGGAAAGATGTATGGTATTTATGTCCAAAATTTTATGATACTAGAGCTAAGAAAGAGTTGCCATAATGAGAGTGGGTGGGCTTTAGTGGACCTTCTTGCTTTGGGCTTAGGGCTGAGACTCACATTCCAGGAGGTGAAGATGATTGGACGGCCAAGTCCTTAGCTGTTCATATAAGAACTCCATGGATGGGTATTTCTGGTGACGTTGGTCCCGTTGCTGAATAACCACTGGTTCCATGCAACGTAAAAACATCATACAAACAAACAAACAAACAATCCATGGAAGGGTTGGATTATGAAACCTTTCTCTGTTTAGTTAAAGTACAGGTGGTACCTTAAGAAATCAAGATCATGGAGACCTAGATGACATAGATTGATCATTACCTATCCTCCACTCCAAGACTTATATCATTCTAATTACCCAAAATTATTATTGAGCCCGGTGTTGAGGTTAATTATTGTGATTATTATTCAGCTCAAACTTATAAAGAACAGTCAAAACTTTTTCAGAATGATCACAAACAAACCAAACTTGTAAAAGGATTCCAAATAGTGTTAGCAGTAATTATTGCAGTAATTACTGTAATAAGTATCATGATAATTTAACCATTCTACCAGTCATACATAACATTCAGAAGGAAATGTGATACAGTGGGGATATCATTAATAAAATCTAGGGAATCTTTTTCAAAGCAGAAAATTTGAAACAGGTTATTCTCCGGACACTTCCTGATACTTATGGCTAATTGAATAATCACAACAATTTATCGTCTTGAAATTTGTGTATAGTCTTGCTTCATGCAGCATTAGCAGGTTGTGTTTTGTAGATTGCTAAAGCAATTGGTTGTTTTCTTATGGAGATTTCTAAATAAATGATTGCTATATAATTAGTATAAACGATAATGTACCTGTTTATTAAGTGTTGTGACACTTTTTCCCCTCAGATTCGAGTCATGGAAAGCATGTCTAGGGGTGCTGGGAATTCCATTCCTAGATGTTGTGCGAGTCCTTGCAGCTGTTTTACTCCTCGGAAATGTTACCTTTATTGAAGGTCAAGGTTTAGAGGTTGACATTCAAGGGGGTAGTCATGAGCTGAAGGTAACATTCATAGCTGAATTTCAGTTTAATTGGTTTTGTTCATGTGTTTTTTCTATTTTTAGACTTAATTGCTGATGATATTTAATCAAAATTTTAAGCATTAATTACTATATGCTATATAAAAGACTACAGTAGATTCGCAACAACCGTGTATCTGATGTCTAGGTCTGTGTCCCTTACGACGCTCCTGATTGGCTGTTGATAAGCCAGTCACAGGGCTGGAAACTCTGTCTCTCTCGAGAATTCACATAGGCAGGATGTATGTTCCACTTCTCCTGAGAGATACTTTTGAAAGATGTGTCCATCAGGAGAGGTGGAACATACATCCTGCCTATGTGAACACTCTTGAGACGGAGTTTCCAGCTCTGTGATTGGCTTATCAACAGCCAATCAGGAGCCTGATAAGAGACTGGCCTAGACTTCATGTGCACGGTTGATGTGAATCTACTATAGTGATAAATATGATAAGTACATGTCACTACTATACTAACCAATTCATATGCATTAAGTTTCCTATGCACAGAAAGCCTTTGCTTTACTTAATAGGTTATTTGCGTTTTGCAGAGTGTTGCAGCATTATTAGGGGTATCATCTGCTTCCCTCTACCGTGGCCTTACCACTCGTACTCACAATGTCCGAGGTCAACTCGTTAAGTCCATGTGTGATGCCAATATGGTAAGTACATTCTTATCATCGTTTAATTCCTTTTATTTAAGAATAATATTTTTACAAATTTTCTACAAGAATTAAATTCATAGTAGTAATTACAATATATTTTGAAGATTCTTATTTGTTACAATATTTGAACCATTTTTAATTACAATTTTTGTTACCTTTCATCAAAAGGTCATACAGTGTTATATGTTTATATTTGGATACTGAATGATGTTGGTCCTGGGCAAGCTGAACTTAAAAAAAAATTTAATAAAGCTTATGTCATACAGTTTTAGAGCAGTAGGTCATATATTTTCATATTTGGCTATTAAATGACATTGGTCCTTGACCATTTTAAACTTCAGACATATAACCATACAGAAAATACAGTTTATCAAATATATTTTTAAGCTGATTCTCTTAAAAGTGATTACCTTCCTCATTACTGTTTTGTTACTGCCATTTGACCTTTTTAGACATAGAAGTTATAAGTGTGGAGAATTGGTATAAATCTAAAAGGGAATGAAATTTAGAAATAGTATTACATATTTATGGCATTTTTAAAATTACTTTTGAGTCTGTAAACATAGAAAAAGTTTTGGGTTGTTAATAATGACAGGTCTAGAAGTCTTTATTTTGGCGGTCCACATAGGATTATTACACACACACTTGTATATATGTAAGTGTTTACATAATAAAAATATGGAATGTTAGTCCATATATATAAAAGTCTAAAACTAAAGAGGTCAACCAGATTGCTTGCAGGAATGTGATCAGACTAGAGACGCTAAAGATGACTTATACAATAAAAGTAGGCTAAGATAACATGCCGTCACCTGTAGTCATTCAATTGTTTATAAACATTAGTCCAAGCTCCCTGCTTGAGACAACTACCGCCTACGTGATCTGTAGCGTGTCTCATTTTGATTGTGTGTTCGTATGAAACTATGTCATTTGTATGTATGTTCATATGTTCGAACTACTGTCTGTTCCTTCATAACTTGTAACAGAGATGGTAGACAGCAGAACAGAGTTAGTGATCGTCATTAGAAGACCTGTACCTCTTTACCTAAGCTTTATCATGTAGAGGAATAGGATTAGCCATCATCATTGGCAGAAGCGATCAAGCTATCGTTATTAGAAGACTTGTACAATCATACCTGATCTTCACCATGTAAAACTTCAGAAGAATATACAATTTTTTATACTTAGTGTTTTCTACAAGAACCTCCTCACCATGAGTTTAACACATCGTCGTAATAACCAACAAGATAATACCGACTTCGTAAATGATCTACAAACCCCCAGACACTCCATTGAAGATGGAAGTGCAATACCAACCGACTTAGCGTAAGATTATCGCTAGTCTAACATTACCTCATAGGGCGCCTTATCATACAAGGCACAAGCCCTAATATTGGTGGCAGCGGTGGGATTCGAACCCACGCCTCCGGCACTCAAGAAACAAAACCGACGTGTCCTTTTCCTACGACAACGCAAGCTTCGTCTCTCATTAGAATCATTCAAGAAAACATCGTTAGTGAGCGACTTCAGAAAACAACAAGAACTCTTTAACGACGACGAAAGCAAGAGATTCTTCAAGCAACCTAGTATCATCGTTAGTGAGCGACTTCAGAAAACAATAAGAACTTTTCAACGACGACGAAAGCAACAGATTCTTCAAGCAACTTAGTATCATCGTTAGTGAATAACTTCAAGAAACAAACCGAACGCGTCTGCAGCATCGGATCTTTCAAGGGCTCGAATCATCGAAACAACGCGCACGGGGGAAACTGAAGCCAAACCAGGTCATCCGCTAAATAGAGAAGGAGGACCAAGGCCGTGTGTCGTTATCGGAACACCGTGACTTCCCACAAAAGCAAGCTAAGTACAATTTTTTATTCATTTGGAGTAACTTTGAGTGTTTCCTTTGCAGGTCGAATTTCGTTATTCCTGTGGCTGAAGTTACGAGACATTCTTAATCTTACTTTTTTTACAGAAATTATCTACATCATTGAGATTTCGCTACTGCGAGTTTTTATCTTTGAGTGTCTGTTTCCAGAAGTTCTACTGAAATATCATAATCATATATTGTGTTAATTTTATCATTTTGGGTGATTATTAATCTCTTACGTAACAAATTATATTAAACAGTGAATATGCGTTTACGCAGTGGACGTCTGTATTTATACAGATGCATGGATAGGGTCGTTAAGCACCGTAGTGATTAGAAAACACACAAAAAACAAGTGGAACACCCGTACAAATCTATATAAATTAGAGGTAACATTATTTCGGGTCATGACAATAAATGCTCCTTTGCAAAGTCCCGATCGCAGTTAGCCCTGAGTTTTTGAGTTATATAAAATATCGAACCTCAATGACTCAACTTAACTTTAAAAATATGGCTGGATTGCAAGGAATAACATGTCTGTAAAAAACTTTCATCAGGCTAAATGCGCTGACCAGGATCCCTCACTATTTCAAATTTTAGCAAAGAATGAAGTACAAACAGTTAATATGGAATGCAGTAGTGATAACTTGTCTTATTAGTAATCGCTCAGTTCCTAATAGTTCGTCATTCATTGCTTTATACGTAACCAGCAACATAATGCTAAAAACACACAATACGTTGCCGATGGTAATAAAGAGAAGGATCCTAATTATTACAAAAAGAAATAGAAACAGTAGCCCGTTCAGAATCAAACAAGCAAATTCGGTGACTGTGTCACCTAGTCAAGCGGTCAAGGTTAGTTAAATCGCCGAGTTGTCATTGCAAAGCACATTCCATTTAAGCGACTTCAGCGGAAAGGGAGAGCGATGTTGGAAAAATTAAAAAGGATTTTCCTATGAAACACACGACCGTATAAAGTAATCAGAGCAGGTTTTCGTTTTTTTTTTTTAATACATAAGTTATTATAAGTAGTGGTGGATAAAGCCCGACTGTACGCGCCGTAAAAATTAGAATATCTTGTTTATTCCTTTAGTACACGTAATATCCTGTATTTACGGACTCACCGTCTGTTGTTCGAACTTCCCTAATGAGAAGTCCGGATAAGCGAGCGTTTACAGATACCTCTATAGTTATAAAAAACATTGATCTGTATCTAGTGTAATTGTAAGATTCATCTAGGGGTATACAAAATATTATCTTACATCCTGCAAAATAAGGCGTGTTTATCAAAGGAAAATCCTATAAACCTTCAAACATATTAAAATCCGTTTGAACAAAAATGAGACAGTTAATCAAATAATAACTTATATAAAGGAACTATACATTTGTCTCATAAATCGTAACATTGTTCAAATGACCCAACAGAATTCTCCCACAACCGCAGTCGCACTTTGCACGCAAAATCTCGAGAAGCATGCACCCTCGAATGTCTTAGTGCGTGTAAAAAGACTTTGCTGGGAAATGAAATTTTAATCCTTCCCGACACTGAAATATAACGATTTCCGCGAACAAAGCCCCAAAAGTATACATATCGTGGATACGGAAGTTATAAATATCGCATTTTTTATTGTTGCTAACTTTTAATCCCGCCCAATCAGTCGTGGATGAATCTCTCTGTTAATCTATCTAAAGTAATATCCGTAAAGTCATTCAAGCAGAGGTGATTCAGCAGAAATTTTTTTTTTATCTTTTACCTGAATACCAGGAAGTTTCTCCACTAGCGAGTGATCTCTGGGAAAAACGGATGTAATTTAACACAAAATACGGTCTAAGGACAAACATAAAGCTATATACGTACCTTCGTATAGACTCTCACTGCAATTTCAAAATAGAGATAAATGACGAAGTTGAAATATGTTAGTAATAGGAGCCATTAGGAAATCAAATAGCCCATATAATTTTCCCTCAAAAGTCATGCCATAAAAGATCGGACTTGGCGTATCTGCGTAGATTTCTGTCGCTTAAACAAGGAAACGACTCCCGATAGTTTCCAGTGCCATGTAGCGACGACATCTTATCTCTGTTAGGTTAGAATAAATTTTTCACCAGCTTGGACTTACTTAAAAGCTTTTACCAGATACCATTACCTAAGTGATTGTACCTCATACTCCGTTTTCAGCACACTCAGGGGACATTATCAATTTTTTACGTATGCCTCCGGCTTACGTTGCGCCCCAATTACAATATAGTGTTTGGAGACTTTTAGGGGATAACCTACATGCCTATATGGATGATCTTGTAATCTTTTCTAATACCTTAGAAGTACATTCACATAAAGTAGAGCTAGTGCTACAGAGACAAAGACAAATAATCTCAGAGTAAAATATCTAAATGTGTTTTTTAAAACCGAACATGTTTATCTAGGTTTTATGTGTCTGGTCAAGGTCTTAAAAGTAGTCCATGGTAAGGTGTCGGCTATTCATAACTTTCCGGTACTTATTAACGTAAAAGGGGGATACAGCACTTTTGCGCTGTAGTGGGTATTACAATCGTATGTAAATATGTAACTCTTCAATCATGACAGCTCCTTTAACAGATCTTACGAAGAAGAGCGTAGATTTATTATGGTCTAAAAAAGCAACAACAGGCGTTCGATATCTTAAAAGCGGAATAATGCAGCTCACCTAACTTAAAAAATCCCTGATTTAAATAAGGAATTTTTTTTATTGCAACAGACGCCTCAGACCTAGGGGTAAGAGGGTACTACTTCAGTAATATGATAAAAAGTTCTTCCCTATAGCTTTTTATTCACGTAAACTAAAGCCCTCTGAAAGTAAATATACAGTAATAGGCAAGGAAGGGCTAGGTATCTTTAACTCACTAGTACATTTTAAGTTCATAATCTATGGCTATCCTGATAAAGTCCTTACCGAACATGAGTCACTTACCGAGTTTTTCAAAGGCTTTAATCACAGTCCAAAAGGAACTCGGTGACAAATGATCATTCAGGTCTTTGGAGCCAAGATAAGATATCTACCTGGGAAGGCAAATATCATAGCTGACGCATTATCCCGCAATCCCGCACCATACAGCAAAGAACCATTAATTGGACTAAAAGATATAGAAACATCCGTGCCTATTGTTAAAACCGTATCTAAACAAGAAAATTCCTTAACCCAAGAGATCGCGAGCATTTAATATCTGGGTCGGAGCGCAGAACTGTTACAAACTGAACAAAGCAAGTGTCAACAGCGATAAGCAAAACAATAAACACCAAACAATAAACACTTCGAAACGGAAACAGGGTCAGCGGCTAAGCAAAAACAATAAACACTTCGAGCAGAAACCCTAAAGCAAAAGTATATTTAAAGTATGTGTATCAGAATAATGTAATCAAATGTAATATTATATGTAGGTCCGTGACGAGGAAAACCCGAAGAACACAGCAGATGACTAACGACCAGGTAGTAGTAGTAATAATCTCTTTCATACCAATCGTCATAAACTGGTTGCATTCCGTCATCCAGGGTTCTCTACTATGTCACAGAAAGCCAAATCACTATTTTACTGGCCTACAATGCTTACAAATATAAAAAGCACATAACTGATTGTAACACGTGTCATGAAAACAAGGGACACACTAAGACACCTGTCAGTTAAGGGCCTATCCTGTGCCAAATCAATCCTTGAAAGAATATACGTAGAATTATTAACAGAATTACGAGTCTGACAGAGGGAATAAACACTTCTTAGTGTCAATAGTTCCTTGACACGTTATATAGAATGAATAGCACTAAAAACAAACACCGCAATTGAGTGCGTTAGGAATATTTATGAGTGCTAAATCAGTAAACATGGAATTCAACACATGATAATCTGACTCGGGTGGTGTAAATCATTAATAATCTCCTTAACACGTTGTGTGAATTCCTTTCCATTAAGAAAACCAATAATATATTTTATCACCCAGAGTCAATCGGTTTGGTAGAATAACGGATAATTAAATAGGAAGTGTCAATGTCTTACGAGTTACAACTCGTGATATTGGATCCGAACTGGATTATAGCGGTTCTCGCGGTTTTAAATACCTATATCATTTATATCTTGTATCTATAGAGTTGATGCCGCAAGTAGCCTTATACGGTACGCCGCTAGAACACTTTTTCCACATATTCAAGCCAACCATTAATTTATCAAATATATATATATATAAATAAATAAATATAAAAAAATAAAATAAATATGGATACAAGTGGAGTCAATATAATACACTCCGTAAGAAGTCGGAAGGGTTACAAATTATAATAAAAAAGGAATCACGATAAAATCAATAAGCAAAACGTAACCATAGGTTATTAAATATCCAAATATATATGCGTAAAGATTTGAACTCTAACTTAACGCTTTAGTAATGACTAATAAGCTAAAAGTTCAAACACATATCAAAACCTACTGACATATTGTCTGTCCCGGTGATTTATATTCGTAGTCAATGAAATAAATAAATAAATAAATAAATAATAATAATAAATAAATAAATAAAATAAAATAAAAGAGATTTTAAAGTCAGGAAGTCTAGAAGTGAAAATGTTATCTATGGAATAATCCTATATGAATCTTATACAAGGCTAATAATATATATAGAATTTGTATGGAAACCTTTTTCATTAGTTTCAATAAGGAATATTTAATTTAACATAATCATGCAGTTTTCCAACATGAAACTAATATATTGTTCAATTTTGGTACTGTTTTTTTTCAGACATTCTTCTCATGTGGGTCGAGTATTAAAAAACAAAAAATTTATCCTAAAGTCGTATCTCTTACAGCAAGTAACGTAACTCTTAGCTGGCTGAGAGCAATCTCCTGCCAAGTGACGACGTCATCATTGCCGTATCAGCATTTGTTCCTTTTAACCTCAATAATCTGCTTACACAGGCTTCATCTCGCGATTGCAAAGCAGGTTGCTGGAGAAAGGAATGCTTAGCCCGAACTTCTCATGGGCAAGGCAGACGTTAGGTACAAGTGTCTATCGGTATGCGCAATGCAACTTGCAATCATTTTAAAATTAATAAACAAAATAAGGAAATAGAATTTCTATAACATCAAAATGAATTAATTTTTTCTGAACCTCATAGACATTTAGAAGTATCAAGATATGTATATATGAAATATTTACTTGTAACATTAGCCTATTACAGTTCAAGTAAAACATTCATGGGAAAATGTCACATTTCTTGAAAAACCCAAAGTTTATTTAGAAATTAGTTACATAGTGGGTTTTTTTTGTTGCATCTCCTACCTATTAATAAAGTTTTTAAAAAAGTAACCTCAGAGGATGCGCGCGAGAAAATTGAATATGAAACTTTTGTTAGGGCACATAGGATCAGATTTTATCACAACTTAATTTCAGTTAGCATAGAGAAATACAGAATCATGATTAATCTTCTCTTTGACTCTTATGTTGCCTGGCAATCTTACAAATAGCTCCATTTTCCACTTCTTTGTCTAGTAACTTACTACCAGTAATATCGAATTTTCTTTGAGATTCGTATTGATATCTATTTATTTTTTATAATTATGGATATTTTTACAGTCATCATAGACCTGGATAGATTCACTCATTGTTAATGCCATGGATAAAAAAGTTTGTACAGCGGACTCTTTTGAATTCCAAAATATCAGCGAATTCATGTGGGTTAAGTCTGGTCTAAATGGCTCTCTCCCCTCCCCTGTATTTGGATGTCGTCTGAATTTACTTTGCCCTTGTGACAAGTATAATTTCACTTGCAGGCTGATTAATGGAACCTGTTACAGTATCCTGCAGTACGAGAGTTTCACATCGCAACTTCAAAAAATCGTTCGTCGCTGCGGACGACGGCAGTCGAGTAACAACCGCCTACAATGTGAAAGGAATAAGCACCATCCTGGACTTCTTCGACCGACACCGTATCTCGTCGTTAATCTCGTTTTCATGCGGAACGCTCCAGCGGCTGTCGGAATTCGACTACAAAAGGGACATACTTCCGACAATTACGACCCGAAGGATATTCAACTCTACTTTGCTGGCGAAGGACTCGTGCTGGGGATGTTTTTTTATTCATCGCGAACGTAATCGTGTAGCTTAGGATGCAGAGAATAAGTATGAGCGCAAAATGGAACGTTGGACCCGCCCAGGCAAATTTTCCCCTTGTTTTAACCATTGAAAAAGGCCGTTTCATTTGGCTAAAGGTGGTTGTCTGGAACTGTGTAATGGACGAAAAGTTGTTCGAAAGCTAGTTAAAAGTGAAGTAGTATAACCTCGGTCATGTATCCTATATATATAAAGTATCATGTATCCTATATATAATTGATCATAAATAACAGAGTCGAAATATATCTTTGCGTGTACGCAATAGGAATCTCTTATATAAATGATCATAAATAACAGAATCTAAATATATCTTTGCGTGTACGCAATAGGAATCTATTTAAAGTGCACATTTATTAATCATAATTATATGAATCCATATACATATGTATAAACAAATCAGGTAGCCTATAATCAATCTGTTACCTTTTTTCTTACCAATATCTGCAGTTATTTATGAGTTAGTATATGAATTAATGAATCAGATATATAACATTTAGCATAAAAATCAACGAATCAATCAGCATAAACATTAATAATTTTATCAATTCATATATGAAATTTTTTATCAGTTAAAATATGATTTTTATCATGTTAATCTTCATTCTATGCAATTATCAGAGTACATTAGTATTTTCTGTAGCATAAGTATCTTAATGAGATGAGGTGAAAAACTGTATCATTATATATCCCGTGATCACTATTATTTACCAATATCATTGTTTTATATTTTATTACTTGAATCAATTCATGTACACCATGAATTTTTATTTACTTATATATATATATATATATATATTCACGTAGTGTCTGTATCACACTCCTATACGTCAAATGCAAGTCAAGTTTGAGTAATATTCAGTGGTTGGTTTTGGTAGCTGACCGAGCTGATGTAAGTGTTTACATAATAAAAATATGGAATGTTAGTCCATATATATAAAAGTCTAAAACTAAAGAGGTCAACCAGATTGCTTGCAGGAATGTGATCAGACTAGAGACGCTAAAGATGACGTATACAATAAAAGTAGGCTAAGATAACATGCCGTCACCTGTAGTCATTCAATTGTTTATAAACATTAGTCCAAGCTCCCTGCTTGAGACAACTACCGCCTACGTGATCTGTAGCGTGTCTCATTTTGATTGTGTGTTCGTATGAAACTATGTCATTTGTATGTATGTTCATATGTTCGAACTACTGTCTGTTCCTTCATAACTTGTAACAGAGATGGTAGACAGCAGAACAGAGTTAGTGATCGTCATTAGAAGACCTGTACCTCTTTGCCTAAGCTTTATCATGTAGAGGAATAGGATTAGCCATCATCATTGGCAGAAGCGATCAAGCTATCGTTATTAGAAGACTTGTACAATCATACCTGATCTTCACCATGTAAAACTTCAGAAGAATATATAATTTTTTATACTTAGTGTTTTCTACAAGAACCTCCTCACCATGAGTTTAACACATCGTCGTAATAACCAACAAGATAATACCGACTTCGTAAATGATCTACAAACCCCCAGACACTCCATTGAAGATGGAAGTGCAATACCAACCGACTTAGCGTAAGATTATCGCTAGTCTAACATTACCTCATAGGGCGCCTTATCATACAAGGCACAAGCCCTAATATATATATGTGTGTGTATGCGTGTGTAACATGTACACATAGACAGTAGATATATATCAACATTTATATATGTATGCACTCATATATACACAGTAGAGATTCATGTAATATTTAGAAAGACATTTAACAAACAATTTTATTTCCCTCAGTCGAATATGACTCGTGACGCCCTGGCTAAAGCACTGTACTGTAGAACGGTAGCAACTATAGTTCGGCGAGCCAATTCCCTCAAGAGACTTGGCTCCACCTCTGGAACACTGTCATCTGATAGGTATGCTAACCAAACCCTTAAAAGGTTTTGAGTCTAGTCAATTGTTTTCACATAAATGTGAATTGATCCTCTTATTTTCTTATGCAACATATTTACTTATGCACTGTATAAGCATCTCTTCATAATTACATTACAAATACAGCAAAGTAAAATTAACATTTCCTACAGCAATGAAAGTGTTCACCATCAAGCAGAAGTTGCATCTCAACATGCCTCTACAGTTGGCACAGCTGGTTCTAAAGCTTCCAAGTCAATGAGTGTCTTGAATAATGCAGTCAAACATGCAACAGATGGTTTTATAGGCATTCTGGATATGTTTGGCTTTGAAGATCCCAAGGTAAGAGCATTAAGTGCTTTTTTTTTATTATTTCGCAGTAGTCTATACAAGATATGTATTCAGATTTAGATATTAGTTATGTTTCTTATGGTACATGAATAATGATTTGTCCCACAGTAAATAAGATAGACTGTACTCATTTATTAAATACCAGTTAATATATTGTATTTTGTTATAAGCATTTGGGATTTATATTGAATTATCTTTATTATATGAAATAACTTTCCTATATTAGCACATATAAGAGGAACATAAGTAATAGATCTAGCAATCTTGCTATAGTATTATGTCATGTTATAACATTCTGATTTCGTACACAGCCATCCCACCTTGAACATCTCTGCATCAATTTGTGTGCAGAGACAATGCAACATTTCTACAATACTCATATTTTCAAGTCATCAATTGAGTCCTGTAGAGAAGAGGGTATTACATGTGAAGTAGAAGTGGATTATGTAGACAATGTACCATGCATTGATCTTATATCATCTCTGGTGAGAATACGGAGTGTACAGTACTGTTTTTTTGTCTTGAGGATACAGAACTTCGATCTTGATCTTTAATGTTTTTTCAGTTTTTCATGATATTTCAGTTCTCTGTAATTTTTAGTGACCTATTAAAAAGGCATTTGCATTGCAATTTTATCATCAAAATTTAACACAAAAAATACACCATATTTATTTTTAATGCAGCGTACGGGTTTACTAAGTATGTTGGACGTTGAGGGATCTGTTAGAGGAACTCCGGAGAGTTACATACAAAAAGTGAAGGTTCAACATAAAGGCAATGCCAGATTATATGAGCCCAAGGCTAATCACAGCAGATCATTTGGCATTCATCACTTCGCCAGCAGAGTAGTATATGACGCTTCAGATTTTCTTGGTAAGATATTACAGTCCTTGTTGAATAAACAATTACGTACAGTCCCTGTTGAATAAATAATTAAAAGGCTTATAAAATGCTGATAGACCTTAGTCCATTATCATGATTTTTGGCTTTATATTTTACTTTGTTATAGTAATTTTTGCCTCAAAATTACAATTTGTTTGAAACCCACTAAAATAGCAGTTACAGGTACTTTCCATTAGTTTTGAAAGAACTGTTATTATTCTTACCATTATCCTACATCCAATATTTTGTAATATATTATTTCAAGCTAAATTTACCCAAAAATTAAGCAGTAGTGAATTATAACTATATAGTAATCTATGTAAATTTCCTGTGAGAAACAATTTTCAACATTCCTGTCAACATTGAAACTAAATAGATATGTAAAAGGCTTATATTTTTAAATGAATACATTGATTTCTGTCTAACAGATTTATATTACACATGATTAAATTTTGTTTTTCAGACACAAACAGAGATATCATAAGTGATGATCTGGTATGTGCGTTCCATAAACAGTCATGTAACTTTGGATTTGCAACACATCTGTTTGGTTCTGAGTTAAAAGCCCTTTTCTCACAAGAGCCTGTCCCAAGAGGTGTCTCCTTTCGTATTAGTCCTACTTCACACACAGATCTGTGAGTATTTTCTCTGCATTTTGATGGCTCCTTTACGTGATACTGTATGTTCATATTGAGAGACATTTTATAAATACAGTGTATATTTTTGCATAATGAACTTTTAAAGTATGTTTTTGTATTGTAGTCCTTTACCTTATCACATGCTCTGGGAGTATAGCCTTCTAATAGTAACAAATTTTGATAAGTAGAGACCCTGACAAAATATTTTAGCTGAAAAGCAATCCTTTTATAACAGGTGATACACATTTTAAGAATTAATATGTTTTAATGTATTTGCTGTTTCCTATGCACAAGATTGTCAAGATGTTTTGTAAGTTTATAATTTCTGACTCAAAATGAAATCTGATAAACTTGTTTTCTGTGGTTTTACCTTTTCGTGGTCTAGTTTTTTACCTACTCTAATACATTGTAAATTATTTTTACAAAAAAAAGAAACATTATTTCTAAATAGGGTCACACACTAAAATTATTTAATATAGATAGATAAAACAAAAAATACATGTAAATTAGTTTTCTTAATAGATGGCTGGCTAGTGTTACAGATGATTTCTAATGGACAATATTTATTGAAACTTTGTGGAAAAATAAAGTAAAATCACAAAAATACTAAATATGTTTATAAGATGGAGCAAATAATTTATTTCTTTTCAGAAAGAAAACACGTACTAATTATCTGTTTCTCTTTCAAGGCAAAATGGTGATGAACCTGTTTCTACACTTACTCAAGATTTTCACACTCGTCTTGATAATCTATTGAGGACTTTGGTGCATGCTAAACCCCATTTCATCAGATGTATTCGCTCAAATGGTTCTGAAAAAACTAATGTGTTTGATAGAGCTACAGTGATAAAACAGATTCGTGCACTGCAGGTAAAGGATTTAACAAAGAATACCATGTGGGTGCTATGATAAGGATGTTATAGACTTAGTTCTTACCTGGTACATCAACCGTGATGTAGTGTATATCTAAATACATATGTGTTAACTGTATTCATGTATGCTTGCTTGTCAATATTTATATATATAGTACATACATCTTTGTTGCTGTAAACTATAGTGTTAGTTACTGCGCCAAAAATTTTCTCTCATGTTTATTTTGCTTTTTTGAAATTCAGGTCTTGGAAACTGTCAACTTAATGGCTGGTGGTTATCCACATCGAATGCGTTTCAAAACATTCAACATGCGCTACCGTCTATTAGCTCCTTTCAAGAAATTGCGTCGCATTGAAGATAAGACAGTGGATGATTGTAAGCTTATACTTGAATATTTTGTGAGATCCCTTGAGGACATCAGCAAGTCATCTACTGTTGCTATCCAATGGGCATTGGGAAAGCGACATATATTCTTAAGGTACAGTATCAGAATATCTTGAAATGGTATTTGTTTGGTCTTGTAAGTTAAATATAATAAGAAATCGCTTTAGAGACTAGAAAGAATCAAAGATGAAGTAGAAAACTTTGAATTCTGTCATTTTTTTAATGAATAAAGATAGTCTGTCACTTTCAAGTTATAATTCATTCCCAGTTATTGTTTTCTGCTCTTATAGGACATTTTTATTGCATGTGGAATTACCATCTGAATATAAAATTACTTAATTTTTCTGTATAGATACAGAAAAAAATTGTATGTAATGTAAACCCCTTTTATCCTAGAAAGGCTTGTTGGTCTATCTGCAATGATGGAGATACAACTCTTTAAAAAATATTTTTAAGAATACAAATTCCTGCCAGATAATTTTGTAATGAAACCTCATATGTAATGATTTTTAGTATCAAGGGAAAATAATATTATTCTTACGAAGATACTGTGTATTTATCTGATATTCTTTATTACCTTCTGTAGTGAGGGTGCTAGGCAGCAGTTAGAAATGTTACGAATTGAGACAAGACACAGGGCAGCCACTTTGATTCAAGCTGTATGGCGTGGTTGGCACTTTAGACGGCGGTGGCCCACCCTTAAGCGCAATTTGGAGTTGAGGGCTCGCTCACGTACTGTTCGCCCTCGGCCTCAGCCTATAGCTGGCACTCCGCCCCCTGATGTTATGGATCGCTGTGACCAGAAAACGATTCAGCAAACCTGCTCACTCTTTGGTTTAGATTTGGTAGGTTTAAGGATGGCGCTTTTCATATTTGCAATCTGTATACTGCACTATACAGCAGTGTTCTCTTGTTCATCGACTTCTGCGATGGGTACTACAAGGAAATAAGAGTTATCTAGAATAGTATTGTTGCAATCTTCATCATGATCATAAAGTTTTTATTCTATTTTCTTCTTCAATTGGGTCAGGCATAAAATAGGATCTCCTTCCTCTTCTCTGTCCTATGCACTCCTGCCTGACTTCACATCATGTCTAGGTCTTCATCTGTTCTATGTTAGGAAATAAGTAACTAAACTCAATCAGTACTAAGCCCAATACTTGTAATAATTTATGCAGAAATAGTATTTCTATATTTAGACTTCTTTGAAGTACAGAAATATTTATTTGACAAAGTATGTATGTTTCATAATCATGTAAGGATTTAAAATTACTGTGCACTAAATTTATGGTGCATGATTTTTCAGGACTACCTCAGTTAGTTTTGTTCTGGTAATTAAAAAAGCTTGGATAATAATGATCACCATTATTTTTACACCAGGAACGTCCTCCTCCAGTCCCTCCAAGCAGATCTTACACCATAACTGGAAATCACAAAATGGGTTATCCTCAAACAAGACTTATGAAAATGAATTTTCCAGGTAGGTTCACATCAGTGTTATGATGAATGATAACATTAAAGTATCTTACCTTTGGCCTATACTGTACATATCCATCATTGACTTGTAATAACTTAGAAAGAATTTTTTGGGCAAATTGACTTACACTGATTATTTGATACTTCATTGCTCATAAAGGCAAATGTTTTCAATTGTTCTCCTGCAATATTGTAACTTACAGAAGATGGTGGAGGAGAAACTGTTCTCATGAAGGGAGAATCGGTGGTGGTCATAGGAGCTTCCCCTCGTCGTGGTCATTTACTTGTCGATCACCAAGGACATTCCGTTCATGTACCTTTTCAGTACATGGAGCTCAAACCCTCTGCTCAGCCAGGGGTCAATATATGAGCTGTGCTGTGAGAGTGAAGAACTTGACTGCCATAAATGAAGTGGTTGTTGAAGTTGTGTGAAGAGGCATTAGATAATTGTTAAGTGTTGATGTCTGCTGGATGTGAAACACTGGTACTAGAGTTAGTAAACAAAACTGTTAATGCCTTATTATCAATGGTTCCATGCAAACTTTTAACTAAACTCAGGCAATTTTGGTCCGTGTTGGGGTGTGGATGATATTGTGGGCTGAACTGTGAAAAAGTATTGGAACTGGAATGATAACTTGTGCTGTTGAAGCTGCTTTGGGAACTGTTCATGAAAAAGACAGCCAGTGTATCAAAGCAAATTACCATGACTTGCACCCACAATCAGTGTTCCACACAGTTTGAGCAAATTATGTAAATAGTATCATGTACTGTATGTGCCAATAATTGTTAGGTATTTTATAAGTTTATTGATATACCTCGTTAATTTTGTATGCAAAGGAGCTCTGTGAATCTTAACTCCTATATAGTGAAGACTGTATGAACTAGTAACTGATATTCAAGATAAATGCATTTGAACCTAAGTTGACCTTGGTGCTACATGCTTTTAGAACCAGTGTTGTCGTCTGCTGCTCTCTGTGACTTCACCAACTCTCCTATCCTTGATCATCTGTCCTGTTTCAGTCTGTACAGAAGTGACATACAGTATTATGATTTTCAGTTCTTCATTCTTTTTCATTGTTTCTATCTCATCACCATATTTAACTAATTTTAATGAATTTGGTACTTTACTTATTTAAAATCTGTACTTAGTTTCTAAATGCAAACCAAAGCATTTTTTTAACTTTTTATAACTAGATATTTATAAAACGTCATGTAAAGTATTAAATTATTTTGGTTATCACAGTAGAATCATGTATACTAGAGTTTTTTTTTACTTTAGATACTAAAATTATACATTTGGTTTATGGAGAATTAAA